>NC_037682.1:34639000-34997425 GCF_003255815.1 Theropithecus gelada
CCTTCACAGAATGAAGAGGAAAGAAGTATCATGCCTTATTTCATTTCTTTAGTAACAATGCTAGTATTCTCACCCTGGAAAGGTGAATAATTAATACCCATCTGACTCCACCTAATTAAGTCCACATTTGCCTGTTCTGTTCATTTGAAAATACTTTCCTTTAGAGAAAATAGCCATTGCTTATCTTCACAGTTTATATTTCTTAAATGGACACTTTTGGAATTAAAGAGATTTTATCTTGGTTTTAAAAAGCCTTTCCCTTTTTGTGCTAATCATTAGGAATCAGTGACAAAGCCTACTATTTTTCTCAATGGGAGAAAGAATATTAACCAATTTCTGGGTTAAGATTCTTATAAAACAGATAATCAAGCCCCTTATAATCCTAGGGTATGTTCTTTTTTTTTCTAGAGAGATGGGGGGAAAAAAAAAAGCTTTTTGGTCCTTTAAAAACTAAGCACAGACACAAAATTAGAAATTAAAGAAAAGCCATACACCATGGGCTTATATCTTGGTTGCCATTTCAGAATGGCCCTTGCATAATCTGAATTACACAACAGAGTGACTCTAATTGCAAACTCAATCACTCCTTGACTGAAGTTCAGAAATCAATTCCCAGTAAAATACGACACTCAGTCATTCAAAACAATAGAATCGTCAATATTTCACCATCAACAGCCTAGTTAGGACCTATTTCAGTACAATCCAAATTCAGTTCTTTCACTGTGCCAGGCAAATCCTTTTTATTCCATGTAACCCTGCCTAACATTTCCAATAATCCAAAACATGATGGAAAATTAAACAAAATCATGAGGTTACCAAGACTTGTATGGAGAATTTCACTCAAATGCTTCCGATCTCAGACTTCTGATCTTTTCCTTAATTCATATTGATTGTCAACTTCACTTGTATCCTTGTGGCTCGGCAATTTAAATGTAGATATAAATCATCTGAGGGAGAGGGAGAAAGAGTAATGTGGACCCGGGACAGGGCAGGAAGAGGGTAAAAGAAGATCCAGGTTCAATTAGATGGTCTAGAATCTGATCTGAGATTGTACGTTTACTTTACGTACAGCAACCAAATGGAAATTACAACACAATTACAACCGAATGGAAATTACAACACAATTTTCCAACAGACTTCACTTGGCATCATTTTCTCTATCCCTCAAAGATTCAGAGAAATGATAGAACTCAGGTATGGAATTGGAAACCAAATGTAAATAGAAAACTGGTAAATGGATAGTTTTGAATCAGTGAATGTTTCCAACACTGAAATTTCCAAGTTTTGACCCCTAGCTCTGAGTTTACTTCTCCTTTGGTGAGCTTATCAAGTTACTGACTGCCAAAATCTCAGTTTCTCTTTCTAAATCCTACACTGTGAGGTATTAAGAAATGATTCTTACTTTTCAGAGTGAACTTTAAAGATGCCTAAATAAAATACCCAAGTCTTATATTGTTTTGTCATATTATTGTTGTTACTATTACAACAATGTTGGGATTTGCCTGTGTGTTTCCAAAGAGGTGTTCCTAAAAAGAATACATCTGATTAAGTGCACTGTTTATTTACTTTAGGATCCACATTTTAAAAGACTTGCATACAAAGGGCTTAGAAATGCTTCCAAATGAAAAACTCTAGTCAAATGATTACTCAGCTGGCAAAATGGAAATTTCAAGTTGCATAGACAGCTAATTGTGGCTTGCCTGTGGAATGACAGGTCTATAATTTTTAGTTTTGTGTGCATTGAAAGCCAGTCACCTTGACACTCAGTGGTCCATTATCCACCGGCCACCAACCATATGATGATGTTCAAGGAGTGACAGGCACTTTCCATTATGGGTGATGAAACACACCGTGCTTTATTTGGATAAAGCTGTCGTAAGGAAAAAAAGGAAGTCAGGTGCCTACTCCTCCCCATGAGCAACAGTGACACGAACACACCTTTAATTCCGGGGGATGAACTTCTTTGTTCTTGTATAATAACAACCATCAGTTACTCTTGGTATTTGTTGCCAACATTTTTGAAGTGCTTTAATATGTCACGATCTTAGCCTTTCAAATATAAATTTCACCTCTTAATGTCAAGAGCTCTCACCATTAAATTATATTATGTTGGGAGAATTTGAAACCTGATTAAAGCCTGCATCCCTGGGAAAGCTTAACATGTTAGTTCTTTGCCTATTTTTCCCCTCAAAGCTATCATTTCAATAGTTCCAAGATTTTATGATGTGGGGGAATATTATTAAACCCAGAGCCAGGAGATGAAACTGTAATCCCAGTTGTGAACTAATTGGCTGTTGACTTTGAAGAAGTATATCACCTCTCTGAGCCTCAAATCTTTAAAATAAAGAAGCTGGAACAGATGCTCTCTTCATTGTTGTCTACCCCTGTAAGTTCCTATTTCTATGTAAGTATTAAAGTCTCGATCATAAAATTTTCCTGGCTGCAAATAAGACAAAACTTCATTTGTCAAATAGAGCAGTAAGTAAGTCAGTAGTCTCCCCTATCCAAGGTGATATGCTCCAAGATCCTCAGTGGATGCCTGAAACCAAGGATAGTACCAAATCATATATAATACCATATTTTTTCCTATGCATACCTATGATGAAATTTAATTTATAAATTAGGTACAGTAAGAGATGAACAACAACAATAATAAAAGTAGAACAATTATAACAATATACTCTGACTAAAGTTAAGAAAATGTGGTTTCTCTCTCTCTTCTTCCCAAAATAGCTTCTTTTACTATACCTTGGGTAACTGAAACCAAGGAAAGAGAAACAGTGGATGAGTGGACTACTGTATTCAGCTGCAGGTCATAATACCAATGAACTGTGCCATTAAAAGGAAAGACAATTAATGATCATACCTAACAGAAAATGTGGAGGCATGTTCCTTATGATTCTTTACAGCAGCTCAACATTGTTACCAATAACTTGGGTTCTGAGCTCTTTCTGTACTTACGGTGTGTGGTTTTTATCCTTAGATGTCATTTACATAAAATGACAGTAGCAGCTCCAGGCATCAAGTTATCTCCCCAAAAAAATCCTAGAAAGAAGAAAGGGGAGAGACTGGAAAGAGAGATCTCTGATTATCAGGAAATAAAAATTTACCCAGAGGCCTTGCGGTAGACTAAACACTGGCCACCATATCCTCGTTTTAGTTCCCAGAACCTGTGAATGAAACCTTAAATGGCAAAAGGACTTCACAGATGTGATTAAATTGAGTTGGGGAGATTATTCTGGATTACTCAGTAGATCCTAAATATAATCACAAGTGTCCTGATAAGAGGGAGACAGCGAGAGCTTTGACACAAAAGAAGAGAAGCAGGAGAGATAAGTAGAAGCAGGAGGTTTGAGTGATATGAGAAAGGACTCATGAGCCAGGAATGCAGGTGGCCTCCAGAAACTAGAAGAGGTAAGGAAACTGACTCTCCCTGGAGTCTCAAGAAGGAAGACCCCTGCTGACACCTCCACTTCAGCCCAAGGAAACTGATTTCAGACTTCTGGCTTCCGGAGCTGGAAGAGAATAAGTGTGTGTTTTAAGCCTCTAAATTTGCTGCAATTTGTTATAGCAGCAGTGATAAGTTAATACGACTCCCCGAGTACACTTTCCTATACGTTGGATTGACCAGGTATCGTCTACATATTTGTGAGTCCTAGACACAAGGGAGCCTGGGGTAATAAGTAGCTGGCACACAAATAAAATAGATGTGATTGTGTTAGATCTATTCTGATTCATCCCCTGGGCTAGCTATGTTGCTGGCTTCAAATAACAGAAGTTCTCTGAGCATGTAAGAGTAGGGATAGAAAATTAGTAAGTTCTGTCAGAATCAGATTTCAAGGAAATCTGTGAACTTTGAGATTATCTGTATCTTGATACAGTTCAGAAATCTACTCAATTGCAATATTCACTAAGTGCCTACTCGTCCTGCTTAAAACTTCAGTGATTTGCAAAGTTCTCCCTAGTCTAGCTCTTGCGAATCTTTTTAGCCTGCCTCCCATCACTCTGTAGAAATCCAGCCTAACTGTTTTTTTGGCTGTTGTTACAAACTAGGCTTCCTTCCTAAGTCATCTCACCATACATTCGGTTTGCTTTCCATTGAAATCCCCCGCATCCATCCCTCTCCTCATATTCTTGGCTTAGGTAACTTCCATTGATTTCAATTCTCAGCTTAAACAGCAATTCTTCAGAAATGTTCCCCTTGACTATCCTAGCCTAAGATAGCAACACGTTGTATTCTCCTTTAGTGTATTTTATGTAACACTCATCAGACTGAAAACAATCTGTTTGATGCTGTTTTCTTCACTAGGCTGGGGTGCAGCCTGGTTCTAACAACAGGAGAATATTTTCAGGGAGAGGATAAGCCAGGTAATGAGGTCAATCCTGTTGGCTTGCGAGGGAGCAAAACATAAAGAAGGCAACACAATGTTTTCTTACCTGTCTCATCATGTGAGCACTGATGCTTCCATTGTGTATTAAACAGTCTAACTCTTGGTTTCAACTGTTACTTTTGACAGATTTTTATCATAGCCCCCACCAGCCTGTCAACATATTGCCTTAAAATTATTGGAAGGGAGCCACATTGAGAGAATGTGCCAAGAAAAGCGAACTATGAGGTGTTAGAAAACCTCTCCCTCTATCTGAGCAGTCAAAGCTTCATCTGCCTTATTGACCACTCTTTGCAACAGAGCTAGGCACAAAGTACTCTTTGGAGAAATAATATTTATGGATTAAAGGCACCAACCTTAACACTGGAGCTATACAAGTAAACAAGACAGGACTTTGCCCACAGGGTGATCAAACCCATCAAATCACCCTGAATGGTGTTACTTGAAATTTGGTCCATACCACTTGCATCAGAATCACTTGCAGTGCTTGTTTAAAAAGAACATTGTTAGGTCCTACCCTTGACCTACAGAATCAGATTTTCTTGGGGAGTATTACCTCTGGTGATTTTAGACCAGCAGAGTTCAAAAACAATTACCATTAACTGAAAACAAAAATGGATAGTCCTATTTTTTTGTTTTGAGCCAAGAAATGTTGTGCTCTCTCTGGCTTCTAGTCATTTCAAAGCTTCACAGGCACTCCCCCTTCTATGTATATTTAGTACAATGCTTTACAAATGCTGTACTCAATTAGATATTGCATCAGATGAACAATTCCAGGGTCTTCATCTATTCCTCTATGCAACTATAGAACTAACACACCGTTTACACCACAGGATAGCTCACACTTGGGGAATTGTGTTTCATCTAATTCCTTACAATTAATGAACAAGTCCTATCAATTTAATGGTGTTATCTCAGGTCCACATTTTGGTGTAAATTATTTATCCTACTAATTTAATGGCAAACAGTCACCAAGGCGAGCTTAAGGCAATAATTTCACACATACATTGGTTATAGGGTAATTATTTAGGTGCCACAACTGGCTTTGCAATAATGAACTCTCCTGGGCAGAACCCATAAAATACATTCCTCAGCTTTAAAAAAAAAAACAACAAAAAAGAGGTTTAATGTTTTGAAGTTTCTCATGCTGAGGTTTATGTAACCTTCTGAGTTATACTGAAATTGTAGGGAAGAGCAGAGAGAGTTTGTGCCAAACAAAAGACAAAGGGGAGAATATAATGAAGGAAGAAAGAGCAAGCATGTCTGCAAAATCTGTATGTGAAAGTTCCCAAAATTAGTGGTGGCATAAATCAAAGAATGGTGAGATTTTAAAAACTAAATGCTAAAATTTCAGGGCATTGCATAGTTTTAAAAAGTCCCTTAAATTCCTCCATTTGAAATATGTAGACTTTAATATTTATAGTATCTTATACCAAGTTCAATCTTTTATTTATTTAACCATAGTCCATAGGAAAAAAAACTCAACAATTTTGATAGAACACTGGTTCCCAACCACAGCAAAGTGACACTCCGATGTACTGTGCATCTTCCACAGGCATGTGGCAAAATTTAGTCACATTGAAAACTTTATTTATTACAAAGTAGGATACAAACTATGAGAACAAATAAGTTGAGCAGTTCATGCAATGTGGTGTATTGCAGGATAAAAACCATGAGGAGTAAAAGATGCAACGTTGAGACAGAGCTCTTGAGAAAGTGTGCATTTATTGAAAAGCTTCAGATGTTTGCCTCCTGAGTGTGTAAATCAGGGTGTGAAATGTCCCTCTCAAACAGAAACACAAGGCTAAAGGGCTACCAAGTGAACAAAGTGACATTGATAAATATGACTTAATGTTTTCAAATGTTCTGCTGAGAATTCTATGCTCAAAAGTGAAAAAGTTGAGACGCACTGCCATACGTGGTTTCAAGAACCATGGTAGAGATTTGCACAGGGTATTTTGGGTTATAAAGGAGAAACTCTTCTTCTACCTGGGGTTTTGTGTTTTCCTTCAGGAACGGATGCTTCATAGAGAAATTAAAATCATGAAGGGCATAATATAACCTATAGAAATAAATAATGAGCAGAAGGTCAGGCAGTTCCTTAGGGAGAAGAATATTCATTCCTTAAGTGCTGGGGAACATAAAGGATTTCTGCTGTCAAAGACTCAGCAGCCCTATCGCTTGGATGTCCACATCATCTCCATCTCTGTTTTCCCCTGCATAATTAGGTGCTTATTTCCTTGTCTTTGGGGCCTGATTAGATTAGCAGGCCAACATTTTACTTCTGTAAACCTGGGTCCAGAGAAGCAATGTGTGAAAAACGAATTTTTCAACGACTGATGAAAATTTAAATCCCCAAACACTCATATCTACTTTATTCTCTTGACCCATGATCTTCAGGAAATCCTTTTGGTTGTTCTACTTCTGTGGGATCATCATTTTCTTCCTTGTCCCTTTGCTCCACTCAACACTTAGGATGAATGAACCCTGCTCCTTGAAAATCCCAGGAGTCACTCATGCCTTCATCCCTCTCACTCATCCTGACAAAAGAAGGTTCCTTTGCAGTTCTGAAATATTCTGAAACTTCTAATGAGCACCAGATGAGCTCTGAAGTTTACGTGGTATCTTCAGAGCTTTCTTTATTCACTCGCATTTTAGTTTTTTTTGTCCATAGGCAAATTCTTATTTTTTCAGAAACTGATTAAAGTGTTAAATAAAGTTGAACTATCATCCCAGTTCTCTAAATTTTCTGAAAACTCTGGTTGTGACTTACTATAGAGCTATCTCTAACTCCAACATATATAATTTTCCTAGTCCCTAAAATAGCACCAAAATTTTATCACCTGGTGCCTTAAATATCTTATAATGGGTGGTAGGATTACATAAGATTTTAGCATTTATGTAATTTTTAACCTGGAATGAACATAGTCATTTGATGAGCATCTATTGTTCTCAGAGAACAAGTCCTGTCCAGATTCTCCACAGGATCTAAGATCTAATTTCAGCATGAATGATTGGAAAAGTGCCTCCATATTTTCTGCTATTTTCTTTATTCAGTTGTTAAGAGTGTAGCAAAAAACACTGCTAATATTCTCATTGAAGTACTTTGTTCAACAAAAATAGGTAATCTGAATGATAAATGTACACATTTTCCAGGAGATGCAATAAAGCAATTTTCATTTGGAATGAAAAACAAATAGGCCTTTATAACATGATTTTTTTTCTGAATGGCCCTCTCCTTCAACAAAAGTTAATTATCATTGAAGGCACAGACTCATTCATTTACACCCAATGAAACTGAGCCTTTAAAACGAAAATGATTTGACTTCCAGTTTCTGGCCCAACATGTAAGGAACTTAGAACTCTTCACTCCATCCTAACAACAAATTAAAAACTAAACAAGCTGAAAAATCAACAGCTCCTCTTAGATCTTCAGAGAAGTGAGCTCACAGGGCACACCTCTGCCCCCAAAACTGTAGAGATAGACATTAGACACTCATATACAGGGAATCTCAATGTGTCAGGGCAGAAACCCACAAGCAGAAATCTTTGCAGGGACAAATACCTGGGAAGAAAACTCTAAACTAATTGATGAACTGCTGGAGGTTCAGTGTGAACAAGCCTGAGGGATAAAACTCCAGGAGTCACAGACCTGGGAGGGCCTTAATAATCTTGTGAATTTTACCCAGAAGCTCTAACAGGTCCTTAAAGTGAATATTAAAGAAAAATGCCCTCATGAGAAACTATTTCACCAGAGCTTAACCTGCTGGGGTTTTAACTTTATGGAAGGGAAACATCCCACTCCAGCCTACTGTAGCCATCCTGTCCCACCTAAGCGAGGATAAAAAATAAACAAAAAAAACCCAGAAGCACTGGTGAAGTTCACAGTCTGGGACCATTGGCTCACCGAGAGATTGGGACCTGATCACAGGACCATAGAACAGTGTTTCCGCCCCCCTCACGAATAGTAGACAACAAGCACAAACAGACGGATAATGTCAACAGAGAGATGAAAATTTTGAAAAGAATAATAAAGAAATGCTAGAGATCAAACACTGTAACAGAAATGAAGAATGCCTTTGATGGGCTCATTAGCAGACTGGACATGGCTGAGGAAAAAAAAAATCTCTGTATATGAGGATATAACAATAGCAGCTTCCAAAACTGAAAAACAAAGAGAAAAAAGACCGAAAACGGGAAAAAACAAAACAAAAGAAACAAAACAACAACAACAACAACAAAAACAGGACAGAATAGCTAAGAACTGTGAGATCACTACAAAAGATGTAATTGGGAGGCCAAGGCGGGCAAATCACGAGGTCAGGAGACGGAGACCATCATGGTTAACATGGCGAAACCCCATCTCTACTAAAAATACAAAAAAATTAGCTGGGCGTAGTGGCGGACACCTGTAATCCCAGCTACTAGGGAAGCTGAGGCAGGAGAATGGCGTGAACCTGGGAGGCAGGGCTTGCAGTGAGCTGAAATCACGCCACTGCACTCCAGCCTCGGCAACACAGCAAGACTCTATCCCACCCCCCCCCCCAAAAAAAAAAAAAAAAAAAGATGTAATTATGCACAATGGGAATACCAGAAGGAGAAGAAAGAGAGAAAGTAACAGAAGCAATATTTTAAGGAATAATGACTGAGAATTTCCCCCAAATTAATTTCAGATACCAAACCACAGATTCAGAAACTCAAAGAACACCACGCTGGACAAATGCAAAAGAAAAAAAAAAGTAAATTTCTGCATGTCATATACAGAGTTCAGTAAATAAATATAAAGAAACAATCTTGAAAGAAGTCAGAGGAAAAAAACACTTTGCATGTAAAGGCTCAAAGATAAGGATTATACCCTTCTTAGAAAGTATGCAAGCAAGAAAGTGGAGTAAAATATTTAAAATGAGAGAAAAAACTCATAAAGATTTTCTCAGATAAATCTGTTGCCAGTAGATACACCTTGCAAAAAATGTTAAAAATTCATCAGATAAGTGATACAGATCAGAAAATCGAATCTACTTAAATGAAGAACAAACACTGGAGACTGATTAAGCGAAAGTAAAATAAAAACTTTTTAAAAAATTATTAATTGATCTAACAATTAACAGTTTGTTCAAAATAATAATAGCAGCAATGTATAGAATTATGTGTGCCTCTGTGTGTGTGTGTGTGTGCATGTGTGTGTATTTATGTATAAGTGAAATGAATGAAAGCAATGGTAGAAGGGACGGGAGGGAGCAATTAGGAATGTTTTGTCATTCTAAGGTACTTGCACCATCCGTGAAGCAGTGTTTGAAAATGAATTTGGATTAATTGTAAACATATATTACAAATTCTAGGGCAACCACTGAAAAAGAAAAAGAAGAAGAAGTGTAACTAACATGCTAAGGAAGGACAGAAAATGAAATCATAAAAAATAATTAAAACCATAAAAGGGAGGAAAAATATGGAAGGAAAAAATAGAAACAAAAAGCAATGGCAACAAGTAGAAACCAGAAACAAATATGGTAAATGTTAATCTAACTGTATCAATAATCACTTTAAAAGTCAATGGTCTGTATACCAATTAAAGACAGAGATCGTAAGAGTGAACTAAAAAAGAAGACCCAATTATATGTTGTCAACAAGAAACCCACTTTAAATATAAAGACATATATTGATCAAAAGTATGTAGCTTGCTAATGCTAATTAAGAGAAAGGTGGGGTAACTACATATTAATTTCATATTAATTTTATGCAGAGCAGACTTCAGAAGAAGGAAAGACAGGTGGACAGATAGAACACGGAGAATTTTGGTGGCCATGAAATTATTCTGTATACTACAGTGATTAAGAAACAATTCTGCACACTACAGTGATGAAGATATGTCACTATACCTTTGTCAAAACCTATGGAATGTACAACATCAAGAATTAACCCTAATATAAGCTATGGGCTTCAGGTGATTATGAAATGTCAATGCAAGTTTATCAGTTAGAGCAAATGTACCACGCTAGTGGGGATGTTGACAACCGGTGGGGTCTGTGCATGTGCAAGGACAGAGAGTATATATTAATAGGAACTCTCTGTACTTCCTGCTTTATTTTGTTGTGAACTTAAAACTTCTCTAAACAACTTTTTTTTCATTTGAAAAAATAAAATAATGAAAGTAAGATAAAAGTAAATGACTCGTCCAAGATCACACAGCTGGAGAAAATATTGGAAGCTGGAGCTCTTTTTTTGCAGTTTCCCTATTACACCACATCCTACTCACCTATCAGTTTTAATTTTTGTTTCTTATGCTGAAAAATTAGGTACAATACTTGTTTGTCATTTGCCCTTTCCTACGTAGAGCCTGACTTACTCTTTCATAAATGAATCATAATTTCCCAGATGTTCCTCTAGTTACGTCCTGATTAATGCCACATATATTACTCGGATTGAGAAAATAGGGTTTAGACTCATTTGCATTTCAGGATTTTCCAAAGGCCTTATCTTAACATTTCAGAAGTATGCAGTTCAAGTACTCTTTTTCTCTTCTCAGTACATCTAATATTTCTTCTCAGGTACACATGTTCTTCAGAAGCTTCAAGTAGATCGTTTCCATGCCAAGAGTTGTTCAGTGCCATAAATTTTAATTTCTTGATTATCTGTTTAAACATAATCTGTATTTCATTAGTATTACTTATTTCTCCCTAGAGAAAACAACAGACATCTTGCATCTGTTTCTCATAGTCTGATATAAATAATGAAGATAAACTATACGTATGAAAAGACAGTATATGGTTTCAACATATTTTCTACTACAGTCTTATCATTTCAAAATCTTTTATTGAAATTAATATTCTATATGTTACAATCTTAACTTATAGCAAGAGTGATGGAAAAAGTACTGTGAATGGGCATTAGTGCCTGCCTTCCATATTCAGCATTTACAGACTGTTTCTCCTCCATCAGAAAGTTAGTTAATGTGAATGTCTGGTGATTGGAATAGAGTTCACCAGAATTCTTTCAACTGAGATTTGAAGAATTAAACTAACTTCTACCTTAAGACAGAAGCATCACTATGCTGAAACTTAAAATAATAGGCTAAATAGAAATTCCATCACTTAACATCCTTCCAAACCTGTAAAGGAAAAAATAAATAAATTTGAAGTCAAATTAATATTTTTATTTTTAAAGAATGAACTAAAGCACATTTAACAAAATTTTCGTTGAGAAACGTTGTCTGTATAATTTCAATGTGTGCTTTAAAATTGCAGTTTGTGGAAATATGGAGAAAGGGTAAAGGAAAATATAAAAGAAAAAAAAGAGAGGAACTTGGTTTTCTTTCTAATTTTCTTAGAAACAATTAGTTTGGCCATAAGTTCATAGAACCATCTGAGGGATAGTATTAGGGAAAAAAGATAGCAGAAAAGTCCTGATGACTGGTCAGTGGGTGTTATTTGGACCTCTGTCTTCTGGGACTCAGCAAATTAATAGAAAATCATAGGTTGCTGTGATACAGAGGATAATGGAGGTTGATTGATTTTGGTTTTGTCTTATTTTGATTTGGTTTGTTTCATTAAGAAGGTCTTGAATAAGGTGCCTCTTCTAAGGTAGTATCTAATCTGAGAACTGAAATTGCTTTATTCACCCATTCTTTCATTCAACAGAATGCCTGCTTTGAGGACACAACAATTAAACTGAGATCTATAGGATGAGAAGACAGATGAAGGGCAAAAGCAAAAGGACCACATATGTAAAGGTCCTACAGGTGTCAAAAGATTTGAGAGAAAGAAAAGTCAATCTGGCTGCAAAACAAAGCCTGAAGAGAAAATTGGTAAGAGATGTGATTAGGAATATAAACAGAAACCTTCTTATGTAATCCCTTGAAGGGCTTTATAAAGCATTGAAATTATTTTCTTAGAGCCATTAAAGGACTTTCAATAATGAGGACTTACAACTTATATATATTAAGTTTACTTTTGTCTGTGTAAAGGATGGATGAGAACAGTGGTTCTCAAAGGAGGGTGATTTTGTTCCCCATGAGACGTTTAGCCATGTCTCCCTCTAGGAGATGGTTTTGGCTCTCAAAACTGCAAAGGGAAGGGGGAGGGCGTTACTCACATCTAGTGGGTAGAGGCCAAGGTTGCTGCTAAATATGCTATAATGTGCAGGACAGATCTCCTGCCTCCATCCACAAAAAGAATTATTCTGCCCAAAATATCCAGAATGCAAAGATTGAGAAACTGTGGAATGAAGGAAGTAACAAAGGATACAGGGAAATTAAATTAAGTGAACATCACAGAGGTCTAGGTAGAAATGATGGCATTTTTCAAAGTTGTTGGTATTGAAATAGAGAGAAGTAGATTCACTCAAGATGCAGTCTGTAGAAATACTGATGGAACTGGACTTCTAGTTTTGATAATGGCAGATTATTCAAAGCACTGATGAAAGTTACTAACTTTGTTGGTTTGTGCTGCTATAATAAAATATCACGGGCTGGGTAATTTACAAACAGCAGAAATTTATTTTCTGCCTGATCTGTAGGTTGGGAAGTCCAAGGTCAAGGTGCTGGCAGCTTGGGTATCTGGTGAAGGCCCATTCTTCATAGATGTGTCCTTACATGGCAGAAAAGACAGAAAGGGCAAAAGAGGATGAACAGTGTCCTCATATGGCAGAAAAGAGAAAACCTGTTCCCCAAAGCTCTTTCTATAAGGACCATAATCCCACCCAGGAGGGCCCTGCTCTCATGACTTAATCACCTTCTAAAGGCTCCACCTCCTAATACCATCACTTTCACTTTCACCATCAAGTTTCAGCTTATGACTTCACAGGGAGCACATTCAGACTGTAACAACTACTAAGGAAGGCAGAGTCATTTTTTCAAAATCTTTTAAAGGTAGTACAAGAGCTAACAAATACATGAGAAATCAATAGACTAACATCCAAAAAGGGATGAAAATTTAGAGACATGAGCCAAATATTTTAGGGGTTTTGCCCTGTATTTGCCCATCCAGGAGAGAAGGCCCAGAGGTTGCGTTGTACTTTTAACATCCTTAAGAAGTGTAGGAAATATAAGTCAGTCCAAAGTTTGGCAAGAGTGAGAACTCTGCTGAGCCATCTCTACCTTGGCCTTGCACCCTGATGGGATATATCATGAAGGATAGGTGAACTGAAGGCAAAACAGCACTTGCACAGATGGCACCCAGCTTCCAGTCATCTGGGTAACCTAGACAAATTTCAGGCATGGCAATTGGATTAGGATAATCTTTAATTACTAATGCACAGGTACCTGTCTGAGACAAAAATCCTTTCTAGAGAAAGATAATACTCTCCACAAACTTTTCTACAAATATTTGATCGAGCCAAGAATAAAACCAAACCTAATTAGATATATGAGAAGACATGACTAGCAGATGTAAAACGAATAAAAATAAACCAATCAATACTTCAAATCTTGGAATTTTCCATCACAGAATGTAAATCAACTATATTCAAGGAGATAAACTTCAATCCTAAAAATTTTGAACAGAGACTCAGAAACTCTTAAAAAGTGACAAGACAGATGGGCAAAGAAACCAAATTGAAATTCAATAATTGAAAAATAAAACAACAAAATGAAGAAGTCAATGGATGGTTGATGTAGTTGAAGGGATAATCAGTGAAGTAGAAGAAAATATCAATAATTAAGCAGGGGAAGACAAAAGGATAGAAAATTCAGAATTGAGCACAGAGCAGACAGGGAGAGGTTTAATACACATTTGATTGAGCCTCAGGGTACAGGAAAGAGATAAGAAGCAGAAGCCACATTTGAAGAGAAAATGGCTAAGAATTTTTCAAAACTGCTGATAGATATCAATTTACAGATGCAAAAACCTCAACTAATTCTAAGAGGATATATGAAACTGCTTCACAGCTAGACAAATCATCAAAGGCAAAATGAAAATCTAAATTAGGTGAGTGGATGCCATTCACTGAAATGAAAAAAACTGGGGAAGGAGAAATGAAAAGTAAGAATCTAATCCTACAAGTATTTTGCAGCTGTAAAATAATAAAATTCTTTAGCTAAATCAGGATCATGACCAAATAACACAAGATTTTTTTTTAACTAAAAGAATGCCACAAGTGAGATTGAGTGTTCCTCCTAAGTGCTCTTCTAACACACAAACACTCATCACACATTATTATAGTCATTGGTTTACTCGCTATAGACTAAGCACTCTAAAAGTAAGAGTAATGTCTTTCATCTGTTATCCTCAGAACAGATTCACTTTGCCTGGCAAAGAGAATGTTCTCAATAAATTTTCATTATGTCCCTTGCATCACTTAGGACTAGTATTTGGTTGCTAGGAACAAATATCCAAAATATGAGTGACTTAAACAAGATTCATGTTTATTTTGTCTCATGTAAATGAAGTTTAAACGCAGGCAGTGTCAAGCTGAAAAACAGTTCCTACTTTTACCAATTTTCCAAATGTATCCTTTCTTATTTCCCATCCTTAGTGCATGACTTCTACACTTAGAGTCCGCTCATGACTATAAGACATCCACTGTAGCTCCAGCCATCACATCTGTACTCAGGGCAGGATAAGCAAAGAGCAAAGAGCATGTTTCTCAAAGCTCAGCCCTCTTTAAAGTGCTTTTCCAGAAACTCTACCCAATAAATTCTAGTCACATTCAGTGTTTCAACTTCTACTGCCCCTACCAGAGTCTTACCTTCTGCAATTTCCTCTGTTCTCCTAATTTGAAACCTGTTCTGCCTTTCTCCCTACCCCAGTGGACTATTAAAGCTACTTCCTCAATGAAGGAAAATACATTTCTAGAGTTTCAAGGAAGAAAATAGAATGTGTTTTCTTGAATGTTCTCAATAGTGCTTATGTTGTATAGTATCATTATATTACAATCAAGTTATTCACTATTAAATGAGTTTCTCTGGCCTAAACTTAGAACTCAAACACCATTTAGCACTTGCTTAAATTAGAGAGTTGTTTATGATTATACACAATTGCCCTAGAAACAAATTTCTGAAACACAAGCATTTGTTAGGAAGTGTCAATATTGTTATGTGTGCTAGAATCCTGGTAGTGTACAAAGTAGTGTGCAATGCACTTTGGAATATTTGGTCATTTTTAACTTTTCCCACGTCATTATTTCTCTTGCTATTCTCTTATTGGAATACATTTATTTTGTTTTGTTTTTAACCAAGGACTTAATTGTGTCCCCATTATGATCTGAAAAGTATTATTTTTTCTCCTGAGCCATAACAGGGGATGACTTGCTGGTATTCTGAGTGTGGCAGATGGTCCACACTTATTTTCGATGTCACAGTACTCAGCTACTATATAGAATGACACCTGTAATATCCTGCATATTTCATCTAGTAAACCCAATAGTGAGGTTCTATTATTTCAAATCATATACCCTGAATATTTCTTGACATGAAAATGAATGAGTACTAGTTTTCTTGTGTTAATTCCTTGAAATTGTAGATGTGTGTTCAAGAATTATTTGAAATATTGCTAATCGTTCATTTTGTAAAGATATCTGATATAGAACCATATGGCTTCATTCTGTTATTTTTTTACCTCTTTATAATGGCACATTATAAACTAGCAAAATCTCAGGGCAAACTCTGAAAACACAAAGTTAAAGGCACATTACATGTAGCTTAAATTAGATATTACACAGAATTTTATGTCTACCCAGTATGTTTTATCATTTTCCAAGCGTTATACTATATTAATACTAGATAAATACTTCCATAAATCATTGTGCTTTGGAATATAATTCTCCATTTTACATGTTTCTCTGTGGTTGAAAATTTTGGTTTTTTTCTGAGATTTTTAAATTATAACTGTCAGAATTATTTGATTTTTAAAACTATATACTTGTAACATATTGATTTTTATTTTCTAAAAATGAAATAGAAATTGATAAAGTTAGAAGTTTTCTTAATATTTTCTTATAAAATTGGTAGAAATAACATGAATTTTGGAGTAGATGGATTTGGTTTTCAGTCTTTATTCTTTCAGTTATTATCTCTATAACCTTATCTATGTTATTTAATTTTTCTGAGATTCCATTTTCTTACCTAAAATTAGGAAAAAAATATTTCAAAAAGTCATGATGATGGCTAATGAAGATTTTTTGTGTGTGAAAAGAGTGCCCATTTTTCCTTCCTTTTCCTTGGGTGTATTGTGAGCTGCTTCATAAGATTTTTTTCTTCCTTAGTGTTTACAACAATGTGAGACACACAGTAAATATTTAGTAAACTTTAGTTGGGTTGAAATGAAATAAAATATCTTACAAAAATGCTAGAAATGTATGGAGGTTTGTATTCATTCTTGTAGTCTCTAAGTATTTTCATGTTTTTACTTAAGGTGTACCTCCTTATAATACACTTTCTAGGCTGGGTGAAGTGGCTGATGCCTGTAATTCCAACTCTCTGGGAGGCTGAGACAAGCAGATTGCTTGAGCTCAGGAGTTTGAGACCAGCCTGGGCAGCATAAACCTTGCTTTACAATACATTAAAAGAAAATCTGGCCATGGTAGTACATACTAGTCCCTGTTACTCAAGAGGCTGATGTAGGAGGATCAGTTGAGCCCAGGAGTTTGAGGTTGCAGTAAGTTATGATGGCACCATGCACTCCAGCCTGGGTGACAGAGCAAGACCCTATGTTAAAAAGAAAAGAAAGCAAACAAACAAAAATTTCTGTTTTAATACTATCAGGCTGGGTTAGATACCTGTCCTGTATGCTTTTACAAATTCACTCTGTGTCTCCATTAAAATACTTATCATATTCCTTTATATTAATCTATGTATTGGTTGTCCCACTCACTAGACTATAAGGTCCTTGAAAATCTTCTTCATTTTTGTATTCCTAGAACTTTGCAGAGTAATTGACACAAAGCGGGTTTAAGAAATATTTATTCAATAAAATATGAATGAATTAGTCTTCAGTATTTGAATTCAGGACTGTATATATCATAGTCTCTCCATTCATTAACTCAAATACTGAAGGAGGCAAGCTCAATACAGGGAGTTTTCTGAGCATGTTTCTTGTCCTCTTATATTAAAACAAGAAAAATATAGAGGTATGAGGATAATTTAATAGAAGCTTAAATAAATGAGCATAGATTCCCACCGCTGCTGACCACAGGGGTAAACAGAATTTAGGTATTGAATCCAACCATATTAACTTTCTACTAAGACAAAATTCACTCTTTACAATAATACAACAGAATCTAGAATCTAGCATATTCAGTAATCTTCAACAGCAGTGCCAAGAATACAAAATAAAGAATAGCTCATTCAATGAATGGTGTTGGTCAAATGATATCTATATGCAAAAGAATGAAACTGGACCTTTATTATATATGATACACAAAAAATCAACTCAAAATTAAAGAGTTAAACATAAGACTTGAAGCTGTAAAACTCCTTAAAAAAAAACCCTTGACATTGGCCTTGACAATGAATGTTTGGATATGACACCGAAAGCCTAGACAACAAAAGCAAAAATAAACATGTGGGATTACATTAAACTAAAAAGGCTTTTGTACAACAAAGGAAACAATCAATAAGTGAAAAGACAACCCATGGAATGGAAAAAATATTTGCAAACTATATCTCTGTTAAAGGATTAACCTCTAAACCACATAAGGAAATCATACAACTCAATAGCAGTAAAACAATATAACCTGACTTAAAAATGGGCAAAGGACATGAACAGATGTTTCTCTAAAGAAGACATACAAATGGCCAACAGATACATGAAAATGTGTTCAACATCACTAACCATCAGGGAAATGCAAATTAAAATCACAATGAACTATCTTCTTATGTCTATTAGTTATTATTATTTTAAAAAAGAGATAATAAGTGTTGGCAAGAATATGGAGAAAACGGAACTCTGATACACTATTAATGGAAATGTAAATTGGAGCAACCATTATAGAACACAGTATTGAGAGTCCTCAGAAAATTAAAAATAGAGCTACCATTAGGTTCAGTAATCCTACTTCTAGATATTCACCCAAAATAATTTAAATCAAAATCTCAAAGAGATACCTGTAGTCCTATGCTCATTGCAGCATTATTCACAATAGCTGAGATATGGAAACTACCTAAATGTACAAAGATGAAAGAATAAAGAAAATGTGGCATATATATATACAATGGAATATTATTCAGCATTAAAAAAGAAAGAAATCCTGCCTTTTGTGATATGCATGAACCTGGATGAAATTATTCTAAGGGAAATAAACCAGATACAGAAAGAAAAATACTATATGATCTCATTTATATATAGGACCTAAAATATGGGACCTAAAATAATCACACTCATAGAAACAGAGAGTAGAATAGTATTTGCTAGGGGAAAGGGGGAGGGGAAAACAGGGAGGTGATGGTCAAAGGATAAAGTTTCAGTTGTGCAAGATAAGTTCTAAAGGTTTACTATGCAACGGCCAGGTGAGGTGGCTCATGCCTGTAATACCAGCACTTTGGGAGGCTGAGGCGGGCGGATCATAAGGTCAGGAGTTCAAGATGAGCCTGGCCAACATAGTGAAACCCTGTAACTACTAAAAATACAAAAATATTAGCCAGTCGTGGTGGCGGGCGCCTGTAATCCCAGCTACTTGGGATGCTGAGGCAGGAGAATCACTTGAGCCTGGGAGGTGAGGCGGAGGTTGCAGTGAGCTGAGATTATGTCACCGCACTCAAGCCTGGGTGACAGAGCAAGGCTCCATCTCAAAAAACAAACAAACAAACAAACAAACAAAAAACAAAAAAAAAATTGACTATGCAGCATAGTGTCTATAGCTAACAATACTGTATCATATACTTTAAATTTGTTAAGACAAATAAAGAGATGTTGTGTTCTTACCACATCCACAAAAATAATAGTAATAAAAGGCATGAGAGGAAACTTCAGGAGGTGATGAATATGTGTATGACTTTCATGGTGGTAATGGTTTCATGAATGTATACTTATCCCCAAACTCATCAAGTTGTATACCTTGAATACATACTGATTTTTATAAGTCAAAAAATATAAAATAAAATAATATTTTAATAAATGCGTGAATTTCAAAAGATTAAGTGTAGAGTTTATAGAGTGTATTTTCTAACCATAGTGGAATTAAGTAACAATAAGATATTTGGAGAGTCTCACATACTTGGAAATTAAATAACATACTTCTCAACAATTCATGGGTCAAAAAAGAAAGAAACCAAAAGGAAATTTTAAAAATATTTCTAACTGAATGACAATAAAATTTAGCACCTCAGAAACGACGAGATGCAATTAAAGCAATGTTTATAGGGAAATTTACAGCTTTAAGTGTTCATAGTAGAAAAAAGACAAGCTTCAAGTATTGATCTATATTTTCAATCTTAAGAAGTTAGAAAAAAAGAAAAGAAAACTTAATCTAAATGAAGTAGAAAAAAGGAAATGTAAAGAGAAGAAATCAATAACATTGAAAACAATGAATAAAATCAATAAAGTTAATAATTTAGTTCCTTGAAAGTATTAAGAAAAAAATTTAAACCTAGAAAGATTGATCATGACAAAACACCAAATACCAATATCAATAATAAAAAAGATTCCACTATAGACCATTCAGACATCAAAATGAAAATAAGGGCATACTATTAACAATGTTATATTAATACATTTGACATCTTTAATAAAATTGACTAATTACTTGAAAACACACAACTTAGAAGTGAACATGATAAAATGGGATATTTGGACACTCATATTTCTATCAAAGAAAATAATCTGTTATCAAAATCTTCCTCAAGTACACACAAATATAAACAAACAAAAACGCTCCAGTCCCAACATTTTCATTGGTAAATACTATCAAATATTTAAGAATGAAATAATGCTTATCTTACACAAACTATTTCAGAAAATAGAGAAAGAAGAAACATCTCTAAATTTATTCTAGGAGGCAATAGTAATTCTGGTATCCCAATAGAAAGAAAGTGAGAGAGAGAAATGAAGAAAGAGGAAACAAAAGAAAGAAGGAAAGAAAAAGAGTAAAGAAAGAAGAAAAATTGTAGATCAAAGTGTCTCCTGAAAATATATGAAAAAAAACCCATAACAATATACGAGGACATTTTTAAAAATGTGGAAAGGTAATGCATCAGGCCAAGTAGAGTTTATCCCAGGAATGCAAGGTTGGTTAACATTTGAGAATTAATAAATACAATCCTACATACAACTGAACAAAGGAAAAACATATGATCATTTGAATATATGTACAAAAAACATTTGACAAATTTTCTCACTTATTACTGATAAAAACTCTCAGCAAACTAAGGAACAAAAATGCTGGGAGAGGTGGCTCCCACCTGTTGTCCCAATGACTTGGGAGGCTGAGATGAGAATATTGCTTGAGGCCAGGAGTTTGAGGCTCAGTGAGCTATGATCACACCACTGCACTTCAGTCTGAGCAATAGAGAGAGACCTCATCTCTAAAAATAAAAATAAAAAGAAGAAAACTTCCTCAATCTGATATAAGACATCTATGAAAAAGTCACAGCTAATGACATACAGAATGCTTTCTCCCCTAAAATTAAAAAAAAAATAAAAAAGAAAGCCTGCTTTCACTCTTTTATTTAACACAGTAGTGTAGGAATAAATAAAGGAAAGGAAGAATAAAGTTGCCTCTATAGGCAGATGACATAATTGTTTCCATAAAAATAAATTAATAGAACTAATACGTGAGTTTAGGAAGGTCTTAGATTTGAAGTCAGTTTTTTAAAACAAATGAATATCTATTCACAACAAATATTTGAAAAAGAATTTTTAAAACATGGCATAAAACATATAAATTAAGAATTAATTTAATAAAGATTCAAAAACTTCTACAGTGAAAACCAAGATATTAAAGAAGTACTAAATAAATGGAGAGATATACTATGTTTATGGATTTGTAGAATCAATAGTATTAAGATGCAAATTCCCCCCAACATAATATATAACTTCTTTTTTTTTTTTTTTTTTTTTTCAGACGGAGTCTCGCTCTGTCGCCCAGGCTGGAGTGCAGTGGCCGGATCTCAGCTCACTGCAAGCTCCGCCTCCTGGGTTCACGCCATTCTCCTGCCTCAGCCTCCCGAGTAGCTGGGACTACAGGCGCCTGCCACCTCGCCCGGCTAGTTTTTTGTATTTTTTTAGTAGAGACGGGGTTTCACCGTGTCAGCCAGGATGGTCTCGATCTCCTGACCTCGTGATCCGCCCGTCTCGGCCTCCCAAAGTGCTGGGATTACAGGCTTGAGCCACCGCGCCCGGCCCATAATATATAACTTCAACACAGTCTCTTTTATAATCACTGCAGGCATTTTTATAGAAATTCATGAACTGATACTAAAATGTATTTGAAAATGCAAAAGATTAAGAATAGTCAAAATAATTTTGAAAAAAAGAATATAACTTAAGGACCTATACTAAATATTACATTAAACTTTTCATAATAAAGACTGTAGTCTTGTCATATTGGCTAAGGACAGACAAATAGATAATGGAACAGACTGGAGAGTCCAGCAATAAGCCTACACTTATGCAATCAGTTATTTTTTGACAAAAGCTCCAAAGCAGTTCTACGAAGAAAGATAAACCTTTCAGTAAATTGTTCTGGAGTAACTGGTGTACATATGGAAAAGAATAAACCACAATCATTATCTCACACCATACATGAAAATTAATTTGAGCTGGGTTATAGATAAAAATCTAAAAGTAAAACTACAAAGCTTTGGGAAGAAAATATAAGAGGTTATCTTTGCAGCTTGGTAGTAGACAAATATTTAGTAGACAGGATACATAAAGCAATATCTGTAAAAGAAAATATGAATAAATTAAACTACATCAAAATTAAAAGTTATTGCTATTCAAATTCCATTCTTTAAAATAAACAGGTTGGGGTGTGGTGGCTCACTCTTGTAATCCCAGCACTTTGGGAGGCTGATGCGGACCAATCACTTGAGCCCAGGAGTTCAAGACCAGCCTGGGCAATATGGTGAAACCCTGTTTCTACAAAAAATACAGAAAAAAAAAAAAAAAAAAAAACCTAGATGGGAGGTATGGTAGAATGCACTTGTAGTCCCAGTTACTCAGGAGGTTGAGGTCGGAGAGTCACCCAAGCCTGGGAGGTCAAGGCTGCAGTGAGCTGAGTAATGATTGTGCCACTGCACTCCAGCCTGGATGAAAGAGTGAGACCTGCTTCAAAATAATAAAATAAAATAAAATAAAATAAAATAAAATAAAATAAAATAAAATAAAATAAAATAAAATAAAATAAAATACAGGCAAGCCACAGATATCAAGAATACATTTATGAGATACATATTCTGAATATATAATTTCTACAGCCACTCAATAATAAAAGACAACTCAATTTAAAAATTGGGCAAAACACTTGAAAAGACTAGTTAAAGAGTGAAGCAAATGAAAACGGTATGCAATACCATTACTTCTCAGAAATATGCAAATTAAAATCACAATGAGGTGCCACCTCACACTCACTAGAATGGCAAAATACAAAGAGCATAACAATACCAAATATTTGCAACATTGTGGCATGACTGAAACTCTCATATATTGATGATGGGAAAGTAAAAGGCAATTCACCTATAAAAAAGTTTTAGTAGTTTAGTATGAAGTTAAGTATCTACCCTTGACCCAATAATTCTACTCCTACTTATCCAAGAGACATGAAAAACAGATCACCAAAAAAGCATGTATAAGAATATTCATTAAAAATTTATTCAAAAGACACAAAACCAGGAAACTTACCAAACCCGCAAATTGGAGAAATCTCAATATATCCATACAATGCAATTCCAACAGGAGTGAATTTTTAATATACACAACGTGAATGAGTATCACAGATATGCTGACCAAATAAAGCCAGATACAGAAGTGTACATACTTCTGATTTCACTTACATGTTGTATATTTTTATGTTTGCATATATTATAAAAGAGGCAAAACTAATACAAGGGTTAAAAAATATCAGAAATGTGGTTCCTTCAGGGATAGCATAGGAGTTGCTGGGGGGTTACAGGAGACCACCTACTTAGGAGATTGAAAATTCTATATTATGATAAAGATATGGTTACCCAGGGACATCCATTAGTCAAACTTGTACAAGTAAGATTTGTTTATTTTAGGCTGCGTGTGGCAGATCCCAGCACTTGGGGAGCCTGAGGCGGGAGCATCTCTTGAGGCCAGAGGTCTCTCTCTCACACACACACACACATATATATATATACACACACACATATATATGTATATATATTTGTATATTTTCATGAGTAAAATTTTACTATAAAAAACTATAGAAATTATAATATTTCAGTGGGGGAGCAGGGATTGGATGGAGGTATAGGTGAAGTAAGAATAACAGAGTATTGATAATTGTTGAAGCTGGGTGATGGTAACCTAGGGATTCATTATGCAATTCTATTTACTTTGTATATGTTTGAAATTTTCCATAATAAAAAGAAGTTCATACAATCAAGCACTATTTATGTCATCATCTAATATATGTTTTTATATTAGATCCATACCAAGTTCACATACTTTATAAGAATGGTGTTTGGGATGCACTTTAGTACTTCAATATTTCGTTCATAAGGGTTGCTCTCTGGATATCTGTGCAAGAAAATCACTCTCATACAACCCAAGTTTGTTGGGTAATTCATAGTCTGGGTAATTCAAAGATATTTTTAAATAATCAAACAAGCCAACAAACAAAGTCAACTTCATGAAGTAAAGAACATGGTGGTAAAAGCATGAAGACTTTATATTAAAAATGACAGTTTTCAATAAGAATCATAAGATCATAGTATTAAGCATCAGTACAATGTGTGAATAAAGCTAGACAAATTGTCCCAACATCAATCAATGCATCAGATTCCAATAGAACAAAAAGAAAAAGAATCCACTCTGAGTATTTAAAACAAGAGAATTTTAATGCAGGGAATTGAATACATTTTGCTCCTCTGCTGACAGAGGAGCAGAAAAGTCAAAGGGGAAATAGTGAGGTAACCCAGAGATTAGCAACAACCAGAAATGTCTACTACCACTTTGCTGGAGAGATAAAGGGAAGGGGCCCATGAAAAAAGCCCAGGGGCTAAAGTTTCCTATTGGAAGTTAGATCCATAAAGAGTTTATCCAGTAAGACCTAGAGACAGGAGGAGATGCAGCTGCTTTTGAAGATGCCACCCAGACAGAGAGGTCTGGATAAAAACTCTCCCACCCTCTCATCTCCAGCCAGTGGCTCCCATTGGCCAAAGGCATCTGACATAGGAGCCTGGGAAACAGACTGCAGAGGATTTAAGAATCCTTAGATCCAAGAAGAGGATTACATCCAGAATAAAGTAGCTAATGAAGAAAAAAATAAACATATGCTTTGCCACAAAGCCTATGTGCTTCAGTCTCTATCAACTTTATTGAACTACCTCGGTTCTTCAGTTTCATGTTTGACGTTGCAGACAGCACAGATGTTACTGTCTAAATGATTGCTTATAAAGCTTTCCACCTCCTTTCTCACTCTAGTTGGGGGTGGACTTACAATAGAGCTAATAATTCATAAACCTCAGGGCACCTCTCTTGCTCCAGTCTCTTCTAAGGCCCTGGGAAAGATCCTAGCAATTTTTTTTTATATAAATGTACAATTATATGTTCTTCCCCCCCCCCCTTTTTTTTTTTTTAAAGACAAAGTCTTGCTCTATCACCCAGGCTAGAGTGCAGTGGTGTGATCTCGGCTCACTGCAACTTCCACCACCCGGGTTCAAGCACTTCTCCTGCCTCAGCCTCCCGAGTAGCTGGGATTACAGGCACCTGCCACTGCGCCCAGCTAATTTTTGTATTTTTTATTTTTTGTATTTTTAATAGAGATGGTGTTTTACCATCTTTGCCAGGTTGGTCTCGAACTCCTGACCTCATGATCCACCTGCCTCGGCCTCCCAAAGTGCTGGGATTACAGGTGTGAGCCATCACATTGGCCTTTTTTTTTTTTTAAAAAAAAAAAGAGGATCCCAAAAGTTATATCAGCTTCTCGTCCCATAAAACCTGAATTTGCTCCTTTCCTAACTGCTCTCTTCCCCCTCATACCTAAGTTAGTGCCCTTTTCCACATTTTCTTAACTCCTATCCTATCAAATGAAACCAGGACACTGGATCGGAAAAGCTGGGAAAATTCTAATTCCACATAGCAAGGTGTAAAAAAGAAAAAAAAAAAACAAAAAACAATACCCCTTATGGAAACTTTCTTTACAATAGTAATCACAAACTCAAGGTATTCCTGGGATCAAGCCAGATGATAAATGAATGAGAAAGGATAGGTGGTAACTAGGGCAGCCCCAGGGGCTCATGCCCAGGTTGAAGTGAGCAACTGTTACTCAGCTCTAGCCAATTGTTGCACGAAATTGAATTTGTTGTGTCCAGATTTTCCTTTAAAATAAAAACCTGAAATATGATTTCTTTTTCTCTATGAAAAGCTGGAACTCTTTTGATTTTTAAATGTATCCTCAAAAAACTTTGATCCACCACTCAGCAAAACAAATAACATCCAGCAATACATTGAACCTCTGGGCTGCCAGTTCACAACATTTGCTTTATAGACAACATGCGTAACTTGAGAAATTTATAACAAATTTTATAAGGAATCTGATTCTTTCTACTCCCAAAGTCAAAACCAAGAAAAAGAAAAGAATAAAGCTACTCCAAGAAGTCTCTGTCCAAGGTCTATAACAGATTGATTATAATTTATTATAATAAAAATTTAGATTCCACAAAATCAGTTTAGTGCCAAGCGCTGTGCTGGGGCTGGGATATAAATGTAAGAGAGGTGAAGCCAAAAGATTAGGAGAGGCTAACAGATATATAACTACATAGAATACTGTGACAATAAAATAGCTAACAGCTACCTAATTACGAAGTGCCAGGCACCGTGCTCAGTGTTTTTGTCAATCAGACAGTCAGTCAACAAACATGTTAGGCCGGGCACTGTTCTTTGTGTTTGGATAAAGCAATGAACAAAACAGATAACCCTGTCTCCTAGAAATTTAGAATCCAGTGGAGGACGATAGAAAATAAGCCTCTGATATAACAAAGAAAATAAGGTAATGAGATAGACAGAGACTGGGGAGATAAGAGCTGTCTAGGCTGTTCAGGAAAGGCCTCTATGAAGAACTGACTTTGAATGGAGACCTGACTTATGAGAAGGAGGCAACCATGAAGCAAACTTTACGATGTTTATTCCAAGTAGAGGGGAAACCAAATGTTAAAGGTCCCAAGGGGCTGCAAGTTTGGCATAACTGAGGAATGGAAATGAAGCCAGTGTGACTAGAGTAAGGGAAGAGTAGAAGATGATGAATGCAGAGAGGAGGCAGGGCCCATATGGTATTGTAGACCATGATTGGGAGTGTTGATATTCATCTACTATGCTCAACGAGCTGCTGCTTTCAACAGTGCCCTGGTGTGTATTGATTTAAGCATTACGATTACCCTGGCTGGCCAGTGGAGGAAGAGGACCTCCTGATGTGAAGGCTGAGTTGATGGTGGCCTGGACTAGAGTATACCAGTGTTATTGGTGAGAAATGGGCATATTTCTCATTTATTTACTTTATTTTTTTCTTGGTACAGAGTTTCACTCTGTTGCCCAGGCTAGAGTGCAGTGGCACAATCTCGGCTTACTGCAACCTCTGCCTCCTGGTTTCAAGTGATTCTCCAGCATCAGTCTCCCAAATAGCTGGGGCTACAGGTGCACACCATCATGCCCAGCTAATTTTTGTATTTTTACTAGAGATGAGGTTTCACCATGTTGGCCAAGCTAGTCTCGAACTCCTGGCCTCAACTGATCCTCCCACCTCAGCCTCCCAAAGTGCTAGGATTACAGGCATGAGCCATCACACCCAGCTTTATTTACTTATTTTTAAGAGACTGGATATATGGTCTGAAGGCAAGACCTAAAACAAAGATGGTGTCTTGACTTGGAGCTGTCAGGATCTGCTCAGGCCACCACCACTGGCATCACCTCCATTACCTTTGTCTATTAAGCAATCACCATTGACCAGCCACCTTCACGTCAGCACCATTCCCAAGCCCCATTACTCTTTGTCGTAGCTGATGCTGGGTTAGATCCGTAGGTATTTATAGAGTCAGTAAGTTAAGTATTTCCTTTATCAAGTGGTATGGAAGTATTTCAATACTGTAACAACTGGTATAACCATACTAAGTCATACCAGCTGAATATCAGTCCTAGACTAAGAAGTCGGAAGTGTATCCTGTTTGACATAGGATATTGGTGAACATTTCTGGTCAGGAGAATGACAGGATCGAAGTAGGATTTCCTACTAAAGGTTGCGCTGGCAGCTGTGTGCAAGATAAGTTAGAGTGTGCAGGGGTAAACGGGAGGCAAGGAAATCAATTAGCAGGTTATTCCAGAAGAGGCACAAGATAAGGTGAGAAGAACACACAAATTCCCTAAGGGGTTTTGCTTTGAAACTTAGACCCTGCCTTGATAGGAGGAAGATAATGTAATCCCTTCCCCCTTTAAATTGATTTGTTGGAGTTTGTTTTGTTACTGAGGGTACCAAGTGAATATATCACTGTCACCTACATGCCCTGTGGGTGAATGATAAAATTACCATGGCTGCTTCCTCTTTCTTGAAAGAATGAACTTCAGAACTCTGTGGTACAGAATGGACCAGATTAGGAGTAAGTTCCTGAGATAACTGGGTACTTTCCAATGACAGAATCTTTCTATGAATCTTTGACATGTTGGTTAACCTGGTGGACAGGGAGAGATTCACACCTGACTTGAAGAGTATTGAAAAATCCTTAAAATATATCTTTGCTTGTTTATGAATGTCAGAATAGAACAACTGAGAGAGAGAGAGAGAGAGAGAGAGAGAGAGAGAGAGGAAGATACAGAGAGATAACAAAATGCTAACAATTGGTTAGTACTTTGGTGAATCTAGGTGAGGGGTATGTGAATAATCATTGTATTGTTTTACAACATTTCTGTAGTTTTAAAATATTTCAAAATAAAAATGGGGAGAGAATAATTTGTTTATTTACTAATTATAATTTCTGGGAACTAGCTGACCTTTGTTTTTGTAGTTTTCATTTTAATGAGTCATTTTATTTTCACTCTTGGAAATGTCTCTATATGGGTTAAATGATAAAGTGAATCCCATATGTCCAAATCAAGGGATCAGAATTTTAAACATTACCTAATGTCAGTGACTTTTTCCTTCCTGTGTTCATTTCCCTGTTATTACACAGGCAAGGATCCTTTGTATGACTGTAGAGTTTCTAAAAAGGAAAAGCCACCTGTGCTCCTCTTTAGCATAGTAGTATTTAGATTGACACCGAAAATACAATCATTAGATGTTTTACATTATCTATTTATGATTTGTTTGTGTTTCTGATAATTTTGAAAGTGTTTGCTGTGTTAAACAAATTTGTTATAGTAAGAATGTCAGAGTACACTTTAAATTCTATTTATTTTTCAGTCCATCACTTTGAAATACAATCTTGAAGTAAAAATGTTCAAATCATCCTAGCTTCTTTAAGCTTGAACAAATTCCAATGCAATCCCAGTTACTGTTAGAAGTCCAAAAATAACATTTTTGTTTTGTGGCTTACTCACACCTTAAAATATTAGATTGAACCACATGAAATCAACATTTTGTAGACCAAAAACAGTCAAATATTGATTATTTCATATGATTCACTCTATTAGGATCAACCGATTTCTTTGAATGTTGACATCAGATAAAAATATCATTCATATTGCCTATTGTATATAATTTCCTCCCTCATGAAAGCTCCTAATAGTTTACAGAAACATAGAGACTTATAGTTTAAAGAACCTCAGAACATGTCCCCAAAATGGTTTGTTAAGATAAATGTAAATTCTCATACAAACTTAAAAATGATGTCATTCAGCATGTAGCATCCAATTCATTATTTTGTTCTATTATTTCTGGGCTGGCAGTATTGAAAAAATAGAAACTATTAATTAAGGTTAGCCCTTTGGGAATTTTTTTTTTTTTTTTTTGCATATCTTAGTGACCTGTACACATTCTGGAACTGTTCAAATACCTTTATGGTTGATCCCATGATTGTCGTCGTCAAAGTATATCACTTCTTTGCCTGTCAAATGAAAACCCCACTGAAGGTGGTTGAAAGTTCAATAAGTAGTGTTAATCTATTGGGCAACCTGTATCTTTTCCTTTCATTTTTTCCTGAATTACAGCTTCCGATAACCCCTGACAGGTGAAAAACCACGCATTGAATCCTCTTACTCTCTTTTTTTAACAAGTGCATATTTTCAATTCAGCATGTATCATACTTAAATGCCAAATCCTGAACGTACCTTATGATGCAATAGGGCATAGATTATCCTAACTGCTCTGGTAAGTGCTATAAAAAAAAAAAGGTCTCTGAATAATTCTCATAATTTGGCTCACTTACAACACTGGAATATTTTTTGCCTGACATAGAAAATGTATTTTCCCCTCAAATGATTAGTGTTTCCCTTGGATATTTCTCATTAATACCCTTAAATATTATAGTCCTGAGAATTGCAGTTTTCCCAAAAGCAAAAAATTACATAGATTTTCTTTTGGAACTAGACTCTCTTAACAGAATGTAAAATATTGGAGCTTGAGTACAACATAGTTGCCCTTTACCATTTCAAACTATAGTGGCAAAATAAAGAAGTAATTTTATTTGGACTTGTTTACTTATTTAATTCACAAAATCATTTTTTATGCCAGGTGCTCTGAAAGTTCATTACTCTGGTCAATAAAGAGTTTCTTTTTTTCTTTTTTTGACAAAAAAAAAAAAACTCTACACTTTCTAATGTTACCTAAGTATCCCAGTAGTAAAATTGGCAGAAGATAGAAGAGACTGGAACAGAAAGTCAACTAGAAGAGAGGAATGTAATAGCAGGAATATTACAAAGGAGGCAACAAAAAGAGTATGACAGGTTATGATAAGGATGCTGCTAAAGAAATCTGTATGCCCAATACACACACACAAGTACTGACCAGTGCTCAAGTCTCATGTTAGTACTACCAGCAGGTAACATGGTGTAGTAGCTTTGAGCTTGGATGCTGGTGACACAGTAACTGGATCCAAATCTTGGTTGCAGCTGGGTAATCTGAGATGAATTGTTTGTCCTCTGTGCCCCAGTTTACTTGTCAATAAAATTAAAGTAAAAATGGCATGCATGAGATTGGGTTAAAAGGACTAAAAGTGATATTCCAGATGAAGCACTTAGATCCCAGTTTTGATTAATTGCCAATAAATGTTAGCTATAAAAGTGATAGCTATATCTTAGTAATTTGTTTTCTATCCTTTACAGCAGAACTTCCCCAAACATACAAATAAACACACTCATAATACTTGACAACATCTTTGGAAAGAACTCAGAAAAATTAATTATATGGATTCAGATGAAGCCAAACTTATAAACTAATTGGATAATCTAATGATTGGGCAGCTATTATAGTTTCAATATACTCACCTAAAGAGGTGCAATGTGCTGTAGTAGACAGATGGCAAACTTTAGAGCCAGGTAAGGCAGGGTTCTACTTTTAGTCATGTGACCTTGGAAAACTCATTTAATTTTCCCAAGGTTCAGTTTCCCAACTTTCACAATAGGGATAACAATACCTTCTTTGCAAAATTGTAGAATAAGCAGTAATAACCAGGAGAGTATTATGCATATCATAGGCACTCAGTTCATGGCAACTCTTATTTTTCTTAAGGGAAAGAGGAAGGCTATTGGATACAGTGAGACTAGAATATCAGAAACTTTAGCACACAACAAAGTCAACTCAACAAACCTTCATGCTTGCTTTGAGATCCAAATTAGAAAGCTTTTGGTATAGAGTAATATTTTTAGTTTACTCAAAGTTTCTTTAGGTCACCCTGTCATTTCTCCTGGTCACCCTGTATTTTCTTTTATTGTCTTAGACATTTAAACTTTCATAACTCCAAGAGCTTTGAAATTGAAGTAAAATAAGATTTACAAAATCCTCTTTTTTTGTTGTGTCTCTGCCAGACTTTGGTATCAGGATGATGTTGGCCTCATAAAATGAGTTAGGGAGGATTTCCTCTTTTTCTATTGATTGGAATAGTTTCAGAAGGAATGGTACCAGCTCCTCCTTGTACCTCTGGTAGAATTCAGCTGTGAATCCATCTGGTCCTGGACTTTTTTTCGTTGGTAGGCTATTAATTATTGCCTCAATTTCAGAGCCTGCTATTGGTCTATTCAGGGATTCAACTTCTTCCTGGTTTAGTCTTGGAAGAGTGTAAGTGTCCAGGAAATTATCCATTTCTTCTAGATTTTCTAGTTTATTTGACTAGAATACTATAGTATTCTCTGATGGTAGTTTGTATTTCTGTGGGGTCGGTGGTGATATCCCCTTTATCATTTTTTATTGCGTCTATTTGATTCTTCTCTCTTTTCTTCTTTATTAGTCTTGCTAGCGGTCTGTCAATTTTGTTGATCTTTTCAAAAAACCAACTCCTGGATTCACTGATTTTTTGGAGGGTTTTTTGTGTCTCTATCTCCTTCAGTTCTGCTCTGATCTTAGTTATTTCTTGCCTTCTGCTAGCTTTTGAATGCGTTTGCTCTTGCTTCTCTAGTTCTTTTAATTGTGATGTTAGAGTGTCAATTTTAGATCTTTCCTGCTTTCTCTTGTGTGCATTTAGTGCTATAAATTGTATAGCACTAATTTATAGCTTTAAATGTGTCCCAGAGATTCTGGTATGTTGTATCTTTGTTCTCATTGGTTTCAAAGAACATCTTTATTTCTGCCTTCATTTCGTTATGTACCCAGTAGTTATTCAGGAGCAGTTTGTTCAGTTTCCATGTAGTTGAGCGGTTTTGATTGAGTTTCTTAGTCCTGAGTTCTAGTTTGATAGACTTCATGTCTAAAACACCAAAAGCAACGGCAGCAAAAGCCAAAATTGACAAATGGGATCTCATTAAACTAAAGAGCTTCTGCACAGCAAAAGAAACTACCATCAGAGTGAACAGACAACCTACAGAATGGGAGAAAATTTTTGCAATCTACTCATCTGACAAAGGGCTAATATCCAGAACCTACAAAGAACTCAAACAAATTTACAAGAAAAAAACAAACAACCCCATCAAAAAGTGTGCAAAGGATATGAACAGACATTTCTCAAAAGAAGACATTCATACAGCCAACAGACACATGAAAAAATGCTCATCATCACTGGCCATCAGAGAAATGCAAATCAAAACCACAATGAGATACCATCTCACACCAGTTAGAATGGCGATCATTAAAAAGTCAGGAAACAGGAGCTGGAGAGGATGTGGAGAAATAGGAACACTTTTACACCGTTGGTGGGATTGTAAACTAGTTCAACCATTATGGAAAACAGTATGGCGATTCCTCAAGGATCTAGAACTAGATGTACCATATGACCCAGCCATCCCATTACTGGGTATATACCCAAAGGATTATAAATCATGCTGCTATAAAGACACATGCACACGTATGTTTATTGCGGCACTATTCACAATAGCAAAGACTTGGAATCAACCCAAATGTCCATCAGTGACAGACTGGATTAAGAAAATGTGGCACATATACACCATGGAATACTATGCAGCCATAAAAAAGGATGAGTTTGTGTCCTTTGTAGGGACATGGATGCAGCTGGAAACCATCATTCTTAGCAAACTATCACAAGAACAGAAAACCAAACACCGCATGTTCTCATTCATAGGTGGGAACTGAACAATGAGATCACTTGGACTCGGGAAGGGGAACATCACACACTGGGGCCTATCATGGGGAGGGGGGAGGGGGGAAGGGGGGGGAGGGATTGCATTGGGAGTTATACCTGATGTAAATGACGAGTTGATGGGTGCTGACCAGTTGATGGGTGCAGCACAGCAACATGGCACAAGTATACATATGTAACAAACCTGCACGTTATACACATGTACCCTAGAACTTAAAGTATAATAATAATAATAAAAAAAAAGAAAATAACTTTTAAAGTAATAAGCGGCCCGAACTTCTTTAATCACATTATTTTATTTTTGGGAAAATTCCAACCCAAAACACTCTCTTATCTGAAAATATTTATTTTTAATGCTGCATCTATCTAAATGTGATTTAAGATTTAAGTCTAAATTAATCAGTGATTTATTAACTAAAATTGTAGAATAGATGCTTAAAAGTACAAGATGTTCTAATATTAAAATAAAACTTGTTTAATTATAAGAAAAAAAAAGATTTTAAAAATCCATCCTCCAAGCAAAAGCTGTCCTATGATCCTCCATATGGAACCCTTTTTTTTTTTTTGAGACAGAGTCTCGCTCTGTAGCCCAGGCTGGAGTGCAGTGGCGCCACCTCGGCTCGCTGCAAGCTCTGCCTCCTGGGTTCACGCCATTCTCCTGCCTCAGCCTCCCGAGTAGCTGGGACTACAGGCGCCCCGCCACGCCCGGCTAATTTTTTTTGTATTTTTAGTAGAGACGGAGTTTCACCGTGTTAGCCAGGATAGTCTCGATCTCCTGACCTCGTGATCCGCCTGCCTCGGCCTCCCAAAGTGCTGGGATTACAGGCGTGAGCCACTGCGCCTGGCTGGAACCCTTATTATGCATCCTACACATGTCTTATGGCAGACCTAAATCATTAGATACAGCATTACTCAGAGGATCTTACATAGCATTAGATTAAAAAACAAAAGCAACAAGTGAGTTTCAGAGTGGTGAAGTAAGTTGCCTATAAAGCTAGTTAAATATATGGCTGATATTTACCAGGTTCTTTTGCTGTTCCAAGTAATAAACTAAATACTTTACATACATTATCTCATTTTTTTCTCAAACTAATCCAGGAGGCAAATATTATCATTGTCATTATTTTATAGATGAGAAAACTGATTCTTAGATATGCACTATCCAAAAAGTAACCATTAGCCACATGTATTGGTCTGTTCTCACACTGCTGTAAAGAACTTCTGGAGATTGGGTAATTTATAAAGGAAAGAGGTTTAATTGACTCAGTCCTTCAAGGCGGGGGAGGCCTCAGGAAACTTACAATCATGGTGGAAGGGGAAGCAAACATGTCCTTCTTCACATGATGGCAGGAAGGAGAAGTGCCAAGTGAAGGGAGGAAAAGCCCCTTATAAAACCATCAAATCTCACAAGAACTTGCTCACTACCATGAGAACAGCATGGGGGAACCATCTCCACAATCTAATCACCTCCCTCAAGGTCCCTCCCACAACATATGGGGATTATGGGAACTACAATTCAAGATGAGATTTGGGTGGTAGCACAGTCAAACCATATCACCACATGTGGATATTAACATTTCAACTTAATTTAATTGAAATGCAATTTAAAATTCAGTCTCTGAGTTACACAGGCCAATTCCAGGTGCTCAACAGCAGCTACTGTACGGTTCAGCTCAAATTATAAAACATAGAACATCATCACAGAAAGTTCTATCAGACAGCCGGAGAGTTTAAGTAATCATGTAAGTTTTCACAGCTAACACATGGTAGAACCAGGACTCCAATCTAGGAGTCATGACTCCTAAACTTGTCCTGCCATGACTAAGTCAAGCAAAAAGATAAAAGAAAGTGTGTGATTAAATCTAGGTGACTATATATAAAGCAGTTTCAGGTGTTAATTGATTGAAGAATCCATTATTGAGAGTTGAAGTTTTATAGATTAGCATGTTAAGATGTCTGTTGGTGACTAGAAGGTAGAAGATACAGAGGCACAAACATTTGTAGCATGATAAGAGTGAGCCAGTAGACTAAAAGAGATTAAGGAATGAAGAATTGATGGGACAAGATTGAGGTGGCCCTATGGGTGTCTGACTTCCCAAACACTTCTGGTGGTCAAATACAAGCCTCAGAGAGCAGGCGGAGATGATTCACTCAACTCATGTCTCTTCTAAACCAAAAATCCGGGATTCAGCTCTGTGGTAACACCATTTTTCAAAAAAGTTTGTTACTTTAGACAACTTGTTCTTAATTTGGAGCCATTTTGACCCCAAGGGTACATTTGGCAGTATCTGAAGATATTCTTTGTTGTCAAGACTGGGGTTACATGCCTCAAAGGAGAAAACAGAGAATTACTGTATCATCCAGCAATTTCACTTCTAGGTAAATACCCAAGGGACTTGATGGTAGGAGATATTTGTATACCCATGTTCATAGCCATATTTTTCACAATAACCAAAAGGTGGAAGAACTCAAGTGTCCATTGTCAGATGAATGGATAAACAAAATGTGGGATATACATACAAAGGAATATTATTCAGTTACAAAAAGGAAGTTCTGACACATGCTACAACATGAATAAACCTTGAAAACATTATGCTCGGTGAAATAAACCAGTCACAAAAGGACGAATATTGTATGATTTCACTTACATGAGGTACCTAGAGTAGTCAAATTCATAGTGACAGAAAGTAGGATGGTTGTTACCAGGGGCTGCAAGTAGGAGGAAATGAGAAGTTATTGTTTAAACATGTATGGAGTAGTTTCAGTTTGGAAAAATAAAAATGTTCTACAGATAGCTGTTGGTGATGATTGCACAACAATGTGAATGCATTTAATGCTACTGAAATGAGTGAACTGTATACTAAAAATTATTAAATGGAAAATTTTATATTTTATATCTATGACCCCAATTTAATAAAAAAGACTGGGGAGTGCTACTAGCATCTAGTGGGTAGAGGTCAAATATTCTACAATGCACAGGCCAGTTCCTACAACAAAGTATTTTCAATAGTGCTGAAGTTGAGAAATCTTGCTTTTACAAAATACTGAAAGAACAACAGTAAGAGACTGTCCAACGATATTGGGCTTTTCACTCTTACGCTGTTTTTGCACACTCAAGACACTTTCCTGATTTCATCAGATTTCATTAGCGAAATCAAACTGTAAAAAAAAAAAAAAGCAGAGGTAGCAGAAAAAGAAGAAGAAAAACCTCAAAACAGAATGTGGAATTCCCAATTTCACATATATATATGATATAAGGATATATAATATGATATATAAATCATATAAGAGATATAATTATAAAATGTACAAAAAGATATATATAATTAAAAGATATATAGCTTATAATTTCACCAACAAAGTCTGAAACTATATAAGACTTCCCATATTGGCATGAATACTTCCTATTTTGTTCTATTCCCAAGTCTATCCTATGCATGTGCAATAATAAACTTTCTTAACAAGAGTGTACTGTTTCAGCATATATTGATCTAAATGTGTGTAGTCTGATTGAAATACTTACGAAAATCATAAGTCTTCTAAAGCTGTTTATTCTACAAATAAAAAGGCATCCTGGTTTTTAAAACTCTTTATTTCTCCTGTTTAATATCATAGAGAAATCTCAATGATGAAGAATCAGTTTGCCACTGCTACTTATACTATCATTTAAAAAGGAGCAATGTCTCCTGTTAAATAACTAAGGCAAATTCAAACTTGAATGAACAAAGACAATAAAGAAAAATTATTATTTGCATTTTCTATCTATGAGGCCACTGATCAATGGCCTTTCAATTCAACCAAATACTGCAAACCTCCAATGCAGTTCAGCAATCAGTGAGTCTTATTAGCATTTTCAAGAAGTTGAGCAGCTTATTTGATTGAAAATGATTGAGGCAATTCTATATGTGTGTGTTGGGCCACAGCATTTGATAACAGGTTAAATCTAACGAAAAAGGACTAGAGTTTGAGAAACAATGACCCAAAGAAATTTTTCAGTATTTTATTAATTTATTATTTATTTATTCCTCAATTTTGTTCCAGAAGAGGTTTAAGGCAGCTGTTAAGTATTTTGATAATCTGCAGACTCTTGTCTTATGTTTGTGAATATTTTATAGACTGGGTGCTAAATACTAAATTATTAAAGATCATTTTTTTAAAAAAAGAAAAAGAAATAGAGCAGCCTAATATCTTCTAACTCCAGTGAATCACTTTATCTTGAAGACTATTAGCAGACAAGATGGTACATTTTACTTGCAATTCATTTGTATTCAAGGAAACTACTACTATAGAAAATTGCTTATTTAAGTAGAATAAAATGTGTTCTGAGTGGACCTTGACTGTTTTTTTTTTTTTAACTTTCTGACTTCCATCTGCCCTTCTGAAAAACACTCCAATTTCTTTTCTGAGAATTTCTTTCCCTCCATGTTATTGTCTTAGTGGGGGTGATAAATCCAGGTGCTAGAAAATCATGCCTTCCTTCTGGGGAGTCACTGCTGCTGCTGGGGGCCCTTTCTACCAAATCTTTCCTGCATCACTCAGATACAGGTAGGAGTTAGATTTACAGTCTCAGATTGGTGCGTGGATATGCTGTCCAGGACTTCGACTCTTAAGCAAGTGATACAAAGATTGAAGAGACATTTGGAGTTGAGTCATCCTGGTGGCAGTAGCACAACACCACTACAAATGCTATGAGATATTTCTCTAGTTCTTGGTTCCCAGCTTTCTCACTCTTTCTTCTTTTATTCCTGCTTCCTACCCAAGTGTTCCAATTACTATGGCTGTGTAACAAACCACCCCCAACTTACTGGTTTAAAACAATAACAATAAAAAAATCTGTCTTGCTCAAGACTGTACTCTGGGGTAGGGTTTTAGCAGGGACAGCTCAGCAGGGGCAGCTTGTTTCTCTTCTACTCATTTTTGCATACGGTGGCTCAGAGGCAGGGGCTTGAAGGCTTGCTCAGCTGTCTGACACCTGATCAGGGAAGACTCGAACAGCTGAAGACCAGAACAGATGGGACCCTATGAGCAACTCTCATAATTTTAAATGGCTTATACAGCATGATTGCTAGAGGGTGACTGGACTTCTTAAATGGCAGCTCAGGGATCCAAAGATCCATGCCCCAAGAGAGATCAACACAGAAACTCTATCATTTTTTTAAGTGGCCCAGCCTCTGATGTTATATCGAGTCATTTCTGCACCACTCTTTTGATTGAAGTACTGTAGAAGTCCATTCAAGTTCAAGGGCAAAGAACATAAACCCACCCACCTCTCAATGGAGTACAGACAATATCACACTGTAAGAAGAACATGTGGGACGGGATATATACTAGTACGATCATCTTTGGAAAATTTCACCCACCACATCAAATCTTCTGATTGATGTAATCCTGATAATTTTCAGTAAACTTTCTGTTGCTGATCTTAGCCAGGGTCAGATTCTACTACTTATAACTAAAGAATCCCAATCTAATAGAATGAGGATCTGTTTTATTAAACCCTTGACAATTAAATGCCACTTTAATGTTGGATATTTAATTAACACCACCATTGAGAGACTGGTACTTATTCATTAATTAATTAATTACTAGACATACCTGCGTGACTAGGAAGAAGACTTTGCTTCACTGGTGAACGACTGCAACTGCTTTGTCAAGTTTCACTCCATTGCTGCAAATAGGCATGATTATAAGAAAAGAGCTGAGGCAGAGAAAGGTTATTTGGTTTATCACAGATGGCAATGGGGAGTGCATTGCTTCCAGAAACAGACCCAGAAGTTTTCATTCCCTGGGCCAGGCTGGAACTATTAAATCGCATAGAAATACCAGGAAAAGATAAGCTACATGAACCAGTGATTGCTAAACTAAACACTCTAGTGACTTCAAAGAGCCCTTAGGGCCTGCTGTTTATTTGGAAAACCAGAAAAAAAAGTGGTGAGAGAATGGTAGAATAGAAGCCCAGCTATATATTATCTTACGATTTTATCTTAACCAGGCTACTTTGAATAATTTACATATTAGGGGTGCATGGGTTTATTTGTGTGTACATATATGTTTGTGTGTGTTTATAGTCCTTTAATCTTTTAAAAAAAAGCTTCAGGACATGTGTGTATTTTCAAATAAATGTATATTTCAAAAATATTATCAGTCAGTCATCAAAAGATCCTCCTAAAGATCCTCAAAAGATTGTTTTCTCCTAAAAAGAAAATAATTTTGACATAAAAGCACATGCATATCAACAATACAGTTTAGAAAAAATAACAAATGGAATAATATGTAGAATGTGATATTGCTTTATTAAAGATGAAAATAAATAAATAAAATAAATAATGGAGTGAGGGACTAAGTTTATTGTTTCTAGGAACATTCCATTCCTCCTTCTGGGAACTTACAAGTCAATTTTCCTCAGATGCTAGAATGTTCTAGAAGATTTTTTAAAACCTAATTGTTTGATTGACCACCTGTACTTCCAAGCTCTTTTTATTGATAACATTGTTGGAGGTAAAAGAGAAAAAGAAAATATATGCCTATGATTCTAGTCACTGGTGTTTTTCAGGATTTTATTTTTACCTTTAAGTGTTCAAATATTATATTTCATCTACTTTCAATCTCTCTTTTTCTAACTCCATTTCCACCTCTTTTACTTTTGGTTCTTTTCCAGAGACCACTCTTTTCAGTGACAGACATCTCCATGGGCTGTTCTTTGTGACCACCGGCTGTGTTGTGAGAACTGTTTTGGTCTTGCTTTTCTTCATGCCTGTCAAAGGCCACGGAGTGTTGAAGCCTGCAAACACAGCCTGAATCAGCATGGACCCCAGAGACTTTCAACAGCATCTCAATAAAACTTTCAATTATCTCCATTTTATACACAGTATTTCAGTTGTGGGTGACACACTTCATCTGAACAAAATTATATTAAATAACACCTTGAATGAAAAGGTCCATTCAAACAGAGAAATAATACAGAGAATTACACCCAATACCTTGTTTTTTATTATACATTATGAATAAAATCACTACTAAAAGGCAAGAAAAATCATCAATGTTCTTTTTAGAATCACAAATGTCCCAAAACCTTTGATTCGAAAACCCCTTGTGGCCTAAGCACCTTAAGCTATCTTGCAGAACATTCTATGTGTGTTAAAACACTTGCAGGGACTACTTTTCCATGGAAATGATTATTAAAGGACATTAGTGAAACATCTTTATATTGACTAATTTTAGAGGTATCCTTTCACTCTTTATTCTTTGCAGGTGTTTATCTTGTTTTATTAGCAACTTGTTGCTAGATTCTGATGTGTTAATTCTTAGCTACAGTAAGGTTGTTTTAAATGTTATGTTTACTATGATATTACTTAAAAAAAATGTTACATTTTCGCCTCTGTGTAAGCACAGGGCTGGTGAACTAAACAACATACATAACTCTCAATCTATCATCTGCATTCCCTTTGCATTAGGTGTAACACTGGCACAAAAATCAGAGCCCCAGCTCCAATTTTTCCAGCTGTCTCTGTTGCCCTGTGATCTTTTGGTACAAATTTTCTAGCCTGTTTGAAAAGGCAGGCTTCTACCCCCTTCTTTGATTGTGCTTGGGCATTTTGCCAGCCTGCGACATGGATTAATATGAACAGAATCACAGACTTTTCTGAACACTAGTCATTTACGTGTGTTTAGTAGCATATACCCAGCAAGAGAAAGGCAGGCCGCCGTTGCCTTTGTATAGAGTCTGGGTAGGTTTTGATTTCACTCAGAGTCAAGAACAAAGCAACCTCTGACTTTTCCTCAAACTCAGCCTGTATGGAATGACTTTTAATGACTTCACGAACTGCTAGCCTTCAGATGACTGGAGTGTTTTTTACTTCTTAAGTTTTTCCTTCTATGACGTTTTATGATTATACCTTATGGTGCAGTTCTATTTTTGTTCTCATGTGCTTCTGAGTGCTTAAAGTCTAGAGGAAAAATTTTTTAACTCATTTGGCTCCCATCAAATGTGCTTTTCAGTTTGGGGATAACGTGGAGAGAAGCTTTAAGTACTGTGCCAATACCAAACATGGCATTCCCTATTGAATGGGCCAATTCCATCCCCTGAGTCTGAATAATTTAGAGAAGACGTGATGTCATTGTCTCCTTAGAGATAAATGGAAAAGAGTCTGGGTGTAGAATTTTTGAGTGGTCTTTATAATAATAGTAATTAAAAAGCATTACCTCATATATTTAAACTTTTTGTGCACGCCATGTGCTTTTCTCATTTACCCAATATTACTCGTAAAGGACTAGTATTCCTGTTTCATTATTTTTGAAGCACTGTTTGATGACACTGGTTTAACAGTTTCTCACAGTTCACTGCTTCAGTTTTCATCAAATTATATTTCTAGTTACACTAGACACTTTCATCATCAATTTCCATATGCCTCAAAGACATGCAAGGACCAGTCTGCCAACAAGTGAATTCAGATACCAGATAATAGCTGCTGTAGAATACATTTTTCTCTTACTATAGCCTTCTCTAAAATGAAAAGTTTATAACCTACCAGGCCAACCCCTTAACAACCAAACACACCATATTTGTTTAACTGGATTAGCCTGGGTCTATGGTGAAGTGTTAGGATTATGGCAAACTATTTAGTTTTGATGTGCAAATGTTACGATAAGCTGAACAGTGGCCGTATATACTTCCATACAGTTCACATCCCAGCTAATGGAAAAGCAGCAGCCATACAATTTGCCAAAGAACTGCCAAGTTCGAAAGAATTCTAAAATCCCTTCTCTCTTAAATTCTACAACTTTCCTGTGTTCTTTCTGTCACATCTTGGAGCTCCCGTTGTCAGACAAATGCCACAGATTAGGGTCCATAGTAAACTCCAGATAATTCTGAAGCATGCAAGTAAGTTTTATATCAATAATTGTTGATAAAGTTTAAATATCAGTCACCATTTTTCAACGAACTTCCAACCTGTTTTGCTTATGACTTTAAACAGCATAAATAAAAACTGTCCATAGCTGGCAAAGCATATTATCTTCAATTTGTTTTTTAGAACACTGTTCATGCCTTAAAGAAAGGGAACTAATACAATCAGTGCTAAACTCACAGGAAACTAAATGAAAAGCTTTTAGTCTTTCCTTAACTCAATCAAGCTCCAAAATATGAATATCAGAAGGGTTTTCTTAATATGCTTTAGAATTACTGAATCTCTTGAAGTAATCCCTATGATTATTATATGTGTGCAATATCCTGAAATTACAATATGGATCGTTGGGTTATTCTGAACTTATAACATGTGTAGCACTTTTTAAATGAAAGTTAGATTCATAAAAAGATGGAATCATAAGGAATCATTAAAAAATGTGTAACAACATGGAAAGATATTCAGTGTTTTATTCAGTTGAAAGAACAGGCTATCGAGGTGATGGGATATGACGAAGAAAGAGGGGCAACTTTTACTTCTTAATTACTTCTGTATTTATTTACAATGTGTAGTAAAATTTTTAAGTGGATTATAACACTGTATAATAATTGATATGTATCAGGCATTATTCTAAGTACTTTAAAAATATTAACTTAATTCTCGTAACAACTCCATGAAGTAGATAATTTTAATATTTCTCTTTTACAAATGAGGAAACCAAGACATAGAGGGCTTAAGTAACTTATCGAAGTTCACACAGGTACTATGAGGCAGAGATGGGATTCAAACCCTTCTCTGCTCTTGACATTCCACTATTGTTCCATTTTTGTGAAATACATTTGACTGAAAAACTATATTACAAAATGTTAAAAGTGGATATTTCTGAATGATAGAATTATGGTTAATTTTTATTTTTTATATTTTGCTTGCTGTATTTTCCAGTTTTTCCATAAAACAATCAATAGAGTGCTTTTGAAAAGAAAAAAAAAATCTTTTTAAAGTTCCGTTTGTACTAAAGTATGAAATAGGGATTTGGATGTAGCACTGTGATTTTTTTTTTTTAAACTGCCCTCCAGTAAACCTTTCTTTTATTTTATGCATCTAGTAAAACGTGTGCCCTAGATCTTGGCTATTGAACTGTTCTGTTGTGTGGAGATTTTACTTTGTTTACAGTTGGTCACTATGGGGAATAATGAGAACAGAAGAAACTGATAGAACTTTCAAAATGCAGAAATGTCAAGAAAGGAATAAAGTTAGAAAATACAGTTGTCATCTATTAGTCTTAACATTTCTAAACATATTACTATTACATCTTTCCTTGGCAGTCTGAGTTGCTGAGCAGGGTCATAGTAACTTAGCTTGTATCCGTAAGGAAACAGCCACTGGAGTATCATCCTTACCATGTGCTTTTCAAGGCTGATAGGTTCCACATGCAACAATACCTGAACCAAGAGAATAATATTCTCATTTGTAGTTGGTTTCTTGTGTTCCCTCGAAAGTGTATCTCTTTCTTTGAAGATCTCAATAAAAAAGTGACCACTTGTTAAGGATCTCTTAGAATAGTGCATGGAATATTAAATAATTAAATTATATTAAACTGGTTCTGATGAGGACAGATATGGAATTGATGTAGCATTCAAAAACTTTAAGGAAAAACACAAATACATTTGCCTCTTGCAATTATATCTCATGTGAAATAAGAACAAGTTTGTCTGTGGGCCAAAAATAGGTGTGGGGCATTGAAAGGAGGATAAAGTGAGTTTTAGGATCTGTCAGTTTCAACAAAGTTAGATGAGTGACATTTTATGCCAGTGTTGTATTTAATGCTATAATTCTTCGTGAAACACAGAATCCCAAGAGGTGTGTAAAGGATAGGATGAAGATGGCTTAGAGACATAGGGAGGCTGGAGTGTGTGTGGAATTAGATGTTTAAGAAAGTCATTAGGTGAGTATGGCTCTCAACCTCTCTGACTGGGTACCAGAGTGCTGTTAGCCAGTAGTTCCAGATTCTAGTAATCTTTGTTTCTCTTATGTAAAATGTATTCAAAACTCTTCTATTCATTTCTCTCTAGGTCTCATCTTCTACTCCAAAACTGTCCTGGCTAAGGCTACCATCAACTCCAACCCAGTGACAGCAATAGCTCCCAAGTGGCCTCCCTGTGTTCAGACTAGTTCCCTAAAATACGTTTTACAAAATGGGGTGAGTGATCTTTTCAAAACACTAATCTAATCATGTTACCTTTCCAGTTAAATTTTTAAAACAGCTTCCCGTTGCCCTCAGGATAAAATCAAACGTTTTAAACAGGGCCTTACTGTGACCTTCAAATATCTTTAGCATGGCCTTGTGGTTCTGGCCTCTACCCACACATCCAGATAAATCCCAGACACTTCTTGCACCATGCAAATCTTCACTCTCAGTACCTGGCCACACTGGCTTCTCTTTTTCCTGTGACCTAATTATATTCCTTTCCTCCAGTAGGGAGGTCTTCGCTCAACCCCAGAGGAGAAAAGGTTTCCCTGTTTTGTTTTCTTTGCACGAGGGGCCTCTCCTTTACACAGCCATAATTTGCATTCATTTATGTGATGCTTTAAGTCACTGTCTCCCCATCCCCCTGAGATTGTATACTTCATAATGTGGAAAGAACTCTGCTTTTTTTACATCATTAGACCATCAGCATGGTTTAAGAACTATGCCCCACACAGAGCAGAGCTTAAAAATATTTGTTGAATACTGTAATCAAGCCATTACATTAATAATACAGTGAGAAAAAGGTTTTACATTCTGCTGGTCTCTCAAACTCAGTTGTAAAAAAATTGTATCCATTCATTCATTTATTTTTGTTGAGAAAGAACGTTACATTATATATATTGCTTTCTTGAAATACAGATATCTTATGCAAGATTGCCAAATTGAATTATTAAACTTGGAAATGCTCACAAACCTTTTCTTTACCAGGTTTTTATGGGATTTCTATACTGCTCATCTTTCAAGAGAGATTATTTTGAGTTTATTTCAATGAGAAAGCTCTTTTCCACCATGCCAAGCCTATCCCAGGTACAACTAAATTCTACCACTTTCCCAAAATTGGGACCGTGACATGGGGGAAGACTCAGCAAGCATTAATTGATTTAAAATGAGAAAAGGAACTTTTATCTGAGGAATGTGAGTCCTTTTAAATTATCAGGCCTACAAAGTCATTAAAATGAGACAGCAAGTCCATCCTAACCCCCACCTTTTGAGATATGTATTCATCTCTTGAAATAGCTTGTTATTGTCCCTACTAGCTATAAATTAACTAATAATGCTGCACCAGAAACTATAACTCACACCCTATAGCTTAACAATATCTAGCCAACCACCAATCAACGTTTTTCTATAAACCAATGAGAATTCTTTACAGAGAACTTTGTGTCAGCCTACTCCCTGTCCCCCATATTTGGCTTTAAAAATTTGCTTGCAACAAAGACCAAAGGAAGCTCATGTCCAGTGTTACCTGGGTGTGAATCTTCCAGGCAGTTGTCCTCATACTTTGGCTCAAGTAAACTCTTTAAATTATATTTTGTGCCATAGCCTATTCCTTTTAGGTCAACACAGAGATCATGGATGTCTGTTAGAATGGTTACTAATGCTGAGAACACACGAATCCAGGTTCAGTATCATGTTCAGACTTTTAAAATTAATTATTGCATAAATAGCTTTCATCTGATTTCTTGATACATGCTAGATGTTGGCTAGTAAGTATGTTAAGTATTCGTGAGTGTTTTGCTAAATTTTAAGATTCTTCCCCAATGCTTGCTACTTAAGCTGCAGGCAAAGCTGAATTAAATTTAGCCTTTCTAAGACGATAATGAGCATAACATTTATTTTATGAAATGAAATTTTATCAGTTCTAGTGTTTCCTGATTCTATTTTTTTTTAACCCGTAAATATTCTTACTGGTTAACCAAAGAAAATTTTAAATACAAAGTATCACACTTAAAAAAAAAAAATCATGGACTTCAAAAAGGATCAATTAAGGAATTAGATTAATCATATAAGTTTCTTTTCAGAATGGCTTGATACATTTCTGTACATTTTAGGGAACAAGTTTTACTCAGAATTCTTTTTATTGTGGCATCCTGCTGTATTTAAAAAGAGGGCTGCCTTTAAATGGCCATGGTACATAACAATCTTGTCTCTCTACAAGAAAATTAATTTTTAAAACAGTCTTAGGATTATTTCATATTTCTAAAGACATTAGTAAGACCTTTAAAATGTGCTATTTTAACTCCTTGGGAAGTCCTTAGCTTTTATCCTACAACATTGCCTCATGACATCACTTCCTCTCCTGCAGATCTGGTGTGGATTTTTCTTCATTGTGTATTTGCCTCATTCACTGATGTGTTCTCTTCTTTACTTTCTCATTTATTGACAAATACAGTCATTTAACAACTATTCCCAACACAAAGAACCCAAAGAAATATAGGACATTGTTATTCAACTTGGAGGAGTCATAATAAAACATTTGAATGAAACAAGTCAAAAAAACATAAGAACTGCGAGAATTCAGAAAAAAAAATAGTTTGTTGGTTCAGTTTTATTTTCTAACTACATCATAGTGGTAATTCTATTAAGAGGCTCTGATTTCTGATAATACACATCTTAGCCTTTGCTGTAAAATGATAGAAATGCTTACAACTTAAAGAAAAAAAGAAATAAAATAGTTGCTGTTTGTTCCTACAGTTAGACTGGTATATATCATTTCAATGAAATTATCCAACAAAATGCAGTAATTTCAATGGATTGTTTTTTAGAAGAAGAACCACAGTATTGAACCAAGTTTTAAGCCATACACATCTCTGAAGTACAGGAAAACCTGTTCTCATAGGGAAGATGAAAGCCAACTCCAAATAAAGTATTGAGCTTTCAAGGGAAGCATCATTTTCTTTCCAAGCTTTCACCCAAAGTTCTCCCACGCTCCTCTTTCTCATTTTCTTTCCTAAATGCATTCTGAAAAGATAATTTAAAAGGTATTGCAGTGGGCTATCAGGAAGCATATTCACCAGTTCCTTCAATGAAATCACTGGGGAAAGGGTCCAGCTTTGAGTTCTATTAAAAGAAAAAAATTGTAATATTTCCTTGAAGCCAATCATAAACTTAGTATTTGATTTTTGTCCTTCTTTTCTTTTCCATTATACACAGTAAAAGCTGAATTTAACAACAACAACAAAATGGAACTTATAGACTCACTTATCTTAGAAAAAAAAAAGCTGCAGCTTATAGGATTTAGAATTTGATATAAGGTAACATTTCAAAGCTTATATGGGAAGTGGGATAGACATGGTTCACATCCAATAATTTTAAATTAAGCTTTTAGTGTAGGTAGCTGTATTTGTGGACAATATGATTTAACAAAATGCGGTATGTTCAAATCCACGTAAAGATAATTATTTGAAAAGTGAGTGTCTTTTTGTTCCTGGTTTATTATTTAAACTCAATTTCATATCTCCCGCTTGTTAGTAGCCTAATGAAAATAAAATTTCATAATCCAAATATACCTTGGTCATCATTGGATAATTGATCTATCAGCAAGTTGACTTCTTCCAGCACTACAAACTACAATTTTAAGTCTTTTTACCTCAGTTTTCCCCACTCAGTAAAATGGTATACAAATTTTCATCAACTTTGTAAAGGATAACCCACTTGATTTTTTATGGCATTAAGTATCCTGTAAAACGTACCACTAAAGTAGAAAGCATTATTATTTACTGTCTGGTTGCACATATTTAGATTCAGAATCATGTTCAAACTAGTTTGTCTGCTTTGTTTGACTGCAATTTTTTTTTTTTTTTTTAAAGAAGGAAACCACAGAAATTATTTGGCTGGTGATGCTTTTTTTTTTTTTTCTTTTTTGAACTGATTAAATCAGCCCAAATCAGTCTAAAAATTCAAACTATTAAGATATGAGGAATGTACTACTCAAGTCACAGAGTAAGGGAAACAAAACCAAGCATTCCTTCAAAAACGTGATTCTAGTCAGTGTTCGCTGATGGACTAGAAAACAAAAGAAAACAAAATGTAAGGGTGCCCCTATGCCCCCATCTTTGGCATCCTTTAATGTCAGTGTCACTTGTTCTGATTTGTGCTGGGCAAGGAAAGACACTGTTCTTTCCACCCCGGCACATTTGACAAGTACTGACACTCTGGGCATGCTGTAAAATAAAATAAATACATTAGTAAGACCATTTCCCTTTTCATTTCATCCTAGGCATAAGAGATGGGTTACTTAAAATTCAAGTGCCAGGAAAGCCCATTGTAAAGGAAATATTTTCAAGTGAATTCCGTTTGATCTTTTTTTTATAGGGGCTCCTACAAGCGTCTCTCCCTTCCTCCCCAGACCCTGGAAACCAATTAGTCTCAGCACAGAGGCCACAGACCAGGTTGCAATGGCTCCTTTTTATTTTTAGGGGATACAATTTCAGCTAGGATGTCTAGTCGATTGTCACATAGTATACTTTGCACACTTCTCTCTCTCACACATATACATTGGATTTCCCTTCGGAGAATGCACAGCTCTTTCAGTCTGACTCCTAGAAAGGAATTAGATCTGGTTGCTGTCCCAATCTTTCAGCAATGACAATGGCATAACATCACAGGGCCACCTCATCTTTCACAGACAACCCTGCCAACCAAGTTTTCTGAAAGCCTTCTCTCCCTTGTTTTCTGTCTTCCAGCATTTCAGCGGTATTTCCTTTCCTTGTGGTGTTTGTTTACAATTCCGAAAACATTTTCTTCCATTTTCCAAAGTAGCAGACAAAACTGGACTAACTTTGATTTTTAAAATGCTTTTGACGTGCTTATCTTTTGGGGAAAATTTGATCCAAAAGACGAAAATGGAAACAATTAGAGTCTTTGCCTCTCCTCACCTTCCTGTCCTGAACCTGCCTTAATTCATGGAGGTGAAAAAAATGATCAGCTGGGTTGGCCTTTTCTTTCTCAGCAACATTGCAGAGAGAAAGAGGTGAGTGTGTGTGTGTGTGTGTGTGTGTGTGTCTGGCGTGTTGAAAGGCTTGGGGGAAAAGGAGCACAGCTCTCCCCCAGGAAAGCCTCAGATCAGCAGATGGGAGGGAACCTAAGGTCGCCTTCATAGGTCTGAGTGAAGTGTCCCAGCCGCTCCCCTTACGCCCACGGTGAGCCCTGCGTCCTGGAACGGTGCCAGGACTCCTGACAGAGCCTGGCAGGTCGGTGGGTGGGGGGAGCTGGGTGTTCTCTTTGCAGAAGAACACCATTTGGGAGAAAGATCCCTTATTTTCCTGGGGCATCGTAGCCTGCCTTCCTTCCCCTATCATTTTTTACGCAGATCACACTCATGATGATGAACTTGCAGCTCAGCTTCCTGCCGCCTGCTTGACCCGGGAGCACCAGCAGGCTGCCGGGCCTCGCCCTCGGCTCCCTCCTCCTCTCGAAACCCTGGGGCTTCGGGGCACCGGTGGGGGTCCGAGTGGGCAGGGACTGCAGGAGAGGCGTGCAGGGGCGCGGGGTCCCGCCGGGGAGCGCGCACGGAGCGGCGCCTCAGCCGCCCTGCTTCCTGGAGCTGTGCTCCTTTGACCCCAGTGGCAGTCCCTGTCACTGCACCGCTCGCGCTCCCTCCGGCTCGCCGCGCCCTCGCTCCCTCTCCTCGCCCCCTCGCTCGCTCTCTCCCCAGATCGAGGCTGCTCGGGTCCTTTCTCCCCCCGCCTCCCTCTAGCGCCGCGCCCCCTGGCCCCCAGCCCCAGCCTGCGGCGGGACCTCCGGGGTCGAAGGTTCTGCCCCGCCCGCGCCCCTCGCCGCCCCCGCGCGCCCCCAGCGCTCCTCCAGCCAGCTCGGGCCGCTCAGCTATGGATTGCCTGCTCGCCGGGCGCTGAAGGCATCCCCGGGACCCGGAGCGCAGCCCGGGAAAGGTAATCCGCCCCGGGAAGGGAGGCGGAGGGCGGGGGAGGGGGAGGAGGCGGCCGGGAGCCTGGTGCCGAGCGCGAGAGGAAGGGAAAAAAATGCACACACAAAGCGGAGCCCGGGTGAGAGGTGCCTTGTCAGAGGCGCGTGCGAGGGGATCGGAGGCTGCGGACCCGGGCTGCCCCGGTGCCCCTGACATCCGCACGAGCGGGCGCCTCCCGGGCAATTCGGCGCCCGGGGAGGGCTGATTTTCAACCCCTGAGCGAAAGCAAATTCTTTTTTAGGAGCTGTCTTCCCTCCCACTCCCCATCCTGCGCCTCTTCTCTTCTCCCCCACCCCCTCCAGCCATCAGCCCCCCGACCTCTGGGGGTCCCCACCTCTTCGCCCCCTCCTCCGCCGGGATTTCTGAGGAGGAAAGGAGGGGGTATCGGCGAGAAGCTGCGGCGAAAGCCGGGCGACGGAGATGGGGGTGGGGACGAGGGCTCAGCGAGCTGTTTACTAGAAAGTCCCGGGGTGATGTGTTCGAGCCGCCCCGGCCTAGGCCCGGGTGCATTGTGTTGGCCGGATCCTTGGTCTCCCGCGGCGGCCCGAGGCCAGGTGCAGTAACTAGGGGAAGGCGCCGCGCAGCTTTGTGCTCGGGCTGCACCCCGCGGCCGCCCCTGGGGCCGCCCGCGCGCGCCGCTCTCGCTCGGGGCTCTTTCTCACCCAGTCCCCGCGCCCCAACCTCACTCTCCGCCGCTGCCTGGGTCTCCGCGCTCGCAGCCTGCGGAGCGACCCGGCGACCCGAGCTGGGGTCGGGGCTAGGCGACGGGGGACGAGTAGCCAGGAAAAGTAACCGTTGCCGCCGGATTTCTTCTCTACAGAGGCAGGAGTTTCCTTGCTATTTACGTGTAACAAGGTTATCTTTGTAAAGCCTTTGAATTACGGGGTTTTGCGGCCTAGGAGGTGAAGGGGGCATTTTTCTAGAGGCTCAGGAGCGGGTTGGAATCCATCAGCAAGAAAATAAATTAAGGATGCCCCAGTGGAGTTGATTTATAATAGTACATCACTACCCCCCTCTCACACACACACCCCAAATTAAGTGCAAATGCGAGTCGTGAAAAATGTATAATTGATTTGAGATGTTGCAAACAAACACAAACAGGTCGGGGGGGGGAAAAACAAGCAAAAGTTTAAGTGAAAAAAGATTTCAAAAGAGGGGGAGATCCCGTGGCCTCCACACCCCCTTCCAACGCTCTCTGGCTCCCTCCCTTCCTTTCTCAGCCGTTCCGGGGAAGGAACCTGGCAGCGCCCAGGCGCAGAGCAGGGAGGAGGCGGCGGCCCCGGGCTCGGGCTCCGCGCTGTGGGTTCGGGGATGCCAACGCGCCCGGGAGGCTGACGTCGGGGACGTGGGGCTGTGATGCCCGACCGAGGATGGCGTGGTGTCAGAGCCATTGGCCGCCGGTGGTCATCAATCAACCCAGAGCTAGGGAAGAGGGAGAGAAAAAAGATAGGCGTCCAGCGGAGCCCGGGGCCGCGAGCGCTAGCGCCAGCAGTGCCAGCAGGAGCGGCGGCCGCGGAGGCAACGGAGGTGGCAACGGGGGACTGAGCGAGTAAGGCGCTGGTGCTCCAGGAAGGAAGGGGAAGTTGTAGCCGGGAAGAGCCAGCCGTGAGCCTAGAAGGGCAGGGCGAGTGTGTGTGTGTGTGTGTGTGTGTGTGTGTGTGTGTGTGTGTGCTGATAAAGCCTCCCCCCCCAACCCCGCTCCGCGCAACTGCCCACCACCCTAGATTTAAAACAAACAAACCAATCCAAAGTAGAGAATTCCGCGCCCCCCACCGCCCCACCTTATATAGACTCCACGAGTTGCCAGAGGCTCCGTAGAAAAGTCTTGCCCTCCCTCTCCGAAAGAATGTGTCACCCGGGTGTCCGCAGTGCTGGAGACAAGTTCAGGTGTAAGTGCGGTGGGAGGGAGGGCGCTCGGTGGACAGAAGCACGTGGAACTTTATGTCAGCATCCCCCAAAAAAACCCTGGCGGAGAAGCCCGCCGGGAAGGCGTGTGGGCATCGCTCCCAGATACAGGGATGAGTAACTGGAAGTGGGCATAAAAGAGTAGGGGCGTGAGTTAAGAACGCACTGGATCGGCGCGGCAGAGGGAGGAGAGAGCGAAATTTGGCGGATTTGGAGCAGGCAAGTTCCAAAGTCCCGCCAGGCTCGGTCGGGAGATTTTGGGGCAAGTGATTAAAATGAGCATTCCTGTTGAAACGAGAAAACCGCGGGCTCTTTTCTCATAGGCTGTGCTGGGCAGTGCAGGGGTAGAGAGGTCATGAGTTGTTGCTTTGAAAGTTTTGGTAAATTGGACTTCTGGTGTCTAGGAGGTGGAGACAGTTATTTAATTCCTCAGCTTTTAATCCCTTTATTGCCAGGCGACTTTAAAAGGTTTTCCAACTAGATTCCTGGAAAAGAATATTGCTAGTTGTACAGCTTAAAGGACAGAAGCGATTGCTGTCTAGGAAATGCAAAATGTACTCACATGATTTTCTTTTTAAAGAGAAAAATCAAACTAGCACCAGCATGGCAGTGTCAGTCCCTTTTGGATTTTTCTTTTGGCTTCTTGATATTTCGTCCTGGGTTCGTTTGTTTTGTGGAGCAAGTGTGTTGAAGTACAAAATGAAAATTTACGAAAAGGTTAGCGCTGTCTTTAAATATTGCGTGTGAAAAGTTAAAGTAAGTGTGAAGAGGGCGAGATGCACCAAAATCTGATCATTTGGAAGGTTTTACTGCCTAAATGCACATCTTCTTGATAGTTGTAAGCAGTGTATCATTCTGTCTTGTTTCAAACTCTCTCCACATTTCTCAGGTTATAGGAAGTGGTTTTGTCCATTGTCTCTTGTCTCAGAGTTACAAAAAGAAAAAAAAAAAGTCTTTTCCAGGTGTTTATGTTTAAAATTCTTAGGATATGTTCATTTTGAGATACGGGTGGGGGTGAACATAGCATTTTTAAAAATAAGCCTTTTCTTGACTTGTCTGTAAAGGTGCTGTGAAAGTTTTGAAGCTCTCTGCCTCAGTCTGACATTTTCTTCAAAGGACTCCAGATTAAAGAAGATAGACGCTGCAGGTGCACTGTTTCGATAAAACATTTGAAAGGGAACATGGCAAAGATGAATTCAAATGAGGTGCCAGCCACCCATTTAGCCTTTCAGAGTTACAGGGGCCTGTGCTTGCTGATGAAAAGATGTTCTATTTGTCTTCCTGGGGCAAAGGTGCAAAGAGGCATAGATGTTCACTGATAGAGAAGGATGACTTTAGGATCAAGCGGACCATGTAGAAGTGCAAATTGATCAGCTGCTAAGTTCTGTCTCTTCTTAGCTTCAAATAGTAGAACTTGGGTGGGTATCATGCTAACTGCTACAAGTCATTGCTTAGATGTTTAAATATTAGTTATGTGTATTTTATTTCTAGGCCACATTTGCTTGGTTTAGTGTGTTTACTCCAGAAACATTTAAAATCTTTCTAGTATTGGGTGCAGAGATTGTTACTCAGAGGTCACAGTGGTCTAGACATGAATTTGATTTCCTTTGCTTCTTAATGTTCAGTATTTCACACAATAGACATTGATGGAAGAAGGAACATAAGAATTGTCAAGTAATTTTTACACCACTCTCTAATTTATGCAAACACTAAGTTCTCACAGTCTGAAAATGTGTATTTTTCCCCCTCTGTGCTTTGATGGCTAACATTCTTTTTAATGACAGTCATTTCTATAACAGGAAGATGTTTTCATTTGTATTTACTTTTCAGCGCCACGCAATTATGCAGTTTTGCGCTTCAGTAGTGTCTCGGTACTTTGTGTCTCAAAAGAGAATTACAGTACTTAGAACAGGACTGCAATTTGAAGCAGGTGTTGTGTTTTACTGTTATGCAAAATAACAGTAAAATATAATTGTGGGAGAAATTAAGGAAACAGCTGCAAACTTGGTATGAAAACTGCTACATTATGATTTGTAAGCAGTTCTTATAGATATCTTACATCAGAGGAGCAGGGAAAGATTTTAATTTAGTTAATCCTACTGGCCTGGTTGTCTGTCATCTGGTGCTTAAAAGACTCATACCTCCCATGAAGTCAGGAAAAAGAAAGAGAACCCAAAGTGACACTTTGTTTAAAATGCCAGAGCATGGGGATTCATCTCTTGGCAGTGCACTTGACATTAGGAAGGCAGGCAGGGTGGGTGTTATTTAGCTTGCTTTGCTAATATGAAGAAGGCAATGATTTGAGTAGAACACTCTGGAATTTCTTAGCCCAGCTAGCATATGGAGGACTACACAAGCCCCGGGTTGTAAAATAATAAAATAAATGGCCTATGGCAGGCCATCTGCCTTTTGCTCGATATTTAAGGTGTTTCATGCCAATTTTAAATCTAATCTTATTATTCTAAATATTTTTATTTGAAATAGCAGATAAGATTCTCAGAGCTTAATGGTGCACACGGCAAACCTATTCTGATGTGGAGCACTTAAAGTAAGAGCATGGGTTACCTAAGGGTTACCCAAGGAGCGTACTACGGATTCTTCTCTACCGCACTGATCAGTTGCAACAACCTGGACATGAGAATTTGCTTCCCTCCGCCTTTGCACACCTACCATAAAAATAGACATCTTCATTTCTCAACCCAGTGCAGCAAATAATATATTGACATTTATGAAAAAATCAGAACTAAAGGAAATTTTTAAAAAACGAAACCAACTACTGAGAATTATGTTGCACCAAGAATGAGGTGGCAGATATAATGGCCGCCCTTCTTTACCGCTCCATCGGGGCTTGAAGAAGGGAGGTAATGAATACATTCAAAGTGGTGGTCCAGACCTGGAGGTGTTTGGCTTTCCCCTGAGTGACTGGAGTGTTGAAAGAAATGACATTACATTTAACAAGAAGGATTTGCCTTACCACAAGGTTCTGGGCCAGAGAGGAATGCCAAGCATTGCCTACCTATGTATTTTGGGAGCTGCTTGTGAAAGAAAAAATATGTGTATTGTGTGGGTATTATGAGCATGTTATAGTTATACACATGTATTTGTTATAAGTACAACATTTTAAATTCTTATCTGTCATTGAGTTATATAGCTGTTTTAAACATGGAGCTTTCAAATGATTATATGACACCAACTTTGTAAAGACCAAACGTTCCAATTAGCGGGAAGGTCTGGAAGATTCCTCACTTTGAGCGCAAACCATGTATAGCCAGATGCCATGGCAACTGTGGATATGCCCCTTCCGTAATTCACGTTAAGTGCCATAATTATAATTAAAGAGGAAATCTTAGTTTGAACTCCATTGAGATGATTTGCTAGCACCCAGCAATGATGTATAGAGTGTACTATCCGCTTTGAAGTGCATGAAGGGAAGAGAGATGGGAACAGTTGTATCCACGAGCCAACAACACATATTCAGATTTTCCCTGAACTAGTTTCACATCTAGATGTTAAATTTATGTCTCTTAGAACACCCTTTTTCTCTTTGTTCTCATTTTATATACATTTTTTTTTCTTTCAGAAATGCACAGCGGTATTGATGAGTAGATCCTTGGATTCAGAGGTTGGCTGAAACGCACCATGCCTGCTTCCATCTTTTGCTCTGTAAAGTTGTGAATTGCTCATGCCTATAGGGAGGAAGGATGGCACATGGGATTCCTTCTCAAGGCAAAGTTACCATAACGGTGGATGAGTACAGCTCAAACCCCACCCAGGCATTCACGCACTACAACATCAACCAGAGCAGATTCCAGCCTCCACATGTACATATGTAAGTATCACTCATGAACTTAACAAAATTAGCAATCAGGAAAATAGAAAGAAAAAAAAGAAAAGCATTCACTCTTAACTTCTGCTAGGGAGACTAACAGGTAAATGATTTACAAATCAGATGGGTATCTGTGGTTTCAAATACAGCTCAGGAGGAATCCCATACATCTGTGTAACATTTCGAATTTTCAGAGCACTTTCAACCACAATTTGACATTAGATTTTCAGAGCCTCTGAGGGCTGGTGGTTGGTTGCCCATATTTATAGATAAGAACAGAAAATAACAGAGAGGTTAAAGTATTTGCAATGCCACACAGCGAATTTGCCTGAGACTCCTGACCCCTAGTTAAATTTGCTTTACATTGTATTGCTTGCCTCCATTCTGAAATATTTCTTTAAAATTTCTCTAGTTTTTTTTTTTTTTTTCCCACACCTCACCCCACTACCCCTTTACATTCAGCTGGGAAATAGGCCTAATTGGGACTAATTGTCCAGCTACTGCTAGATCCATTGTCTTGCCTGTTGCTAGTGAAACGTGTGCTGCATGCTGTACGACTCAAACAATATGGGGAACAAAGGAATAAGGGACAGTGGAACAGTTGGTTCCAGGAACTGTACTTTTCTCTCACTCCCTAATACTATTTAAGTCATGTTGAGGTTTAAACTGTTTAAGGAACAAAGTGTGGCAGAAACCCAGAGGCAAGGATTTCGCAGCACCTGGTTGCACATCAGCTTTTTTCTGGTCCTGTGCTACAGGATGTGCTGGGCTTTCAGCAGAAGGGAGCAAAAGGTCACCATCTCTCTTGTTTATTCAAGGCCTGGTGCTCATTCTCTATGAGACCCTTCCAATGTCTAACATGAGTCTTTCATAGTAGGACTAAACCTCTTTGAAAACTATTGTATAGTCAAGATAGAAAGGAGGTTAGGACTCTGTTGACTGTTTTTACCACTCCTGTAAGAATTGAACTTGGGGCATGTCCAAGTCACAAGCTTCTTTTTTAGTAATTGTTTTATGTGAGCATTTAAAAAAATAGTAGGACACCCCAAACACACACCTGCCCCCCTGGAATCTAGAAACGCTAACCAAACAAAAGGGTCTTTTCCTTGACTGCCTGGATATTAGTGTAAATACTAGGATGTTGCTTTGCAAGTATATTCTGGAGAGCGACTCAGTTACCTATGATGAGATTTCTGCAAAGCAGCCGTTCTAAAGCAACATGCCTGAGTGACAAAAAAAAAAAGAAAAAAAAAAAAAGGAAAAGACAATCATTGTAAGTGGTTACTGCTAAACTATTTGTAAGAACTTTAAACTTTCTTTAAATGAGTATATATTAATGATTATGAAGGATCGCTAACATGATTTTAAGGAAAATGTTTAAGATGAATAAAGTTTTTCTTTGTTAAAATGGCTTTTCTGAACAGTAAATATATGTTCAATTCAAATATTCTTTTTATTCTACTGTTTCTAGTTATTTCTTTTTCTTCAAATACACTACAATATTTGTGTAAGCCATGCTTTAGAATAGCTTCAGCTCTGTTTTGCTGGTGTTATGTTTTTGTATTAAATAACTACAAGGAACTTTGTAGATGCTATTTCCATTCAGGCAAAAGAAAGTGTGTTTTGCCCAGATTCCTTGGAAAATGACTGCTGGGGAATGCCGGCTTAGTTCTCAAGTCTGCAGACATCTGCTCACTTGTTCTTGGCCTTAAGATTCCACTTGCAACCTGTGAATGCACATAGATATTTTAAAAATCACGTAACTTTAAAGTTGATCTGCTTATATCTAGCCATAACAAATTTGAAGGATCAAATTATACCTCTTTTGAAAAAAATAGCTTCAAAATGGGGCAACTTAGACAGCTGTGTAGTGCTTTCACCAGACTCCCGATCTTGGAATAGAGGATTCTTCACAGGCTAGTTCCAGTGTGCCTTTTCACTTTTATCGCCAATGAGGGTTTCCCATTTGAACCCTCTGCTTCAACCACACAGTTTTGGCTACCTGTCATCTAGACACACCTTAGTCCCTTCCATCTTGGTGCCACTGTCATCACTGTTTCTCACAGCTGTAACACAGTTACACTCTGCTCATCAAATGCCTCAAAGCCAGATTAGGCTCCTCCACTTAAGCCATTCCAATCCAAAATGATCATGCCTGCCCAAGTTACTTGGCAACACTTTATACCACCTCCATTATTTTTCTTTATCTGTCTATCTGTCTACCTACCTGCCTGTCTGCCTATCTGTATCTATCTGCCTGTCTGTGTCTTATTCTCTTAATTTTTTATTTCTTAAAGAAAGGCTTGTTTTTCTGAGCAGGTGACAGATGCTCAAAGTCACTGGTCGATTGATCCATTGATTTGATTATGCCTTGGATAGAGTGATTGGATTGATGCTTGGAGATTTTCATTGGAATTTTTCTGTCAGTTCTTGACATTTGGAATGTTTTTATGATGGTGCGTATTGTCTGGAGGCTGGCTTACCTTTTCCTTGGCTTCACTCTTTCTTGCTTGAGAACATGCCATTGTTTTGTAGGCTTGATGGCCTCGCACAGTGACTGGCCTGTCGTAGGTGGTCAGGGATCTTGGTTGGATGCAATCATGTCATATTTCTGTTATATTAAGAAAAACAATTGGCCTTAATCTAATTAGAAACTTTAGTTGGCTAGAAAATATCTATAAAATATTTAGTCTAAAATGTCTTCAGGTTTTCTGAAAATTTCAACATATCATGGCAGAACTTTGCTCCTCTCCCCAAGGTAAAGATATTTTGTCTTTCCCACTTGCATAGTTGCTCATTTATTTTGCACGGATTGTTAAATTATTTGCTTCCTTTTTTCACTTGCACTTGAGATTTCTGAAGACCCCTGACAGATCACCTGGATTATAGTTAAAAATCCTATCCCTTTAATGATGTCTTATTTTCTTTCCTACAGCCTTGTGGTGGTAGTTGGGGTTTTTTTCACCTTAATTGGGAAGAGCTCACTTCCCATTTAATTCAATTAGTCTCAGCTCAGCTTTGTGACTAACGAATTTTCTTTTCCAAGTCTCAGTTTACTCATATGTAAACATTTGCACTAAATGATGGTTAAGGATCTTTTTAGCTCTGACTTGCTAAGATTAAGATTGCAGTTAAGACAATGTTTATTTGCAAGACGATGCTATTAAGGAAACAAAAATAAATAAGACCCAGTCCCCATTTTCATGAAGCTCATCCCTGATTTCAGAGCTGATGTTTCAAACAGCTTTAAGAAGCATTGGTTTAGTTTTCATCTCTGAGTTCTGACAAGATTACCACCAAGCTCTCTAAGAATGACTGGCTTGAATCTCTGCTTGTTATGTAGGGAAGTTTTTTTTTGTTTTTGTTTTTTTTTAAAGAAAGCAATCCTGTATGACCTTGGGAAAGAAAATTAAAGCACAGCTGGAGTTGGCAGAGCAAAATTTAACCTAGAATTTGTGTGCCTTGCTTACCCAGACTCTTGAACATACTAATAGATGTCATGATTGAAACCCAGCAATTAACAGGGCTTCATTTTTCCACAACCCCTTCATCTTTCCCAAGCAGAATGTTAAGAAAAATTATTTAGTATTTTTAATGATGGTGAGAGGAGGTGCTGAGGGAGCCAGTGTAGGTCTGAAAACACCATAAAGATTTTGTATGTGTTTCATGATCTGAGGCCTAATCAAATGTTACAAAACTTTATTAGTAGGGGATTCAGCCATCTCAGTTTTAGCACTGAAATCCGTGTGTTATTGGAACGCCTCAGCCCAGTGAAAACCGGGACAATAGGATACCCTACTGAAGTTAATTCTTCATCTTTTTCTTTAAGGATTGACGACTAGGGAGCTCAAATCAAGTTTTCAGTTTTAGCCACTTTCCTTGTTTGCACCTTCTGTTGTTAACACCCCTCGAAACTTACTCTGTGCTTGTTCTTTTACCCTTGTTCTATGGAGGCAGGGTAGCATAGTGGTCAACATCACCTGTGGAAACAGATTATCGGGTTTAAAATTTGCTTGCACCACTGACTAGCTGTGTAACCAACTGTGGAGAAATACTGTAACTTCTGTATGTTTTATTTTTCTGTCTGTAAGATCTGGACCATAAAAGTAATGTCTATCTCAAAAGGCTGTGGAGGATAAAAGAATGAAACAGTATTACATGTTAATGCTTATACATACATAGACTATGCTCAGTAAATGTTAGCGGTTATCATTAATAATTGTTTCATTGATTCTGGGTTTTTAATTTTAAACTGCCAGTTCATTTTGAAAAGCAGTGGAGTGTATATAAATGAGTAAATAAAGTCATTGCTAAATCTTGTCCTTTCTTCCTCATGGAGCCATGATCAGCAAAGAGTCATGGAAACTTTTCTGGGTGGGATTTTGGTTTGTAAAGGTTGGCAAGTGTCCTGGTTTAGTGCCTGTCAAGATTATAAACAGCCTAGGAGTGTCTCATCCACCTCCAGTTACTCCACAGGAGTGGCAATCCCAAGGGGAGATGGAATCTTGTGAGCTGAGTGCTGACTGGTTGCTCTCTGTGGAATCACAGTGGCCTTCCTCCACATAAGCTGGACCTAGGTTCTCTGTACCTGAGTCAGTTTCTTAGACTTCCCACCTCTATCTGTGGTTAAAACAGAAACATCAAGCGCTAACTGTAATTAACCAGAATTGAGTGCAAAAGGCACAGTTTGGGCTGGGGAATGAGGACAACATATATATGGTAGCTGAGAATGTGGTCTGAAATCAGCGATCTGTATACAAATGCTGATCCTGCCAGTTACTGGCGTGGCTGGGTGACGATGGAAAAATTGCTGAACCTGTCTTCTCATCTGTAAAATAGGTTTAATGATCCTTTAATATGGTTGTGAGCATTAAATGAAATGATACATAATGACATACAGTGCCCAAAAGATACCACTTGATAAATAGATTCTATGATAATATTTATGGTATTGTCTACCAGCTGATGAGCATGAGTTAAGTTGTTAACATTTTCCTTTCTAAACTACTTGGCTATATGAAACCTGACAAGTCCAAATTGTTTTATTATTGTATTGTGTAGTATCTGTCAGTGTTGCTTGGCCATCGCTATTAAAAAAAAAATCTGTAGCTTTTAGGGTATCTGGGTGATTATTTCATGCCAAAGTATTATAAGATTTTGTCGGGCCGGGCGCGGTGGCTCAAGCCTGTAATCCCAGCACTTTGGGAGGCCGAGACGGGTGGATCATGAGGTCAGGAGATCGAGACCATCCTGGCTAACACGGTGAAACCCCGTCTCTACTAAAAAATACAAAAAACTAGCCGGGCGAGGTGGCGGGCGCCTGTCGTCCCAGCTACTCGGGAGGCTGAGGCAGGAGAATGGCGTGAACCCGGGAGGCGGAGCTTGCAGTGAGCTGAGATCCGGCCACTGCACTCCAGCCTGGGCGACAGAGCGAGACTCCGTCTCAAAAAAAAAAAAAAAAAAAAAAAAAAAAAAAAAAAAAAAAAAAAAGATTTTGTCTGATCTGAGATTTCATTCTTATTCAGTTCAAGAATGTGGTAGGAAGTAACTCTTTGTTTTAGTTCTGTATTAGATATGCTTGCGTACAAAAACAGTGTTACAGAAGAGTGTTATAGAAACGGTGTCATTTGGCTAAATAACTATATAAAAGTGTGTGGAAGGATAAATAACATTACTGGTGATTATCTAGGGAATACATTTGGAAACGAATTTGCAGGAAGGAGTGTTGGATAAGGACCTTTTACTCTTTATTTCTTGTACTTTTATATAATTTGAATTGTTCTTATAACAAGTATTTAACACTTTTATGATAAAAACTTTTTTTGAAGATTGATAAAAAATGTAATTTGTCTCCAAGTCCTTATGCTTTGCCTGTAACATTTGCTTTAAAGTCTTGATCTGATGCGAATCTTCTATTTTATTTTGTCCTCACTTTCTTGGGTAGCACTTTCTTCTATTTTATATTGCAATCAAGGAATAGGCCAAAGGCTGTTCATTGGTTCAGTATAACTCAACTTTCTCAAGTGTGGGAAGATGAGAATAGTGTTGCCTGCTTCATTGTCTTATAACTGATTGGAAATTTTTAAAGAAGTATGGTGTCACTTAATGACAGGGATACATTCTGAGAAATGCATCTTCTAGGCGATTTCGTCTTTGTGCAAACATCATAGAGTATATTTACACACACCTAGATGGTATAACCTACCATACACCTAGGCTATATGGTATAGCCTATTGCTCCTAGTCTCCAAACCTGTACAGCATCTTACTGTACTGAATACTGTAGGCCATTGTAACACAATAATAACTATTGTGTATCTAAATATATCTAAACATATAAAAGGTATAAGAAAGGTAGATTATAAAAGATTAAAAATGGTCTACCTTTATAGGGCACTTACGTGAACGGGGCATATAGGACTGGAACTTGCTCTGGGTGAGTCAGTGAGTCAGTGGTGAGTAAATGTGAAGGCCTAGGACATTACTAAACACTATTTTAGGCTTTACAAACACTCTACACTAAATTTATAAACAATATTTTTGTCTCTTCAACAATAAAGTAAGAAACTTAGCTTACTGTGGCTTTTTTACTTTATATACTTTTTAATTTTTTAAAACTTTTTGACTCTTTTATATACCAGATTAAAACACAAATACATTGTACAGCTGTACAAAAATATTTTCTTTCTTTATATTCTTATTCGATAAGATGTTTTTATACTAATTTTTTTTATTTTTATTTTTTGCTTTTTAAGCTTTTTGTTGAAAAGACATGGTGGGAAGGGAATGAAGGATTTAAAAACTACATATTGGATACAATGTACACTACTTGAGTGATGGCTGCACTAAAATCTCAGATTTCATCACTATACAATTTATCCGTGTAACCAAAAACTACTTGTATCCCAAAAGCTATTGAAATAAAAAGTGTGTGTGTGGTGTGTGTGTGTATGTGTGTGTGTGTATAAAACTAAGACATGAGCACACATTAGCTTAGGCCTACACAGGGTCAGGATCATTCATATTACTGCCTTCCACCTGCACATCTTGTCCCGCTGGAAGGTCTTCAGGAGCAGTAACAGGCATGGAGCTGTTATCTCCTGTGATGGCAATGCCTTCTTCTGGAATATCTCCTAAAGGATCTGCCTGAGGCAGCTAGGGTTTTAGAGTTAACTTTTTTTTTTTAATAAGTAGAAGGAGTACACTCTAAAATAACAATTAAAAGTATAGTACAGCAAATAAGCAAACCAGTGACAGAGTCATTTATTTCATTGTCAAATATTATGTACTATACATAATTGTATGTGCTATACTTTATACCACTGGCAGGGCAGGTTTGTTTACACCACCATCACCATAAACACATCAGTAATAAGTTACACCACAAGGACATTATGATAGCTAGTGTCATTAGGTGATAGAAAATTTTCAACTCCATTATAATCTTATGGTACCACCTTCATATATGTGGTCTGTCATTGACCAAAATGTCATTATGCAGCTCATGACTGTATTTTCAAATCCATCTGGGGAAGCTAAAAGAGTATACAGTAGTAGACTTCTTGACAGCATTTCAGGGACTCTGCATTCTAGTCCTGTCGTGGTCACTAATCAGCTCTGTGATCTTTAGCAAGTAGGGCCTCTTTCAATTTCAAGTTCCTTACCAGTCAATAGACTTGATGGCCTTAGCATCATCTCTTCCCATTTTAACAGTCTGAGGTTTCTCCCATTCCTTACCTTTACATTTGTCCATGTAAAATTACAAACACAAATCCCACACCATTAGGGATATTCTGTAGGGAAAGAATATAATAGAGACATCATTGGGATATGGTGGTGAGAGAAGAGAAATGACCCCTAACGCTCACACAGAGGAAAAGTCGTGTCAGTGGATAAATGAATGAATGTCTGGAACTCTGTAAAATGGCACTTACTAACAAGGTAGAAATTAATTTTGTTACAGAGTTGGGCTGCATTTGTTATTTAAAAAAAATTCGAAACATACACTTCTTTCTTGGTAAGCCACTTTCTTATTTTCATTACAGATTCATCACTGTCCTGCACATTAGCATGGTGGCCATAATTTGTAAAATGTTCTCAATCTGAAATTCATTGTAGAAATGCCGAATGGCCCTTTTAGTTTGCACTTTATATATAAACACTGGGTATTTTTGTTTTCTTTTCTCATTTATTTTTAAAAATAAATTCTTTTTCCTATACACTCCCTGAGGGCACCCGTCTTGTGGTCCGTGACAGTTGGACTTCATTTTAGAGCTGACTTTTTTCCTATTCTGTACAATTCTTTGTTTGCACTTGAGCATTTTTTTTTTTTTTTTTTTTTTTTTTTTTTTGAGACGGAGTCTCGCTCTGTCGCCCAGGCTGGAGTGCAGTGGCCAGATCTCAGCTCACTGCAAGCTCCGCCTCCCGGGTTCCCGCTATTCTCCTGCCTCAGCCTCCCGAGTAGCTGGGACCACAGGCGCCGCCACCTCGCCCGGCTAATTTTTTTTGTGTTTTTAGTAGAGACGGGGTTTCGCCGTGTTAGCCAGGATGGTCTCAATCTCCTGACCTTGTGATCCGCCCGTCTCGGCCTCCCAAAGTGCTGGGATTACAGGCTTGAGCCACTGCGCCCGGCCCGCACTTGAGCATTAAAGAAGCAATCTAAAATTAGATTTGTTTTTTGTCCATAGGAATTTGTTCCTAGAACCCTAGCTGTATGTTGCATAATTGGACAGTGTTTTTTGTTTATTTGGTTGTTGGCTACTTGACTTTCTGGAAGAGTAAAGAATTTTGGTGAAATAAAACAAATCCTGTTTTCTATGTTATACCTGGATTTTGGGTTCGGAAAGTTACCTACATTTATAGGGATAAAGAACGACTCATAGAGAAAGCATAGTCATAATCAACTCATAGACATATCCTGCAACCAGGAGCCATTCAGATCACCTCTCCTTACAGACTGAATCTATCTAACTCCTGCTCTAAATACAATTTTTGTTCTTTAAACTTCTTTCATGGGGATATTTTGGTAAAAATTATTCAAGTGGCAAGACAAACTAAACAGGCCATAATGAAATAGGTAGTTTGTATTTGTGACATACACGATTTTAATTCTGAGATTTTAAAGCTTATGAAGATGAGCTTTTAAGATGTAGAAACAAAGCTAATGCTGCTGAATCTACTGCATCCTGTATGGCAAACTCTAGATAATTCTGAACTGTTTCCAAAAAGGAGAAGCTTACTGAGTCTTGGAAGATCTATTCATCAGTTTATTTTTCTTCTTTTTCAGTATTTCCTTAGCTCTTTCCTTCCCATGTCTTTTTCCCTTTTGGACTTTCACAGCATACTGGAAACTAGATGTTTAAGTAGCTATCCTAGCACGGTTAGACTATTATTTCAATATCAGTATGTACAAAACTGCCACACTTTTGCAGACCACCGTGTTAGTCTTCTTTTTTTTTCTTTTTTGTTTTTTAATGTAAAAAGTACACTTAGAGGCTTTGTCTGTGTGGAAACACTAACTCTGCAAAGAGGAAACTGTTGCATTTATTGGCTCTTGCAGTATTTGGGTCTGCATATTTTTGTTCTATTTTGCTTTGAAGATTGGTTTTATTCAATTTCTTCCCCTGTGGAAGGGACAAAATATATGCAAATAAGAAAATGTATTTTTGCAGATTTTTAAAATTTTTTTCTTCTTTACCACAAATCAAGAATATAAGCTTCTCTAGTTGATTTACATTTTTGTGCAAGTTTTTATTAAGCCTCAGAGATGTTGAAACTAGTTTAAAAAAAAACCAAAAAGATAAAGAAAGTTAACATCACCATGGAATAGAGGGAACAGATAACTTTTTCACATTTGATAGTATTGATCTTTAAAATTCTAAGTGAGAATTAGACCATTACCGAAGTTCCTCTGTTGGTAGTGGCTTCCTTAAAAGACTGCAGGACTCTACATCAAAACATGGACTCTACTGAAACTCACATTTCTTTGTACAGACTGTCTCTGAAACCTTCCAGCTCGAAGATTTGATAATTCTTGGATTGGAAAAATATCCTTTCCTGTCTTGCTATGGGCTTTTTTGGCATTTATACTGATTGGCTAAGAAAAGTGGCTTACTTGTGGTATTTGGCTTTAGGTATTTGGGCCAAAGACCAAGTTTCAAACCTTGTACATATTTGTACACTTAGCTTAAAATATGTTTTGAACAAAGACTTTAAACTGAAATCAAGAAAAAAGTTAAGTCTCCCACCAGCTAAGCAAGCTCAGCATGTTTCCCTAATTTCCTGAAAGAGTTAGCCTTCTTCTATGACATAGGCATTTTACTAGCTCTGTTTAAGTCCTGAGTCAGTTCTGGAAAATTTTTCTCCAGTTTATTTTATTTTGCTTTGTCTGGAGATTTCAAAGATAACCACCGAAGCCTATCAAACTGTACTCGATTTTTTAATCATAAAATTGTACCTATTGCTCTTAGCACCTTTTATTTAATACATTCTATGTTTAAGAATGATACGACTTTTATGTACTGGTTCTGCTTGGATAGTGCTATGGTTTGAATATTTGTGCCCCTCCAGAATGCATCTGTTAAAATCCTAACTCCAAAGGTGATGGTATTAGGAGGTGGGGCCTTGCAGAGGTGATTTTCTCATGAGGATGGAGCCCTTATAAAAGAGGCCCCAGAGTAACCCCTTGTTCTTCTTTCATATGAGGTTACGGTGAAAAGATGCCTGCCTATGAACTGGGAATTGGGCCATCAGCAGACATTGAATCTGCCTTGATCATGGACTTTCCAGTCTCTAGAATTGTGAGAGATAAATGCGTGTCGTTTATAAGCTACCCAGTCTATGCTATTTTGTTATTTTGTTATAGCATCTCGAACAGCCCAAGGCAGGTAGGCAGGGAATACAATGGGAAGATGAATTTTATAGAGGAAAGAAGAGGAGAAATTGGGGTATTTGTGAAGGAGAGAGGGAGAAAGTAGGAGGGAATATATAGCAGATATATTTGTGAGATCATAACTCTTCCTTGGCAGTTATGATGTCCCGCCCTTGGGCTTGACTTTAGCACCGGGAGCGGGTCAGCATCCCTGGACTTCAGTCAACAAAGTTCCTCTGTTGAGACAAAATTGCACCTTGGCTTTCTAGGGTACACATGCTGACTCAATATACCAATGAGTCTAGCATATGAAAGGATCAGGATAGCAATTTTTGATACTTTGATACTTTGAATTTTTGATACGCTCAGACCTATGTTGATCTCTGAGAAGCAACGATTTTTGGGGTAATTCAAAACTTTTAAGGCTTGTATTTCAATATTTTTTAAAAAATCATTTGACAAATAGTGAACTCTGAACTGGCTTTCGAGAAATGTAAGAATATCTGAAGTTGTGATTTCCCAAGGTTTGCCATCTGTTAGTATCTAGGAGACTTACCATATGTTGTGCTCAAATTCTGACTTTTACAGGTTAACTTGTTTTCACTTTGTTCTTCACTCCTACATTTTGGGCACAGCTGGTAGCACTGAAACCTATCTTGACTCAATAAACTTAGAGAAAAGAATGGGGAGGGATGAGTCTTTGGGAAGAACAAACAGGCTAGGAGGTGTTGACTCCTAAAGGATATTAATTCTTAATTCTTCCATGATGCAGTTCAAAGAGTCTAATGCTTTCTTCATGTAAAATACATGTAAAGGCTTGGGTATTCTGTTTTGTACAGTAGTGTGTGAGTCCTGTTCTAGCCCCTCTTGCAACTGACCCTCCTGAGAATTCGGAAGGGAAATAATAATCCCATGGGAGTCTGTTTGCTCCATGTTGTGTCCCTTGGTGGTGGCGGATAGCTCCCCTGTTTCGCATCTCTCCATCTCCACTCCACCACGATGTTAATGGCTGTCGGCACGCTCCACTGTTTATCTTGGAATTTGATCCCATCATCTTGGCAACCAAACTGGGACCTTTACCGCTCAGATTGTTTGTCATTTGTTGTTAATTATCTGTTACCATAAATTCTGCACTTTGAGAAAAAAGGGAATGTTTTGAAATATTTCCTCCAACATGTAAGTGGAGCTTCATTTTCTGTGGACAAAAGAGAACAACAACAAAAAAAATGAGCCCTTTTGGGAGCTGGTTTTAGGGAAATCAAGTGCCCTGGTTTTTCAGACGGGCTCAGTGAGATCCCACTAATGCAGCCAGGATTTGCACTGAAAGAACCTTTGCAATTCAGCAATGGTCTAATACAGACCATTAGTGACAGGTACTCCCCATTGGAGGGAAGAAATAATTTAACTTTAAATAAGGGGTTTTGCTTTTTATCTCAATCTCTTTATGCCATAATTGTGTTTTTTGTGTGCTAGGGCCTGTTCCCTTCAGCCACTTCCTCCTTTTTAAAGATGATTAAAACAAAGCAGTCCAGAGTGAGAAGTAGCTTCTGCCTGCCTGTCTTTATGAGGTGTTTATTTTGTCAAGTATAGAATTAAAATGAGCTTTCTAGTCATTAGTGGATTTTAGTCCTGGTCTCACACTCTGCAGGGAGGGTCGTGCCATGTTGTAAACAGATAGCACTGTTTTGCAGGGTGCTGTACCACAGGCTACAGGAACCATGGTTGAGCTTAATATCTTCATAAAGCGGTAAACGAAAGAACATGAAAGAGAGAGAGAGGGAAAGAATGAAGGTTTGTATTTTAGAGGGAAGCATTTGAGAATAGAGTGACTGTTGCTAAGCAGAAATCTGGGCACAATTAAAGTATTTAAAAATGAAGTCATTTGAGAAGTTCCAAAAAGAAAAAAAAGTATACCCAGAACTACTACTAGTGTCTTAACTTTATAGCAGGGATCATAATCATATGTGCTTCAAAAAGTAATGGTGAGGGTTACAGAAGATAATGCTTAGTGCCCAGTACAGCACTTAGTGCAGTGTCTAAGTGCTCCATGTATGGTGGCTATTATTGTTAACAATATCATGTATCATTATTGCCTCTAAAACATTAACATGAGCTTCTGCAGTTTTAATAGTGACATATAGTCCATCATCACTATAACATTTTTCGTGCCTTTAAGTTTGGTGTGTCTGTTTTATTCTTGTCAAGAAGTTTTACGGTTTTGCTGTCTCCCAGGGGAGACACAGGGAGGGAGGGATGGAGTCTCTGTTAACCTGATAGCCAGGGGCAGAGACTTAATAAACACTTAGCTCCCTGCCTGCTGCCTGGGACAGGGTAACTCTCAGTGATGTGTCTTTTACTGGAGTTGTGGAATTTGCTTGGGCGAAAATGTTCTCAGGTTTATAGGGGTTCATGATAATAGTGTCGGCCCTGAAATAAAGCACCGTTTCTAAATATTCCACTTTCATTATCCTTGTATGTCTTCTCTGTCAGTGTTTTTCAAAGGGGACAGGATAAGTGCTTGGGCACTACTTTAGAACACAGATTATAATCAGACTTTGGGATTAAGACATGAGTAGTAAATGTATTAAATTAGTGACTTAGTAACTGTTCGAGTATGAGAATAAGAAACTGGAGGGAGGAGATTGGGAGCTGGAAAAAAGCACCCTCTGATTGCTCTCGGGGAGGCTGGGAAAAAGAATTTAACACTTTGAATTTTTTAGGAGCCATTAAAACTCTGATGGGATCAGATTACTTGACTGCACATCTGAAACGTGAAACTCTTGCCCTAAACCGTGCAATTGAGTTAAGCTCAAAATTCTAGGCCTCCCCCTAAGACTGGCCTCTGGGTAAGCCTCATTGTTGATCACAAAATGATTTCCTTTGAGAGGAACAAGACTACAGTGAGGTTTTTATGGCCAATTTAGTCTGTGCATTGGTGCCAGCCAGACTTTTGGCAAGAGTTATTGCCAACTTTGGTGATCTGTCCACCGAATTTTTCCCAAGGTCTTCAAAACCGTTTGGATTTAGTGCTGACATCGAAGGAAAGATGCATTATAAGTCCAGCTTTCTAGGCACACCTCTTGTATTTTTTGTTTTTTCAAGTAGAGAGATGCTGAGAGGTGCCAGAGAGCAACAGGCTGATCCGTGGCCGTAAACTTTGAGTCACAAAAGAATGTGGACGGTCTTCTTCCCTAAACACTATTTTCTCTCTCTTACTTTGTCACATTTTTAGGGAGCCCCTGTCTTCTCTGTGGATTAGGTGTCCCCCTTATACATACTCCCAAACCTGTGAGTGGTACTGTCCTTTGGCTGTACTTATCATAAATATATTCTTGAATTGTTTGTGAAATGTCTGTCTTCCACTAGGATATAAGCTCTATGAGGGCAGTGACCTTATCTTTTTCTTTTTATTTATTTTTTGCTGTCTGTATTCACAACACCTATCACAATGCTAGGCATGTTCTGGAGACTATATAAACACCTGTTGAATGAATGAATGAATGAATGAATGAAAGCTGAGTTTGCAAGGATTCAAGGGATTAACATGTGCTTCCCCAGGAAGTGAGTGCTGCCTTGCAATCACTCATTCATTTTGGGAGCAGGTATGTAGACTTGAGGATGTACTTGGCTTTAAAAAGGGTAACTTATGTAAGTCTTCCATGTTTTTTTCAGGATGGAGCTGGATGAAGCTCAGAGTGAGTATTTCTGATACTCATACATTAATGCTGTCATCTCTGCCTTCAGTTGACTTTTGCTTTGACAATAGTAAACTCTCAATTCTAACACAGGAAAAAATATCAAAGCTTCCACTTTCAATTTGACCCTAGAGATTTGGGTTTTCTATATTGTTCTTTAATTTAAAAATGGAGGCATTGAAAAGTATATTGTTTTAACTCCTTATAAAATGCTCACTTATTGATCATATTTGGAGTCAACAATTATCAGTCAGAAGCGTGAAATTAATTAAGATATATTTCAGCCCACTTACCTGGAACCCGACAACTGCTCCTAATATGTGGAGTTTACTTGAAATGAAGACCTGAAAACGGGTCATCTGTCATCATGGGAATCATGCATTTTGAATAAGGCGAACCAATTTTTATTCTGTACTCTGATGTTTAATGACTTTACATTTTTTTTTAATAGTAAACACTTAACATTTTTACATAACAACTTTTTTGACAAAAATCTGTGATTTGGGTTAAATACAGATAACACCGTCATAACAGTATTGGTATGACAGTGATTGAAAACCTTTCTTAAAAACATTGACTTGAAGGTAAAACAAAGGAAATTCAAAGTAAGTATGCAATGGAGTTCTAATTATGGGTGACTAAACTGCAAACCCCTTGAAAAGCAAATGATCAGGAAAAGATCCTGCTGTAAAGTGCCAGGCTTAAGAAAATTTTACATGGCCTAGAAGTTAAAAGAGGGGAGATAGTAAGAAAGAGAAGTCTGTATTGCAAGCACTTTTGGGGCAGGAAGTTTTTAATTTAGATGACTGACTTCAGGTTTTCTCTCTAACTTTCCCTGTGGCTGTGTCTACTAAGGAAGGTGTTGTATAATTAGACTTTCTGGAGATGCCTTTTGGCTGAAGACCTAATTGAGTCTCTGGACTTGAGTGCAGGGTTGGAGCTGGAGGAGCTTTTTGCCCTGCAGGTAAAGGCGCTTTGATGGACCTACCTCTTTGATAAGTACCTGTAGGGCTGGCAGTGACATTGTTTAGGTAAAGTATGGTTTAGTAATTGAGGAGTCAGTGCTCCTTAGTATATGAAAATCTTTCTTTAAAATAGGGAAGACACCAAAATCCACATGCGCAATTTAAATGAGTCTGTATTCTGCATTATAAATATGCACCGGATGCCAAGTAGAAAACCGGAACACTCTCTCAGGATGCTGTTAGGGCCAAGCGGAATCTCATTAGGGACAGCTTCAAAGATCAGTTCCTCGTGTCCATAAAAACAAGTGTAAATTATCTGGTGCGCGCCTGCTGTTAGCAGTTGCGGTGTTGCATTATGCATGATTCAAGACTGCACAGGGGAGACACAGGCTGCACGGAGTTCCACAATGTATGTGGGGATTTCTCTACCCATTTTTTTCTTTTTGGTGCTGAGTCCTACATTTTGGAAATTTATTGGTGTGTTTCAGTTAATGGAGGGTGTCATATATAACCCGCTCCTACATTTTTGATGAATTGGAGTCAGTTCAGAGAGAAATGATAAGGTTCTGAATTGTTTACATGAACAGCCACACTACTCAGATTTATGTATCTTGTTTGCTCACACATGGAGTCAGATTGGGGGGCATGAACGCATTCCATGCACACAGAATTGAGTACATTTGTTTCAAGTACTCTCTGCCTCATTTTGGTCTCTTGGTTAGATTTTTAAAATAAGTATGAATGCTCAGTAAATTAAGAACATGTAGTCAAGTTTAACATATAAGGCTTCAATAAATAGTTTTGAAATAAATGCCTGAGGGTCTGGAAATATATTTCTGAGCTTTATTGCCTGAGGAGACAGGGAAGCAATATAGTGTTTAAGAACATGGATTCTAGAAGCAGACTGCCAAAGTTTGGATCTTGGTCTCACTCTTACTATCTGTGCGACTTTGAGCGAGTTACTTGACCTCTCTGTGTTCTCATCAATAAATGTGACCTCTCTGTGTTCTCATCCATAAATGAGGGAAGCAAGTAGTACCTTTCTCAAAGGACTGTTGCAAAGGTTAAATCAACTGCTTTAAGTATAGTACCTACCAAATTTTCTGGGGACGTAGTAAGTTCTATAGAAGTGTTTCATTTTGGTGTTATCATCATTATCAGAGGTAAAAGACCTTCCAGTGCAACTGGGCATGACTAGGTACAGAACACCCAGAGCCTGAATTTATAAGCATATGTGTGCTTGAATGGATAGATATACATGAAAGCTGAGGGCAGACAAAGTCAGGGAATGATTACCTTGGGGTCAATTAGAAGAAGCCACTAAAAATACAAAATGCTTAGTAGATGTGTATCTTGCCAGCCCAGGTGACTCAGGGAGATAAACACGAGATCTTGAGAAAAGGTTAAGACATAGTAGCAAGAGAGAGTTAGCTTTCCTCTAGCCAGAGTAGAAGAAAGGGTTTGTCAATTTCCTTTTCCCAGTTGTTTCTCAAGACCTGTTCCCAGAACAAAGAGGCATGTGGGAGAAAGATCAAAAGATCAGCCTTACATAGTGTCAATGACTTAAATCCATCAATTTCCCAGCACTAGTTACCTCCATTTTGAAATTTACATTCGTTCTTATAAGGGGATACCCACACACAGCAATATTGCCCTTTCTAGACTGGAAGCCCTACAAGGGCAGGATTGATGCTGGCTGATCTTGAATCCTCTGCCTTGTCCATGTGAGTTCAGTAACAAATTCATCTTTGACAAATCAATAAACAGTCTTCAATATGTATTTGTCCTGTCATTTTGTCCTCACAGTAAATGTATGTGGGGATTTCTCTACCCATTTTTCTGTCTGAATTCTGTCTGAATTCAAAATCTCCCCACCCTCTTTAGAGTTGCCCCTGCTACTAACATGCTCACCCAAGCACTAGTTAATGGCCTACCATGCTTGCTTCAGTGTCTCTCCTTATAGTTTGCTGAAATTGCCCCTACCATTTCTTGTCACTTACTTATCAATACCGTAAGAATGGTTTGTTGGGAGCTCTCATATTTTGGCACTAAGTGATTGAGGCTACCTTGGGTATTCTGTAGAGGTGAGCTGCATCAACATTACTGCCTGAGCTCCGCCTCCTGTCAGATCAGCTGTGTCATTGGATTCTCATAGGAGCCCAAACCGTATTATGAATTGTGTGTGTGAGGGATCTAGGTTGCTCACTCCTTACGAAAATCAAATGCCTGATGATCTGAGGTGGACCAGTTTCATACTGAAATCTACCTCCTCATACCCCCATCCATGAAAAAATTGTCTTTTACCACACCTGTCCCTGGTGCCAAAAAGGTTGGGGACTGCTGATCTATAGGATAGGGAGGGAGAAAATGAGCAAGGAGAGTGGGATGTCTGGGGGAAGCTGGGTGTCACTGAAAATGTTACAGTATATGAATCAATAAGTATTTATTGGAAGTAGCGTGGGATACAGGGATCCTGGTTGTTTTGCTTCTCGTTTTAACCCCAATGCATAGTACAGTGCCTGACACATAAATAATTATTGATGAACAAATTAATGAAGGAATGTTTTATTGGGTTTAGCAGTCGGGATAATATAGAACGATAAACCCCCAATCCTTGTCTGCTAGCGTGTCTTGCCTGTTTAGAGAGACAATCAAATTCATCTGAAATAAATAATATTTAATAAAATAATCATGTGTGCATTATTGTTAATAGAATATCAAGGTTCTTAAAGTACTTTTGTGCTGTACTCACCGTGAAGGAAATGGAAGTAGAGAATTTTACGTATAGCCTACTGGCATCCCAGAGAGGTTTAGTGACGTGCTCAAGGTCAAGCAGGACTGCTGGTTTCTAGTACAGAATGTGACTCTTTATGACCCTTAATAAGCTGTAGGTGCCTAAGGAACTTACAGTTTGGGGCAGACAATAAATGCTAACTGAGTAAGAGAAGCAAGGAAGAATTCAAGAACATGTCTAAAATAAGACTTTTTGGGCATCTGCCCTAGTTCTACTGAAATGCTTTACAATGTTATTTCCTAGTTTTTCCCTGTAGGCATGCATCAGGTTTGACTATTCTCCCAAACGTGAAAGAAGGTAGGCTTCCCGTAGGAGGCACCCTGTGATGGAAAGCAGCTTAAAATAAACAGGAGCAGCTATTTTCTGCCCTGGAGGATCACACTTTACTTTCATTTCAGAATATGCCCTCCTGTTTCTACCACTCTTTTGTCCTTTGGTTCTTCTCAAGTCTGGCAGCATCTTCTGGCCTTATGGGCTTCACAAACCACTGCCGTTTCCTATTCAGAGCCTGTGCGCACTTGGACAGCAATTGCATTTTTGCTTGGTTGTGGGAGTTGAGAAGTGTGTGGCCATATGCTGTGGCTTGGATAATGGCTTACATTTCAAACAAGTTAGATGTTTTCTGGCCCACTGCTTGCTGTGTGTTGAAATGAGCAAACCTATATGCTTTTAGGTCTTTCCATTTGGAGACATGAAGATGAAAGGTGGGATGCTTCAACCCAGTATATTTTACAAAGCTCAATTTGAGTGTGGTTTTCAGACCTGACTATGGCCGAGTATCAAAGATCAAGGGTAACTTCAAAGGCACCATTTTTGAGAAATCCACAGAGGTTACTATTTGTAAATGATGTCTCTGACCAAAAGGAAGTGGTGTTATTGCACAGAAAATTGCTTCTGTTCTCTGTCATTGGTGGTGGCATTACTTGGTAGGCTACTGAAGTGCATCTTCTTCATTAGGGTGGAGAAACCCTGTGCTCACAGGTTACTCCACAAGGAGCACTTTTAGCCACAGGCAATTTTCCTTTTGGAAAATGTGGGGTGGCAGGTGTGAAGTATCACATTAAACTTCATGTTGGACTGCAGCTGGGCCAAAGTTGGCTTTGGCAATAACCCTCTTTGCCTAGGTTGCTACAGATCTAGCTATCAGTAAGGCTGCAGGCAGACTCCTAGGATGTTGGTGCAGTGGCTGGTGACTGGGCATTGGTTTATTTGCCGGAATTGAGCCAGTATTACCTGTTAGACCTTTAAAAACTGAGCATCACAGGACATGCTAGAATTCTTCCAGCTCTGTTGCTTTTCTGGGAAGTTCAGAGACGGCATTTGGCAGTAAACTCACATTCAGTTGAGACTTTGAACTTCACATTCAGTTGAACTATTGAACTTCATAATGGGGAAATTATCTAATAAAAGCTCTAGTTTTTGGTGATGATTAAAAACAGTGGCTCTGGAATGCTCAAGACCCCAGCTTAGCAGGCAGAGAAGTTCATAAAATACGCATTGTGAAGAGTCCAACTGGTGAATATACTGGCTGTAGCAGTATTTATTTCACTGTAGAAATTATACATCTCTGCTGTCCATATTGAAATAAGTGTGTGTGTGTGCGCACGCACACCCACATGAAGGTTTAAAATTAAACATAGATGAAAATGCTTACAGAACACTTCTTTTGGCTATTTAAAAAACAAATAAAACATTGGACATGTTTGCATGTGGGTTGAACACCTCAGCTAACGATTACTCACACAGTTGACCTTGTTTTCTATTCGGGGCACCAAGAAGCCACATTGTTAAGCCTATTGGGTCAACCCAGGGTTCATGTTAACATCATTTTTCTTTCTGTGGAGATGTAAAGGTCATCAGCCTGATTGTTTTCTTTTTCTTCCGCACCAGGTGGGGGGTAGCATGATTTTTGCATGACTATGGGCCTGCTCTATAAATAAGCAGATTCAGTCCTTTGTTTTCAATGTAATCAGCAAGATTGCATTTGCATCGCCTGTAAGTGAATCACATAAGTGAAATTACATTGCCTGCATCTCATTTGGTATCATAAAATGTTATGGGATGCAGGCTGCTTTTCCTCCAAGTAAAGTGTCTTGAGTTAGTATTAGGGTGCTTGCTTTCATTTTCCTTTGTGACCAAATTTGTGGCATTCTACAGAGCTAGGGCTTGTATTTTCACTTATGTTAGTTGCTAGAGAAATACTCATTCGTGTCCTCTAGAATGAGCTAAGATATTGGTTCAGTAGGGGGTAAATGGGAGTTTTAAGACTATCTCATGTCGTGTAGCAAGTGATTGCTAATCACTTTCTGTCGTTTGTGACAACTTCTGCTTACTAAGAGTAAATGCCAGTCAGTGTTGGTTGGAAATACAAAGCAATCTGAAGCTTTTCAGGCAGTTGGCCACAGAAAATGGTTAACATATTTTTTTTTTTAAACTTGTTAGTCATCTTTTTTAGTAACTACTGTGCAATACATATCTTAATTGGCCCTTTAAGAGGTATCCCTAAGACAGAGGACTCAGAAGTCATTGTAAGATTCTCCCGCTTATTTTCTTGAAAATAAATAGTTAAACACAATAAAAAATAATTACTGACTTCAAAAGTCAGTAATTTTGGTGACAAATAAGAATGCTCTATTTCACATACCACCTCCCCTCTGCCCTGAGGTTTTCCTAATTCATGAATGCTGGTAGAAGTCAAAGCAAAGGTATGAGGTCTTAGATAACCTATAACACACTGTGGTTACCCACAAAACATCTGTTTATTGACTACATTATTGATAAAACTCCACAAGGCAACAGGCAGCTATAGTGCTCATTATGCCCTTTGCTTACATATGAAGACTATTTTCAAAAAGAAAAGGCGTGCCAGTCATAATGGTATACCAACACGGTGTAGGTGCTTGATACAAAATGCTCTTTGGTTATTTGGAGAGGTATTAAATTTAACATGCCTCACATGGAATAAAAATAATTTATTTTTGAAATTACATTTAAGAAATAAAATTTTTTAAAAATAACTTTCAAACATAGCTTACAATTTTTTCTATAAGACTTTGAAGGAGATTTGCAATTTTGTGTTTGCATATTATTTAAAAGAATGTATCTGGGAAAAACATTTCATATGGAAGGAAAAGATCGAGTATAGTTTCTTTTTAATTAGTAAGCTTTTAATTGACACATCATGCAAGCTAAAATGTATACAAATTAAGCATGTTCATGCAATAAATTTCCACAAAGCAAAATACTCGTGTGATCACAATTAACTACGGTTTTAAAGATCATTTTATTTGTTTTAGTTTGCAAAATAATATTATGAAATCATAAGAATTTAAATATGATTGCAATTTACAATAAATTTTTATTAATAAAAATTGTGAAGACCTTTGTTACTATTGCTGTGTGGTTTACAAAGAAGATAATTTTGAACATTGGGATCCCATTGGGCTCCTATAGATTCTGCTGCAGCTGGGTGTTTCAGGGCATCGAGTTACATATGTGACTATTGTGACTTTTATTTCAACTGGACTCTAAGGAATACTTTTCATTAGTAGTCATTTAAGATTTCCTGGAAGCTCTTCTCTGTGATTTGAAAAATTCTCTGGATAATATTTCCAAATTGATGACCTTCTGGAGTTAAAACAACTTTTTTTTTGGTCTAGCTTTAAAGATATCTTTATTTTCTATTCCATTCATCACCATTTTCTCATTGAAAAAATTAACCATGCTTATCCCACTTCAAATGAGCAGCTGCACTTTGAAACTAGATCCTTCTTTTGGCTGTAATTGTCCAAATGAGGAGGACCAGGTTTGCGGACTATTTGAAAAGAACTGGTTGTGGCTCAAAGCATTTTTCTGCTTTCAATTTTTCTCTTCAAATTTTAGTGTATTCTCAAATCAGGAAAAAAAAAAAAAAGAAGAAGAAAGAAGGAAAGAGGGAGGGAGAAAAGGAAGAAGGAAGAAAGGAAGGAAGGGCTGGGCAAGGTGACTCCTGCCTGTAATCCCAGCACTTTGCGAGGCCAAGGCGTTTGAGACTACCCTGGGCAACATAGCAAGACCCTGTCTCTATCAAAAGAAAAAAAAAAAATAGCTGGGTGTGGTGGCATGTGCTTGTAGTTCTAGCTACTTGAGAGGCTGAGGTAAGAGGATTGCTTGAGTCTGGGAGGTAAGGGCTGCAGTGAGCTGTGATCAGTCCACTGCACTGTAGCCTGGGTGACAGAGCAAGACCTCATCTCAAAAACAACAACAACAACAAAGAAACAAAAAAAAAAGAGAAGAAAAAAGGGGAAAAAGTTTTACAAAGTACATATAAGCAAGGCAGTTCTTACCTGGGAATAGCTGAACTTATAGCTTTTGAGGAAAGAGAAAGATACAGGATGATCCCAGAATTTCAGCTTAAGAACGACTATTGGGTTTGAAGTGTGACTATAAACTACTCAGCCAGACTTTTCTTTTTGATAAATTTACCAGAATAGGTAAAATAATAATAATAAAATGCATACAAAATATATAAGTGCGTGTGTGTATGTGTGTGTGCATATTCTATTGGTTGACCAATTCCTGCAATACCAATATTGCTGAAAACAATTGTGAAACCACTTTGAGGACTGTCCTTGGAGCCAGGTCATGGGCACATAAAGAAAGAGTTCTTCATATTTTCCAGCCACAGACATTATCTTTACTCGTATTTATTTATATCTTCCTAGCAAGGCCCTTATGGTTCCAGTTCAACATGTCCAAGGAATAAAATTCATTAGTGAGGTCTCACATTTGACTTTCTCCTTCTGACCATGAGGCTTTTCAGACTTACCAGGCTAAATGTTTCTTTGATTGGATCCCTCATGGTCATTGCCATGAAGAGCTCTCATATACATATTACTATAGTAACTTTTCACTTCTCTTCAGATATACTGTACTGACTGTCGGAAAGTTGACCCAGCAGTTGATCCAGATCATTCTATATAAATGGGAATATGGGAGACTGAAATAACTGCACATTCTGTTGTTAACGGCACCAAGATAGCTGATTAGAGATGTTTATTGATTGGTTATTTAGCAAGTAGCCTTTACTTAAAAGAAAACAAAAGGAAACTAACAATCGTAATAGATGGACATGTGCTAAATCTCATAATAACTAGAAAGAATATTTGTAAATAAACATGAATTATAGCTCTGTTTATTACACAGTTGTGAGAGCTAATAATTTGCCTTGACATAATAGCTGCTTTCGAGCTATCAGCAGTCATGAATACATGAAAATATCTATAAATTTCCAAAAGTATATTTGAATTATTATATTTTGCATTATATGAAATTACACATTTTCTCCAACAAAATGTTTTAATTCATATCTCCAGTTAAGATAGAAATATTCTAAAAGTTACTTTAACATTGTAAATGACATAGCAAATACAGCTGTTTCAGAGTTTTGAGATATATACATATATAAAATATATATTTTATATTCATATATATATATATTTGCTTGTTTGACACAGTCATTCTTTTATTCATTCACTCATTGAATTCCTGCTATGTGCCAGGCACACAAACTACCTAAATCTAGGACTATTTAACAAATTGAAATGATAGTCTCATAAATGCATTATGGGGGAAAATGGCTCAATGTAATGCTCAATGTATCAGTCTTGATACAAAATTTGTGATAGCCTGGAGTGTAAAACTAACCCCCTTATGATTTTGATTTTTTTTATTCTGATGATCTTTTCCTCATCTTATTGCCCTAACTTGGTTCAACACTGCTTTTGGGGAATACTTTGTCTCTCTTCTTACATTTTCTGGACTATAGGGTGAAACGGCTAAGTCAGAACAAAGAGACCGGTCAAAAAGACCCAAGGCAGACAAGGCAAAATCCACAGAAATGATAATAATAGTAACGATAATAAATAATATGGCTACCATTTATTGAATGCTTATTGTGTACTAAGCCAAGTGTTATTTGTCATAATACATTATATCATAACCCTGGGAAGTGAGTGGTGTTGTTCCCATTTTGCAGATAAGAAAACCAAGGCTAAAAGAGGCTGCCAAGGGTGACCTGGGTTTTACAGCTTGTCAGTGACACACAACTTTGCCTGAATCTATAGGCCATGCTAATCTGTCAAGGAGGCAGTGACAGACTTGTGGATTTGACTATTTTCTTTTCTTTTCAAACAATGTTCATGATAAAACCATGTGGAACTGAAGTCATTCATGAAGAAGCATGAGGTAAATGCAATCCAAACCCACAAACATATTTTTGGGATAGTTCTACCGATTGAGGTCTGGTACAGAAGCATGACCTAGGATGACATCTTCACTCAGAAACAAATATAGAGGAATTCATTATTTGGAGGTTGGGGAATGGCATGTAGAAGAGCATATTGGGTTAAGAGTCAAATGGTGTAGGCCTCCATTCCCTACTCTGTAAAATGAGACTAATACTGGTTAGAGCAGATGGCCTCCAAGGATCCTTACATTCCAAGCATTCTAAGCTTTTAGGCTGAAGTTACTTAGAATTCTTTGTATTACTAGTTCCTGGACTTTCCACTGAAAGGCTGCAGGGATTGATGATAATGCAGGAGAGAGTGGCAAATGGAAACCTCACTCTCGTAAGTCATGGAATTACAGAAGGAACACTCAAGGCTATTAACTTTTTCAGCTGAACATCTAAAACTGAGTGGAAAAATTTAAGAATGAAAACATTTTCTCTACCTTGAGGCATCTTTGGCCTATGGAAGAAAGAGATTTCCTAAAAGAACATGTCAGTATGGGAGTATTAAAAAAAGATGTGGAGACTGGACTGGAATGAAGAATTTGAGATTTCAGGGGAATGTGCAAAGGATTTGTTTTTTTCATTGGTTCACAGATATACTCATTGTATTAGTCCATTTTCATACTGCTATGAAGAAATACCTGAGACTGAGTAATTTATCAAGCGAAAGAGGGTTAATGGACTCACAGTTCCACATGGCTGGGAAGGTCTCACAGTCATGGCAGAAGGTGAAGAAGGAGAAAAGTCAGGTCTTACATGGTGACAGGAAAGAGCATGTGCAGGGGGTTTGCCCTTTATAAAACCATCAGATCTCGTGAGACTTACTCACTATCATGAGAAGGGCATGGGAAAATCCCGCCCCCATGATTTAATTACCTCCCACTGGGTCCATCCCATCACACGTTGGGATTATGGGAGCTACGATTCAAGATGAGATTTGGCTGGGGACACAGCCAAACCGTATCACTCATCTAAGAACCATGTGAAGAGTAGCCTGAAGTACTCTAGGTCTCGAAATTCCTAGTTTCAGCCTTGCCACTGATTCACCCTTTGATATTAATATCTGGGTCTCATTTTCTTATCTGTAAGATATAAGGTAAGTTTCTAAGACTGCTTTCTGGTGCTACAAATCTGTGAATCGGGGTATCTTGATATCACTATAGCAAGAGAGTTACAGTGTTGAGGTGGTGTTTGGGGTGCCTGGACTGTCAAGTGGACTGAGTCCTGGCTGAGTGACCAGTTCAGAGGACATGGACTAAAATAGTTTCCATGAGGAGGAAGAAGAAAAGTCCAACATTAGGAAAATAATTTGTAGTTGAGTGAGAATAGTTTGTCCTGTGGGGTGAGATAAGTAGATGATGGTAATTCTGCTGTCATTTACCATGGCCTCTGGGAAATGGTGGAGAAGGCAGAATAGTTTAGACCAGCACTGCTGTGGAATCTGGGAGACTATCTGCATTTGGGGCTGGTGTTAATTGTGGGTTTGGAGATGACAAGAAATCACAATGAGCAATGTACTTAGAGAACTGATGTCAGGCCTAAGGACAGACACACATGGAGATCTTCTAACCCAAAGAGAATGTGGTGCAGGCTGGACATGGTGACTCAGGCCTGTAATCTCAGCACTTTGGGAGGCCAAGGTAGGCGGATCATTTGAGGTCAGGAGTTCAAGACCCACCCGGCGAACACGGTGAAAGCCCATCTCTACTAAAAATGCAAAAATTAGCTGGGCATGGTGGCAGGCCCCTGTAATCCCAGCTACTCGGGAGGCTGAGGCACGAGAATCTCTTGAGCCTGACAGGTGGAGGTTGCAGCCAAGATGGTGCCACTACACTCTACCCTGGGTGACAGAGTGAGACTCTATCTCAAAACAAAACCGCCTCTAAAATGTGGAGCAGGTGACAAACATGTAATAGATATTTTGGAGTTTCAGAGCAGAAATTTTAAAACGGGAGACACCCTTCGAGGAACAAGGACATACTGCAGTCCCTGGAGTTGTGGTAGGACAGCAAAGCTTAACAATAGGAAAGAGGCAGAAGCCCATTTACTATAATTGAAGTGAAACACAGCAGCGGCAGACAAGCAGAATGACTTGTCCCTGAGCTGTGTGAAGCCTGGATTAGGATTTTTCTGAGTGCCATCTATAGTCTGGGTGGGTTTAGGAGCCTGACCTTGGACTGAGTTGAGTGATGGGCATAAAGTTGCCATGGTTCTGTGTAGGGGACTGACATGAGGGCGGAGAACCAGTCTCTGCAGTTGAGAAATTCACAAAGTACCCGAGGACTCTACGTTGGGCAGGCTGCCTCAAGACAAACCAAGAAGCCTAGGAAGAGTGTACTTTTTCTTCTCAGTTCTTGGTTTGCTTCATGAAGTTAACAAAAAGAAGCAATAGTCCTAGGTTCTTAATCTCTAGGTCCTTGACCTTATGCTTATGATTATTTACACTCATAAATTATCAGTGCAATATGACTCCCTGACAGCTTCCTCCTTCTTGCGGTATAGGCTTTTCTTCGTGTTGACAATAATTCTGCAATCCTTACACTTTAATACCTGCTCTGTGCCAGAGATGGTACTTGGCATTGTAGGTACCATATTTAACATTCAAAGAACCCTTTGAAGTGGCTACTTATCCCTTCTGCATGTGGCTTGAATCAGAATTCAGGCCCAGTTCTTACCCTGACAAAGTCCATTGTTTTCCATTAAGCCATCCTTCCTTTCAACTTGAAGCATTTTCTTTCCTGTTTCTCAATCTTGTTTTAACAGGAATGGTGAAGATTTTCTAAATTCTAGCTACTGTGCCTACAAGTGCAAAAATGCTGTTTTCTCTTTGCTTAAACTTTAACTGCTTAAAACAAAAATTCGTGTTTGTTGTTTGTTTGTTTGAAATGCAAGTGCAAGTTAGAAGTTGTTTTGTAAGACCACACAACCATTTTTAAATTCAAAGACTTAGCTTTGAATCTTGGATTTTAAGATGAAGGTCATGCATGTGCATGTGGGTATTAAAAGAGCCTTGGTAATTGTGATTTCTGATTTCAGTGTTACATTCTATGACTATTGCAAGTTCTACATTGTTTTATCTACCTAATCCTTGCCTTTCTGCCTTCTTTGTTAAAAAAGAAAATATAATGAACATGATCTATTATTTAAAAAGTCTGTTTTATGGTGCAATTCATGGCAAATGGTGTTAAGTGGTGATGGAACAGTGATTTTTGGAAATAAACTGAGTAGGGCAAGAGGAGAAAAGACGGAATTCACATCTGCACCCTTGGTTTGCGTTGGAACACAGGCTGCAGAGGTGGGTGGGAGGTGTTTGTGCTCTTCCATGTGCTCACTGTGGGTGGCCAGGCCTGTCGAGAACGTTATTTTATTTATCTTAGAGGAGTTGCTGTAATTGTTGACCAGAACTACTGGCATTTGGGGTTTACACATCACTGGACTCAGGGTCTGTTGGCATTTGAAGAGGAGGACTCACGGTGATTCTTACCTATGGTGAAAAGTGATGTAGCTAGTTCCCAAAGTGACCTGGTTCATGACCACAGGCAGGCCCCATCCTTAGGGCTGTGTGTCTAGAAATCTTGTCTGGGCTTGACAGCTTAAAAGCCTTTGGGGGGTATAGCAATGGGAAATGGTTAAGAAAATTGTGACAAAACTAACCTATGAAATATCCCATAGCCAGTGAAAACGTTTATAAAAAGTCTGCAGTAACATGGAAAATGCTGACGTTATAATGGTCTAAGTGGAGAGAGGAAAAAAAAAAAAACAGAAAGAAAGAAAACCCAGAATATAACATTTTGCATGCAGAATGATTCCAATTATATTTTTAAAATGCATAGCAGAAAGATGAAATGGAAAGATACCAAAATGTTACTAGTAGCTATCTCTGGGAGGCAGAATTATGGGTTCATCTTTCTTTGCTTTTTATATACATATTCTTAATTTTACTAAAGCTAATTATCCCTAACTTTAGTAAGCATATATTATATAACTAGGGTAAAAAAAAGCATTTTCACAATAAAAATATAACTTCTTATATTTTGGGGAAACTCCCCTTTGTGGATCGGGGAAATTTGTTTGTGCCTTGCCATTCTGGCTTTGCAGATGGCTCCTGTTTGACCAGATTAACACGGGACATTGTGTTCAAGAACACCTATCTGATAGGAGTACTAAGGTGCTATAGAAGATGACAGTTTTAGTAATACCGGATGAATAATAATTTTAAGAGATGGAGTTGACTTATGAAGTATAAAATGACATTTTATTCCCCAGTTAGGGTGTAGGATGATTTATTATCTGTTTATGAGAAACCTGCATTTGGAACACTTCATCAAGGACAGTTTTCAGGTTTTTTCAACCTAGTGAAATTAGGGCAATCCTGAGACATTTTGCAGAGGCAGAAATAACAAGAAAACAAGTCCAGTAATTATTGGTCATTTATACCATGCTCAGTGCATTCTCATTACTTCTTCTTTATAACATCCTTGTGAAGTATTTTTACCCCTAACGCAGACGTGAGAAAACTGAAGTATGAGGTTGAGCAACTTGCCCATATTCCAGAAGTCGTCCGTTTGTGTATTTGGGATTTAAATCCATGCTGTTTGTTTCTAGAACTTACTATGCTCATAAAGTTTGCTGGGGAGTCTAGAAAACTTAATGCGGGAATTTATATTAGACCATCTGTTTTTCTTTTAAACGAAATAAGAGATAGAAGCGAATAATACTTGGATCAGTAAAAACACCTGACAAAAGACAGCACTTTTCAGTTTTCAGAGTGCTTGCCTTTTGACAATATCAAAGTGGACCAAACTAGAATTTCATAAATTTATTAGATAGTTTAAAAGGAATGTATTTGAAATCAAGAGAAAACTTGTAATTTTTCAATTTAGCATTGAGTTTGCGTAAACAAAGGCATTGGACTGGGAGGCACTATAATAGTGGGTAAGCTGAGGAATTATGTTCCCCTTATAACAGAGCCCTCATGATTTATAGCATGTCTCATCATGGGGAAATTATGTAACCTCATAAGTCCAGTATTTCTCATCTGTAAAATGGGATTAATGATACCTACCTTATAGGGTTCTCACAAGGAATCGAGGTAATAATGTTCATAAAGTGCTCCGCACAGTGCCTGAGTGCGGGAATAGTGTTCATTGATGGTAGTGATTATTTTTATTACTGAGAGTTAGGAAGTATAGAGTGTGGATCCAGTTCTGCTGCTAACATTGGCCATGAACTAGTCACTCAACCCTTCTGGTTCTTAGACCCCAATGGGAATCATAACTGTCCTTTTTACCGATAAGATGAGAATAAATTGAAATGATGTATGAGTCAACTTTTTGAAAAAGTATGAAGGATTCTACCAATATACATGATGAAGATGGAGGGGGAATAGCAGGCAGGTCAGAGGGGCCAAGTGGTTAACTTTCTTTGGGTTTAAGTCCTAACTGGAACTTTCTCACACAAGTCCGGTTTGCATAGAGCAAGTTGAGTGAATTATACTCAATCACTTGTGAGAAAACACTTTAACTCAGAAACCTAGCATTACTGCTCCCAAATTTTCCTGATGTTTGGCCTCTCATCACAAAGGGGTCTGAACTGGACCTGGCGGGAGATCTTATTGCATTTTTTCCCCAGGCTATGCTTTCTGGTTAGTAAAGTGTCCCGGACAGGCCTGGCTGAGGTTTTACTCTTTCACTCTGGAGTGAGAGGAGAATGGAAATAGCTCATTTCTTCAGCGGTGCAAGCCGTGGAAACATCAAAGGTGTGTGTGAACTTGTCCATACCATTCAGGCCAAGTGCTTATAAAAATTATCTGCTTCCTAAATTGCCACCAGTGGTCTGCGAAGTTTTGCTTTGGTAAACTCCCATCAAAATTCCTGACTATTCTCACATCCCCTCTGCAGGGCCATAATGGGCGTACTGAAGGGCCTTGGCTCTGGAAGCAAACATTTAAGAGTCAGGGCAAACAAAGAAAAATTATATTCTAGTCCCGCTGCACTCATTGAAATGGGTTCAAGATACTCAATGTGTTTCCTAACATAGATAACATGCTACAGCAGGGGTGGAAAAGACACAATGATTTCTTTGGAACTAGGAGCTGGTTTGTTGTTGGGGATTATAAATCTTTTCACTGACTATTTCTCAGGCCACCATTCACCCTAGATTCCTACAGGAATCACGTTGCCTCCACGGAACAGCCACAGCCCCAGCGCTAATCAAATTTAATCTATCAGCCAGGACTGCTTCCCTACAATGGACACTGCGGGGGCATTGCCCGTTAGAATATTGAGTCATTAGCACTGTCTTGAAAACAAATCTGAAGGCTTGATAGGTGCTACTATCTTATTATTATTTTTAAAAAGCAATTGATATGGGAGTGGGAAGAGGGGCTGATTTGAACTTAACATGCCCCCTTGGCCACCCCTCCCCAAAAGATGATTTAAAAACAGGCAGTGAGCCAGAGAATTTTCAAGGCTAACTTTCTCACATGGAAGAGAAAAATTATTGCAGTGCCCTTTAGCTAAGTACACTCACTTCAGCCTTTATCGATGGCGGCAGTCACGTGTGTACCTCTTCATGAGGAAGAGAGCTTGAAACAATCACAGGGCAGAACCTCCAGAGGCTAGAGCTGGGATGAGCTCTAATAGTACGGCACAGGGAGTACCTGTAAGGTTTTTGTTTTTGTTTTTAGGAGAAGGTTTTTTGAGGAAGTAATCTTCCTGCCCAAAATTCAAAGTTAAATCTTTTCCATCTTATCCATCATTGCTCTAACAGAGACAGTTGATATTCCTGAGTTATAGGAGACTCGCAAGTCTCTACAGTAGGCAACTTTGTAGAACTCATATGTATAGATAGTGGGCCTTTTACAGTTTAGCATTCACTTGAGTGTATGAAGGAATAAAAAGGAGCAAACAGATGGCATTATGCAAACATGGTGCATTAAGAGTTTTGAGTAAACTTTTAGCAAATGTTGACACAGAACTGAGAATTCTCTGAAGTTTATTCTCCTGTCCAAAGTATCCAAGAAAGCAATTGACTGGAAATAGAGCAGGGGAAATTTTAATGTGAACCATAACAAGACCAATGAAATGTAGAAATGACATATAACCAGGTACAGAAAGAAAGCAGTTATGTCCAGGATAAGAGCAAGGATGTAATTGGCTTTGTGTGTTATTTTCATGTGTGTATAGGGATGCATATGTGTGCACATTGAATGCAAGCTGTTAAAGTATGTTGTATAAAGTTCGATCTGTCTAAAATGTGGTTTGCACTTTGAACTCATATTTTTTTGTTGCTTATAAAGTTTAGAATAAAATAACCACTTATTCCTGAAGGGTATTTGACTTGGTGAGTGGTCACAACTGTAGTCATGATAATTTGGTGTCTAGGTTTTTATGTAAATTGGTACCTGGATAATGTATTCCTATTTGGCTTTAGTAATCTTTATACAACTGTGAAGTAGAGAGGTATAAGCTTTAACAAATTTAGAAAAATTCAGGTCACCTGACAAATGCAGTGTCCCTCCTGGGAATTACCTTCTTTGTAAATTTGGCACTATGACTCACCTTTGTTGACCCTTTCATGACTCTTTCTTTAATTTATGTTTCTTTTATGTCAAATGACATTACTCCAGTTCTTTGCTTGGTGACCTAACCTTTCAAGTCCCAGGTAAAATGCACCTTCTTTTGTGAAGATCTACCCATTTTTAAATAGAACTAATTTCTTTCATCAATATTTCTCATAGAAGAATCTCAATAATGATGGCTAACACTTACTGAACATTTGATATGCACTGGGCCCTTTACAAGCAATAGTTACTTAAGCTGGGCATGGTGACTAACACCTGTAATCCCAGTGCTTTGAGAGACTAAGGTGGGAGAACCACTTGAGGCCAAGAATTGGAGACCAGCCTGGGCAACATAGCAAGTCCCTGTCTGTACAAAAAATAAGAAAATAAAAATAAGCCGGGTGTAGTGGCACATGCCTGTCGTCCCAGCTACTTGGGAGACTGAGGTGGGAGAATCCCTGGAACCCAGGAGTTCAAGGCTGCGGTGAGCTAGGATCACACCTTTACACTCCAGGCTGGGAGAGAGAGAGACCCCGTCACTTAAGAAAAAAAAAGATAGTTACTTAATTTTTGTGTTGATAGTCAGTCAATCTTATGAGGCAAATACTATTATTATCCCTAGTTTATAGATGAGGTAAATGAGGCTTTGAGAGGTTTAGTAACTTGTCCAGAGTCTCACACGTAGGCAGTGGGAGAGCCATGTTCCAAAGCCAGGTCTTGTGAATTCCGTAAGTGACCTCACTGTTTGTTGAAGTGACCTCTTAATCCCTTTATTCTTTCTCACTCTTCCTCCCCAGTTTGTACATAGGTATATATAATTTGTGGTCACATTGATTATAGTTTGGTATGTATGCCCTCCCAAATAAAAATGTGAGGTTCAAGATAGTAAAAATGGCATCTTGGTAACCTCTGCAAAAGAATAATTTTTTAAAAATTGACTTATATACAGATATACAAATGCTTGTCAGAAAATTTACTTAAGTTGTTAATGAATGAGGGAACCAAGAAAGTTGTAACAGATTTGTAGAACCATTAATTTACATGGAATTTAAAAAATGCTGAAATTAATTGCAAATGGATCAAAAGTGGAGGGGAAGTCGATTGAATCTCCACTGGACATAATTTATTTGCATCTGTAGACAAAAATTATTTGCATTGCTTTTCGTTATCTGTAAGTTACAAAGTTATACAATACAAAGAACATAGGCTCATGGTTTAGATAGGCCAGAATCCAAATTCTAACTTCCAAGCTTTATGTTTGACCTTAAGTGAAGTTTTGAGAATTCAGAAAATCACACACACATACCCATACACAAACATCACACAGAAATTTTGAGAAGATTAAAGGTAATAATTTAGAAAAATCCCCTGTCACATAGTAAATACTGCTACATATTAGGGTTGATTGTTAGTAGTAATAAAGCCGCTATCAGAGTTCTACCTGTAGTTGTTGCTTACTAAATGTTTGTTGAGTGACTAAATCAGGAGTGAACAAACTTTTTCCTGTTGAAAGAGTTCTAGACATGTCACTCCAGTTGTAGCACAACACAGTAGATGGTAGTTCTCTTGGTTAGTGTTTGAAATTACTTAACACTGGAATTGCAGTCAGACCTAGATTTGATTCCTCTCTCAACCACATAATAACTGGGCAATCTTGGGCAAGTCAGCCCATCACGTCTACAACTTGGATATGCCAACTGTTTTTTTTTTTTTTTTTTTTTTTTTTTTTTTTTTTTTTTTTTTTTTTTGAGACGGAGTCTCACTGTGTCTCCCAGGCTGGAGTGCAGTGGCGCGATCTCGGCTCACTGCAAGCTCCGCCCCCCGGGTTCACGCCATTCTCCCGCCTCAGCCTCCCAAGTAGCTGGGACTACAGGCGCCCGCTACCGCGCCCGGCTAGTTTTTTGTATTTTTAGTAGAGACGGGGTTTCACCATGTTAGCCAGGATAGTCTCGATCTCCTGACCTTGTGATCCACCCGCCTCGGCCTCCCAAAGTGCTGGGATTACAGGCTTGAGCCACCGCGCCCGGCCAAACTGTTTTGATTTAATTTAATTTAATGTAACTTAATTTAGGAGAGCTAAATAATTAAACATGAGGCCAAAGTATGTAAGAAAGTGGCAGTTTTTTATTGCAAATATGCACACACTCTCCGGCGAAGTTCTCTGGTCCTCAGGTGTGGGGGGCCAGGGAAGTCGTGCCGGCGCTCTCGGGTGATGTTCTCCGGTCCACAAATGCGGGGGCCGAAGAAGTCACCCCGGCTCCTGCCGGCGGCGGACTTTTATGCCTGGGAGCTGGAAGGGGAGGAGTTCGGGGCGTGTGTGTAGGAGTGGCTTCTTGAATTTCGGTGTCCTTGGGCTTGACGTCATTCTGCGCATGCTCAGTTGATTTGGTTCTTTTGCCGGGCGCGGGAAAATCTGTGAAGAAGAACCCGGAAACAACAGGGACTGCTCCATCTTGTTCACCTTCCTCCATCTTGTCCCTTTTCCTTCACCCAAACACCAACCCTGTGAAAATCATGAGGAAACTATGAAATACTCTGCCAAGGTAGTAAGTATGCATTTCCAGAGAGGGAAGAAAGTAGTTTTTCATGAGTTCTTTGGTTGAGAGGGAACTATGTGATTTTTGTGGCTAAAAAATGAACCAACCATTTCTGCAAGGGATAAAGAGGTAGGGTAAAATAGTTCTTTATTGTTACAAAACCACCTCCAGAGAAACAAATATTAAGTCTAATAATTATTGTACTGGATTAATTTTGAAACGGGGTTGACTGTTGACATCATGTTGTCTTAAAAATAAGCATTTGTCTTCAAACTCATGTAAATGATGTCCCCTATGTAGTAAAAAATGGTCTTTTTATCTTAGGCATTGATGATTCTTAGAAAGTAAGTTATCAGTTCATCTTAAAATTGGCAAAAAACAATACAGACCATTAAAAGCCAACTAAAATGGCCACACACTTTAAAGAAGGTCCATTAGCCATGCAAATAGGAAGTTACCTGCACTTCCATAAGCACAATTAACTAAACAATGAAGCCCATTAACAACTACTTGTGGGACCTTAAGCTTTGGGAAACTGGGCTTTGATGAGTTGGAAAGGAAGGAAAGACAGAATTTGTTCTCAATTTGGGCTGAATTTTAATACAAAAGAAATCTTGTAGAGTCAGTTAGGGTCAGTTAATGCTCCCGGTAAGCGCCACTCCCAACTCTCTTCCCTACAGCTTTAAAAAAAACAAGTTCCTGTGTTTGATGGCTCTTAATGTTCTTTCTCCTGGAGTGAGCTAGGTGAAGACATGTTTGAGGCTGGGCAGTGTTTGGAAATAATCCACATTTTGTTCATGATGTTGTAATGATTGATTTTACAACTATGATTTTAAAATAATAGTTTTAAGCATGTCACTATTGTTTTTTCCGAACTTTGGGTTGAATTGATAAACTTACTTTTTAAGAATCAGTTGTGGCCAGGCCCGGTGACTCATGCCTGTAATCCCAGCACTTTGGGAGGCCAAGGCAGGCAGATCACTAGAGGTCAGGAGTTCAAGACCAGCCTGGCCAACATGGCGTGGTGGCAGACGCCTGTAATCCCAGCTACTCGGGAGGCTGAGGCAAAAGAATAGCTTGAACCTGGGAGGTGGAGGTTGCAGTGAGCCGAGATCGTGCCACTGCGCTCTAGCCTGGGCGACAAGAGCGAGACTCTTGTCTTTAAAAAAAAAAAAAAAAAATCAGTCATGCCTAAAACTATGTGTCCCATTTTAGAACAGAATCTGCTCTTAGATCTCTGTGTGCTGTTTTGTGTAAGAAGAGATTGCAGAAGCTGGTGTAAAGCAGACATTGAGCAGTCACACTGGGGCAGAGTCACCTCCTATTCCTGTACCTTTGCCATAATTGATTAATCTGAGTCTCAGAGTCTTTGTGTGTCAAATGGGAAAAGAGCCTGTCGCCATAAGGGCCAAATGAAAATGATCCATGTAAAGTGCCTTGCACAGTGCCTGGCTTCTAAATGAAAACTGCTGCCATTACTCATCATCATCATCATCATCATCATCATCACTGTTACTCTATTCAGCCAAAAAATGATGTTAGTGTCCTGATCAGTGGTATAGCTGGCTATAAGATAGAGCTACGGGAGACTCGGTGTAGGATGTTGTAGTTCATTTTTGACTACTTCCCCAGTTCTTCCTTACAGTAGACATTTATGTGATTATCATGATGGTTTCTGTTTACGATAACCAACAATTTTCTCTTGCCTTTCCTTCACATTCTCTCCTTTGTATTTTCTTCTCAAATGGATTTGGTTTTATCACAATATGCCTAGATTCTTAGCAATAAATTACAAACCAACCTTTCCTCAAGAATCCCCCCACCTCCCATCCTGTAGGGAGCAACCCCACTTTTCCTAAAATTCAGCTTTCCCTGTGGCCCTCTGTTCCTCTTACTGGGTAGAGGGAGAAAGATGTTTTCCATGCCCTCCAGGTTCAAGCCCCATAGTCTGGTTCCCTGAGGTTCAGACCCTAATCCTGTCGGCCTTTCAAGTCTTCTGCTGCTCACTGTCATAGTGACTTTGCTTCTGCCATGCTTGTTTACTCACAGGTCCCTGAACATGCTAAGTGCTTTCACACCACTCTTAGTAGTTCTTTAGATGCCCTTCTTCCTGAGTTTCCAAGTCTTGTGCTTATTTTAATTCCACCTGAGGTCCCAGCTTCAGGCCACTCTCATGCCTCTTTTTTTCTGAGCTCCTAATAGTACCAATCCTTTGTCTCATGCATTTGAAATCGACATACTATCTTGTGCTCTGTGCCCACTGCAGTGTTATCTGTCTTTCTTCCTAGCCCATAGGCAGTGCTGGATATTTTTTCCTTTACTCCATAGCACCTCAAACATTCTTAATTATAACACTTAGCACATTATTTCATAAATCATCTATTTACCTATCACATGGACCATCTCAGACTTGCTGGTAGCTGTCTCTCCAGTAAACTAGTACAGTCTGTGGCCCATAAAAGGTGCTCAATAAATGCTTGTGAAATGACTAGATGACAGAGCACTTGCCAGGCATGTTCATAAGCATTTGTTGAACAGTAAATTGGCAGAATCCTTGAGGGAATCATCTTTATTGCTTCTTTGTCTTCCTTATACTTACCAGGGTACCTGGTACACAGGTAGGTGCTTAAGACATGGTTATTGATCTACTGCCAGATCAACATACTGTGTGGAATAATGGGCACTCCGTACAGTATCACATGCCTTTTTTTCTCAAATGCAAGGCCATTACCCAGAATTTTAAGCTGATTAACGTGATTGCGATGTTAGAAGGGAGGGAAACGTTTAACCCTGGACAATACATCTCCAGTGGGATATTTATGACCCAGCGATATGTCATCTGAGAGGTTTCAGTGGCCGACACAGTAGTTAGCCTGATGGACATAAAAACACCTCAGATGGCACTAGGAGAAGGACCATGAATTCATATTGCATGCAGTGCTCAAAGAATTAAATTGTTACCACTTAACATTCATTGAATGTCGGCACTGTACTTTTGTAAGAGGAAAAAATAGAGGAGACACACTCCGTGCAGTGGGCTTTGTTAGCTATAATTAGTTGGTGATAGAACAGTGTTGATACAGCAGTTCAGCAGTTAAAGGAAAGCAGTGCCTGTGGTACAAATGTGAATATATTTATACATCTGGTTCTGTTCTGCTTACTGTGTTTCAGCACCATTACTGTTCTGGGACATGACGGCTAAACTAAGATAATTTTACCAGCTCATAGTTAAAAAAACAAAAAACAAAAAATAAGAACAATGCCGTTTATGGAACGCCTTAGTTCAATCACATATCCTGTCATTTTTGTTTTGTTGTTATAACTGGAATTCTGGCTTCTTTGTTCTCTTTTGGAGTAGATACACCTAGAAGCTCAGTCTATAGTCATAAATTGCAATTTCACTTCTCTTTAGGTGAAGTCTTGCTAATTCTGATTATATGTGGATAGATCTGGATGACATTTATCTTTGCATTGTCTGGGAAAGCATAAAATAAAATTGCAAAGAGAAAGAACATGCTTGAAGTGACTTCAGAACCTGAATTGTTTCTGGTCTTTCATCAGTAAGTAGTGGTGTATAAACTGTGTGGCTAATCATGGAACTTTGGGGTCATTTGGTCTTGCCCCTCTTTTCACACTCGAGGGACAGAGGCTAGAAGAGGGGAAGTGACTTGCCCAGGGTCACACAGTTTATTGATGATATATGTAGTAAGAGCACAAAAGCCACTGGATTCCACAGCCAGGGCTCTTTCTAATGAGACTCATCAGTCAACTGAAGTAGTCCTTCTGAAGAGACCTGTATGTGGAAGCAAAATCCACATGTACATGTGACGTGAGATCCTTGAGAATGAGGAACCTTTATATCTTTATCAGTATTTTAAAAATCAGACTTCTGTATTGTTCACTCCCTATAATATCCTTTTTTTTTTTTTTCATTTAGGAGACTTTTTTTTTTGTTTTGTTTTGTTTTGGTAAACTTAGGAGACTTATTTAGTTTAGGAGAATTCATTACTTCACTTCCATGTAAATTATCCATGACTGGATACTGGATAGAGAGCACTGAAACTTGGATATTTTTGACAACTAGTTCCAATAATTTTGGACAGTTTCTCTAGATATTAACATTTGCCAGAGTTAGGTGATTGATTTGCCAGTATTTTGTCATTTTTAAAATTATTTTTATTCTCCAAGTGCAGGTATATTGTAGCTTGCAAAATTAAGTGGGTGGAAAGATAAGCGAATTGAAAGTTAGAAAATCTGAGTTCTGCTTATGGCTCAGATTCTTAATGGTAAAATGAGTCAATTTAAACCAGATCAGTGTTTATCAAAGCATGGACTATGTATCATTAGTATTAATAAACAAGACATTTTAGAGAAGACACACCTTAAACAAAAATTGAATACTTATATGTTTATTTTATTTTATTTTTATTTTTATTTTTTAAGGTGGTCTTGCTCTGTTACAGGCTGGAGTGCAGTGGCACAATCTCAGCTCGCTGCAGCCTTGACCTCCTGGGCTCAAGCAATCCTCTTACCAAGTAGCTGGAACTACAGGCATGTACCACCATGCCTGGCTAATTTTTTTTTTTTTTTTTGTATTTTTGGTAGAGATGGGGTCTCTCCATGTTGCCCAGGCTGACCTCGAACTCCTGAGCTCAAGCAATCCACCCACGTCAGCCTCCCAAACTGCTGGGATTACAAACGTGAGCTACCACACCTGGCTTGTGTTTATTTTAATGTGTAGTAGAAAAGTAAAACCATCGTATCTGATTGATGTCTTCAAAGATGCTGTTTTTCAGGGCGAAACTAAAAAATATTTGTGTAAAAATTATTAAGCACTTAACAAAAATTAAGGACTAGTACAAGTGAATAAGGCAAAGACCATGAAGATGATCCTCAAAGAAGTGGAACACAGGATCAGATCATCTCTAAGGTCCTTTAAATGTAAAAATTATGTAATTCTGGTAACTTAAACCTGTTATTTATTTGTTCATTGTTGTACTGGCAGGTTTTACCTGTCTTTATCAAATAGTATGTCCAGGTCGGATGATAGAACGTCACAAATATAAGTTTAGCATTCATGCTATCTAAGTTTTCTGGGTAAAAAGGAAAGCCTTGATATCACATTGGAAACATTTTAGAGATAAAGTCAGTGGGCTGGGCACTGTGGCTCATGCCTGTAATCCTAACACTTTGGGAGGCCAAGGCAGGTGGATCCCCTGAGGTCAGGAGTTTGAGACCACCCTGGCCAACATGGGTGAAACTTTGTCTCTATAAAAATACCAAAATTAGCCAGGCGTGGTGGCACATGCCTGTAGTCCTAGTTACTTGAAAGGCTGAGGCAGGAGACTTGCTTGAACCCGGGAGGCAGAGGTTGCAGTGAGGTGAGATTATGCCACTGTACTTGAGTTTGGGCAATAGAGCGAGACTCCATCTCGAAAAAAAAAAAAAATAAGAAGTCAGTGGAATCAATAAGCACAGCATCAGGGTTTTAAAGTGGAATGGGGGTTACTAAACCTGTTTAAATCCCTTTAAAATGCTTTGTATGGACACAGTTCTATTCTCTCACTGAATTATAGGTTGATTGTATACACACAGGTTATACTGCACACATGATCTAAAGAAGAAATCCATCTCACAGCAAACCACATGACAGCTTTTCTGAAGATCTACCAATGAGGTTTGCAATACTGTATTCATTTGTTATTGGAAAAAAATAACAAATATGCCCGGAAGAGGAATCAGAATGGAAACCATAATATTATCATACTTTTTTGTGTGTAAAAAAACCCTAATACGTCAAGACTGAACAAACAAGAATGGTTTATTTGTTTGAATATGCAGTGAGATATGTAAGCATTTGATGATCAAGCTTCAAGAACAAGATTTGAGGCTTGGCACAAAACTTGGAGAGTTAATTGGAAAATGGTTTAAGATGATAGCTCAGGCCTCCTCTAGAAAAATCTGCCAGTTTGTTCAGCACTGCCACCTCCCCATGGCCTGGACTAGCATCTGTCTTTGATGAACAGCTCATTGGTCCATGAATTCACACAGACCATGAATTCTGACACTACAAAGGGAGGGATTCTCCCCAATGAAATTGTATCTGGGAGGAAATCATCTAAATTCTGAGGACATTAGACATCAGGAAAAATGGAAGAAACTGTAGCTACTCAACTAGAGTGGAGATGATTTCAGGGGATTATAATAGATTGTTTGCAAATAGTTGAAGAACTGTCCAGTGGAAAAGGGATTGGGTTCTTATTTTCTTGTTATTTCAGAGTGCAGAACTAGGATTAAGAAGGAGGGACAGGCAGGAAACAAATATATTAAAGACCATAGATTCTACTCCCAGTATATGCTGGATGTTGTGTATGTGATTTCTTTTAATTCTCACAAAGTCCCTGAGTGGTAGATGTTATTATCTCCCTATAATAGAAAAAGAGATGGGGATCAGGGAAGTTAAATGATACTACTACTAAGAGCAGTAAAAATACTATTAGTTACTAGTAAAAAAAAAATACTAACATTTATTGGGTGTCTACTTCATGTCAGACACATTCTAAATGCTTTGAGTATTTTATTCTCGTAACAGTCTTAGGAGATATGTACTATATTTATATCCGTTTTACTGATGAGGGAATCAAGGCACAAGGGTTGAGCCATTTGCTTGGTATTGTATGTTAATAAGTTGTGGAGTGGATTTCAGAGCCAGGCAGTCTGGCTCTGCAGCCAAACATCTTTCACCCTTACACTATTCTGCTACTCTATTTTTGGAGCATTTGTTGTGTGTCAAATGCTGTACTTGATAGTTTGTATCCTCATAGCAACATAGAAAATTAGGCATTATTATTCCCATTTTACAGATGAAAAAAGTGAAGCTTAAAGAAATCAAGGAAGTTGCCCAAAGCCAATGACTGAGCTAAAATTGTTACTCAGTCTTCAGGTTCCAGGCCAAGGTCTTTGGACCATGCTCAGCTTTCTCAGAGGTATAGAATCTGAAACAGAAACTTTCTAACAAGTAAAGCTATCAAAAACTAGGTTGGATTGCACAGGGGGAGGACGGAGCTCTCCTTCTCTGGAAACCTCAGAATGAAAATTGAGGCCAGGTGGGGTGGCTCGTGCCTGTAATCTCCGCACTTTGGGAGGCTGAGGTGGGAAGATTACTTGAACCCAGGAGTTCAAGACTAGCCCAGGAAATATAACAAGACTTCATCTGTACTACTACTAATAACAAGAAAAATAAGCTGGGTGTGGTTGCCTATGCCCATAATCGCAGCTACTCTGGAAACTGTAGTGGGAGGATGGCTTGAGCCTGGAAGGTGGAGGCTGCAGTAGGCTATGATTGCACCACTGCACTCCAGCTTAGGTGATACAGCGAGATCCTGTCTCAAAACAAACAAACAACAAACACACAACCAACAAAACAAATAAACACAAAACATTACGTCATCTAGAGGGAAGGGATAGAGGAGATTCAGGCGTCATGTAAAACATTGAACCACATGCCCCATAAGATTTTGTCCTGCTCTGGGATTTATGCTGCTGTGTTTTTTTCTCATCTTCCCATGTCACCTTGTTGTCCCCCAGGTGTACTCAAACATATGTGCAAATATCACTCTAATATTTGAATCTGGCTCTGGGGTTTAGATTGCCTTGGTAAGATACTCACTTGCTAGGATATTTGACATGATGCCTTAGGGGAAATATTAGGTCATTTGAGAACTCAGCAGCATAAACACTAAGTGGTAAAGTTGTAAACTAAGGATGAAAATAAAGTGTGAGGGCCTTCACACAACGTGAACAGACAGGATCTTCCAATAGCAGTCAGGGTCTTCCTCAGATGTACTTTTATAGTGAAAATGTTTGGCTGTCTTAACTTTTTGAGGTGTTATCAAATCCCCAATTTGGGAGGAGTAGCTTCCTGAGGGTGGTCTCAGTTTTAATTATCTCCACTGGAATTTGCCCACTCTGCTAGAGGTCTTATTTTCAACTCTGAATGCCTGTGGGTGGACATGTCTTCTTCCTATGAGCTCTAGGTGATATTTGTCGTACCACCTAGCAGAGTGGCTTTGGCGTGTTGCACTGCCTTGTCTCCTGAAACCATCTCTTACTTTGTACTTAGTCCTATGGATAACAAAGATTCTCAGTGCCTCTGGGTCAGGATAGCTACATAAAGTCTGCGTCTTTATACGTCTCACTTCCCCCATCCCTGCCTTGAATCAGTCTTCTGTGCATTCTCCCTAATGTCTACAAATTGTTTCTCTTTGATGGCATCATGGTGGTGGTGTAGATGTGCGAGCCTTCTTTGCTTACCTTGCTGTCTACTTTGGACTCAAAACTGAGAAGAAACACTGTTTCAGCTCAAAGCTGAGAAGAAACACTTTTCCTCTTTTTACTGTCCCCTCTACTCTACTGTTCCTTGGCCTTTGATGTTTAAATGTTTCTCTGAAGGAGATGGGAGGTGGAGAAAGAAGTTGAAGCGATTCAGAAATTGCCTAGTGTTCCCCATAATGTCAGAAAATTTATTGCCCAGTATGGAGGCAAGATGGGGAACCAATTATGTACCATGTGATGATTAGCTACTCTAAAGTGGGTAGATTCGTAGAACAGGGACCTATTTACAACAGGAGGTTTACATCTGTGCTACTTTCAGTCTATTTCAAAATAATGACAATGATGTCTCTCTGATAAGCTGAGATGGCCTCCCAAAGGATTTTGATGCAGTAGCTGGGTCTGTAGCTTAGCTGAGTTACAGAAAAGAAGAAATGGGTCTGTGTCTATATGTTAGTATTATGATGAAAGCTAGAAAACAAACACTAGAGTAGGTAGATATTACATTTATTCATATATTTAGAGATACAGTGACTGATTTATTAAATTTTCATTCAAATGTTGGTGCATTAAGTATAAATGCAAACAGTCCCATTCTAGTGAGCATTTAACTATTGGGATAAGAATATTACTTACCACTTTTAGAGAGAGACACAGTCAGCCCCAGCAGGGAACAGTCATTCGTTCTCTGGGAAAACTACTTTTGGAAGACAGGAAATGTTGCCAAGATTGTAAGCACCGAGACTGAGTATAACGAAGTCTCAGTGATGGAAAGGAAGACATCAAACATTTTTACATCTAAAAAAGCAACATCGGCTATAATGAGAAGGGTTTCCAGGTTACTAATGAGATCACAGTGGATTCGTGAATTTTCTATGTGGTAATAGCATATTAATTTCTAACCTTTCTAACAGGAAAAATCCATTAATTTTTTGCAGAAGTTAAACTTTCTTTTTGGGCTTCCAATTAGCCCCACTGTGATAATCAGTTCACAGTTCCTTCCTGCCTCCTCTCCTCCTTTCTGCCCTTCCTTCTTCTTGCTCCTCTTACTTTCTTTCTTCTCCGACAAAGATAAGAGGAAATAAAAAGTTTAGTCATTGAAGAAATGTGAGACTATCTAGGTTACACGCTGGTCTCTTCTGTTTCCCTCACTGAAATTGTCATTGTTAAAACAGATTGTTTCTTTAAAAAAATAAATAAATAAAGGAAAAGAGAAAACAAATTAAGCAAAGCCTGTAGAGGCAATATGTTTAGGGAGTCTTGTGTGGAGCTTTCAGTGTGTTCTCTGCTGCATGTTAACTATCAAGGGTTGGGGCTGGCATATGAAATATTGTTCCTTATTTAATGTTTCACACTCTAATCTCTGCACTGCATATTTGCTTTTCTTGTGACCTTCTCTTTGCATTTATAACTGCTTCTTTTCACCCATAATCCAAAAGTAAGTGTACATTCCTACAGAGAAATTAAAGGAAGCTGTCAGTGTAGAGTTAATATGGTTAAAGCATCCTTAACTCTGCGACAAACCCCTTAAATAATTAAAACTGTATGCTTGAAGAGTCAGATTTGCATTCCTTTACCAAGTTTATTTAGTACACTTTGTTACACTCAATTAAATGAGAATGTTCTGTTTCATTTTCTTTGCTTTGGGTTGATCATTTTGCCTTCTGATTCTTATGCCCTGGTGTAATTTCACAGTGCTTAGGTCTCTAAAACTATACATATATTAATGCATATGTAGATATATACATCTCATTAAAAGGCTTAGTATTTGTACTGAGTAGAATCTTTGCCCAAGACAGCTGAGCATTCCTAGTAACCTCAGGTTTAACTGGGACTGCAGATAATTCATCGCAGTAAAAACAAGTTTGACAAAGTTCTTTTAACATCCAGTGTCTGTTTTTTTTTTTTTTTAATTTTTTAAAGCCCTGTTATTTTGGCATCACCTTCCCTCCCTACAGTTTGATTTGTGCATAGCAAAAACGAGAAGATACAGGTGTTGAATGGTTGTGGAAAGGAAATTAAATATAAGTGCTATCTCTCCACATCTCAGTTGGCAGAGCATGTGCAGACTGCTCTCCGTAAATTAGTTCATTGCTTAAGTTATGCAAGTTTAAGAAGGAATAAATTAGTTATCCGTTTCCTAATGAGTAGTGGGATCAATTGGAGCATGATGAGAGAGAAATAGCATAATTTTGCTTTCCCAGTTGAGGTTCAATATCCCTAAACTTCACCATTAATCACTCTATCGGTTTCCTGGGTTATTTCAAATCTATATGTAAGATATTCTTTCCTTTTAATTTTCCTACCAGGTAAGTAAGTCTTTTTGAATTTGCCCAGTGGGTTTGTAGATGGGTGATGCTGTCGCCTTTACACCCAGAAGTGTCCTTAATTACAATGGGCCCTTCTGCCTTTGCATCAGTTTGTCTGGGTGCATTCACGAATAATAATAAATATGTATGTGCGATGACAATTTCAAGGGTTCTAATATGTTTAACTGTTATGGGATCTGTTATGTCTACTTTAGGGTCGACCCCATCCCATATGACACTCCAAAACCAGCGGGCCACACGCGGTTTGTCTGCATCTCAGACACACACTCCAGAACAGATGGTATCCAGATGCCTTATGGGGACATCCTTCTCCACACAGGCGATTTCACCGAGCTGGGACTGCCCTCAGAGGTTAAGAAGTTTAATGACTGGTTAGGTAAGGAATGATTGCGTTCTGGCGGCCCCAATTAACCTTTCCCGTCCGAGTGTCACTCACTGCGTCCTAATTGAATTAGAGCACTTGGAAGCCAGCTCAGCCATTTCTGGTATGATATGCGGTGGTGTCTAGCTTTAATCCAATTCTGTTAATTAAAGATGAATTTTTAGATATTTAATTTTACTGTGCATCCTTTCAGTGCCTGGCCTTGGCGGCTCTGGGGCAAAGGGATGGAAAGCTTTGAAACCGATCTCATCTCACTCATTCTGCTTTAATGAGGGCATTCATTGGCACACAGGAGACCTAGAATCATATTTTTAATTCATTGGCTCTGCAATCTTTCCCTGATATTATAAGCAAAGATATACAAATGACCTACTAGTAAGAGAACATTTCTAAGAAATGAAGGGGGATATAAAAGTCCTTATATGACACGAAGTTCCTATAGCACAGTGCTGCTTGGGAGCAGATTTCCTAAGTGAAAAGACCCCTGAAAACATGAGATGTATTACTGTAAAGTAAAAACTTAAGATATGAAATTGCCCTGTGTCCTGTAAAAAGGATAACAGCAATATTCTGGGTATTATGGAGGCACCCACAGGTCAGAATTACTGCAAAATGTTGGATCCTGGTTCCTCTTAGCGGAGGGAAAGAAGTGCAAATGTTCTGAGATTTTAGAATCTCTAAAGACAAAAGAATTAGGTAGTAAAGAGCAGACATCACTCTGGGAGCATAGCATCGTCGATAATATGTCAGCCAACAAAAATAACTTGGGAGATTTAGGCAAAAACTTTACAATTTTGTTTTCCATCAAACTAAAGCGGGGTTGGAAAATTTTTTAAATTTTTGATTAAATGATAAGATGTATGTGTTAATGGAAAGATGATATTTTAGAATTATAAGCAATAAACCTAACTAATAACATAATTATTTTGATTTTTCATGTGACTTTGCTCATCTATTCACGTTTTATATGGTTGACATCTGAGTACATGTCTGCTCTTTGACTTTTGGCTGTTTTCATTTAATAGTATTTATTGGTAAGACTTAAAATGTTTTTGCATAGTTTTCATACTTATTCTTTTTAATAGCAGCATGGCATTCGTATGGTTGGCTATGCTTTTCTTTAATAAGGCATCTCTCTAAAAATGACCATTTAAACTGATATCAATTTTTCCTCTGGTAGCTAGCACTGAAATGTGCATTTTTGTTTGTGTATGTTGTTTTGTTCCTGTTGATTTATTTCTTAGGGAAAAATACTATACTTAAGTTGCTAAGTCAAAGAATACGAAATTCTTTATGGTTTTGCTGCATGTCGGCCTCTTGCTTTCCAAGGGCACTGTAGCTGTGTGTTTCACTAGCAGTGAACGAATGTATAGATACCAGTTCTACCATGGTCTTGGCAGCATTGGATGTTGGAGCATTTATATTTTGTGTTGTTTTAGTAGGTACTTAATCATGTTATTTAAAATGGTAAGATATTTTAAATATTATTTAGCATAATCTCGTTTTTACAGATGACACAGAGATGTAGAGATTTTTTCAGTTTCATAGTGGCAGAGTTGGTTCTAAATCCAGATCTTCGCTTCTGTTTTTTTTTCCCTCTACAATAATCTCTTTATTTTAGCAACTTTTATCCATGAACTATTAGCAGTTAAAAATTCTTGTTGGGTAAATTTTGACAATTTTAAACTAGTCTGTGTCAATGGAATTTCAACACAGAAATTATCAAGCTGCGTTGACAATGTTGATTTTTAAAGGAAGACAACAGCACTGTGAGAAGTGTTTATAGAAATGGAGGACAGGTTAGGGCTGGTTATAATCTTGTTTAGCCACTGACCTTGGGCAACTGAGTTAACCTCCCTTTTCCCCTTGGTTTCCCTCTGCAGGACGAAGGATTAATACTACCTGTCTTTCTGGATTGTTGTGTAGATTAATCAGTAAATGATTGCTGCTAGTAAGTTTTTGTGGGCCATTAATAACTGAATGGGGAATGTGCCGAATGAACCATCAACATATATTTAAAGGGTAAAAACAAGAAGAGGCCAGAGGAATTATTTAGTAGATTAGAAGTAAACACTGGGAGATTTTATAAGGGAAAGTACTCCATAAATGGAAATGTGCCGTAACTAAGGAAATACAATGATAAGGAAATAAAATGCCAAGGCACAGCTGCATGGTCAGTTCCTTCTCTTCTCATTTCCCCTATGATCTGGTGAGGCAGGAGGAAGAGGTTTCAGCATGGGGTGCAGAATGTGAGACGACGGAAGGGAGCCCTGGGATATAGTTAGAGGAGTTGGGATCCCATAGAGAAGGCCAAGAATAGCTCACTGTTACCCAGGCAACCTCATGGTGCTCAGAGGGTAAGAGATGGTGTGTGATAACACTCTACCACTTGGCTCAATCAGGACCCTTTCTGAAAGGGTGCTTCTAGCAGCAGCTGCCAGGTGGCCTGGCAGAGTGGAGTCAGAGGTCAGATCAATCTAGAGCTTTAGGGCTTTTGCCATAATAGGGCATCCAACTGTCAGTGGGGCATGGGTCTCACAGATTTGGTAGGCATTTAGAGTCCAGTGAATCTCTGATTTCTACCTTTCGACTCTAGTGTAGACTACCCTGATTATTGAAAACAATCTGACTGTCCCCCAAGCTCCTTTATTCTGTGTCTGAGCTAATTTGTTTCTACTACAGGCCAGGCACTCCCTCTATACCTGTAACATCCTTCTGAAGTTGCTAATGTTATCCCCATTTTACCCAAGGTCATTTAGTATGTAAGAAGCTCATAGTGGCTGAGTATCCACCCAGGTTCACTCAGCTAGTAGAATTGGGGCTGTCTGATCCCAAGTGTGAGCCCTTTTCCTTTGTCATTCTGTGGTATTATAACAGGGCTTGTGGCATCTAGAAGCATGCAGATTTGAAGCTTGCAGTAGGAAGTGCTGTAGCTTCTGGCAGCTTCCTGTGGAAGTTGAGTAGCTGTTTGACTATGTGCTAATATTGCACATATTTGAAAGATGTGTTTAAGCTCTGCCCATCTTAAATCTCACCCTTGACCTAGCAGCTGCAAGGCCTGGGATTCCCATCATGAGTTCTCTGTTGGTTCAGAGATTATGGTCCCTGGTTAATCTATACGTATGTCACCTAGCAGGTGTAACAGGTAAAGTTATTAATATGGGTAATTTATCAGATAATCGAGCACAGCTTCATCTTAGGTCATAAGAACATTGAACTCAAACCAGATATCATTACAGGATGGAACGGGAGTATAACATGTAATGATTATGAGCAACTGGGAAGACCCAGCCAGTTTTGAATTCACTGCCTTTGATAAGTTGCATAAACTCTCGAGCCTTGATTTGCTCATTTCTAAAATGGGCATCATAGTGATAATACACCTTACGGTGCTTGTGAGGATATGCTCTGTGAAAAAGCTCATGCTGTTCTTAGAACAACCCCTGGCCTATATACAACTTTCAACTAGTAGAGTAGAGGAAACCAACAGAGCTAGTGTCATAGAATCCCAAAAGCAGAAGTTAAAAGGAGCTGGCCCTGGGCATTTAAAGAGAGATCCAGAGTGTAAAGAGGGAACACCAAAATGTATAAAAACGAGCCTCCCTTATAACAGTGACACTAACCAGACAGAATGTTAGGACGGGAAGAGACCTTGTAGGCCATGGAGTCCCACTTCCTAATCTGATAGAAGTGGAAACTGAGACTGGAGAGATTGAATGAATTGTCCATGGTTTCTCAGATAATTGATAGCCAAGTTGGGATAGAATTTGGATGGGGCAGGGTGGGGTGGGTGAACTAACATGTATTAACATGTATTGTCTGTGGGAGGCAAGGTCCAGATGCTGTACCCCTGCATTACATGTGTCATTTCATACAACCCCCACAATAACTTGTGAAGTAGGTATTATTAGCTTCCTTTTAACTCGTGAGGAAACTGAGCCTTGGTGAACTTAACAGTTCAGCGGTGACTTCAGGATTTGAACTTAGTCCATCAGACTCCAAGTCCCAAGTGTATTTCCTTATCAGCTCTATTCCCAGAGTGGGGCTTGAAATCTGTTGGAGGAACCATATCCTGGGTAAAACCATGGTTCTTCAAACAACTGCCTCCTTTTAACACAAGTATTTACATGTACATACATACAGGGTCTAAGGTGGTTTACTTCCTGTGAAAGCTGTTTTGTGGCACAGCCTCTCTGTGTAAGCTGGCCAATGGAAGAGCATTGTGAGGTGGGGAAGTATTCTCACCATTTGGCGTAGACAATTCCAGTGGCAGTGAATTACAACAAAGCAAATACCTGTAAAGAATTCTACAGATGCAGCCAGTCACATAAGCTCCAAAGAACAGTCTAAATTATGTTATGACATTAGCATTTCATTGACCAGTCCTGGAAATGAGTAGCTACTGATGGTAGCCTGGAAATATCATCTTTTTGGGCAAGTATTTCCCACTTATGAACACTTGAAATGATCAGGATAGTCTAAAAACTGCAGCTACAACCCCATTGACCCCTTTCCTCCCAAATCTCTGCCATGGATTGGGGAATGAAGCTTAGAATCCCTATATCTGACAGCTGGAGGGAGTGACAGAGCCCCTGTTTTCCATCTCTCCCCAGTCTGGGTAATCAGACATTCCAGTTCTCCATTCGCTCAGACAACCTGTGCCTCTCTCCCCCTGGCTGCTGCCCGTAGTGCTGTCTTCAGGGGATCCAGTCCAGGGTCAGAGGGGCAGGTGGCTTCTTATTGCCAAAGATTTATTGCCAGAGTGTATGGAAAGAGGTACAGGTGAATCTTTCTTAAAGAAATACTTTTTAAAGTGATAGTCAGCTCCTATTGTCTCATTAACATTTTAGCTCAGATGTGTTCTAGGTAAGCCATGATAGGCTTTGGTGAGTTGAACTGGGACCCTGCCACCCAACAGTTAATAACATTTTCCTTCTTATCTTGGCAAAAATGCATACCAATCCCAGACTTGGCTTAAACATAAACTTGTGAACTAGATAAAGTACCTGTCAGTTAAAATGTGATTATTTTTATTGCCTTGAACATCAGTGGCTTCTAATACCACATTCCCTAAAGGTACATTTTGCAAGGCCTCTTACTATGTGTGACCTTCCCGCATGTTGGCCCTGTGTTCCTCCCACCTGTGCTTCTTTGAGATTACTTACTGTTCACTCGATTTCATCCCTGTTGTGCTTTCATCTTCAGAATGCTTTTGGTAGCCTTCTTGAGTATTTGAATATTGCAGTTATGCTCATGGATGCTACACAAATGGTCATTAGAAGATCTCATCGTCTGATTGCACATCCACCTTCTTATTTCTGATTTTCCCTTATGCCCATACTCAGTTTCTTCCCATTCTTCAAATGCAGCATGTCCCTTCACACCTCTTTCCCTTTGCAAACGCTGTTCTCACTTCCTGGAACGACCGTCTCTAGGAGAACTCATCTTTTATTACAGGTTATCTTTCATAATAAGCTACTTTCCTTAACACATCAGTCACCCATCTGTGCATCCCTTCCCATGGCTATGCCATTGTTTACTTGTTTCTCTGCCCCACCAGACAGCAGTGTGCATATTGAGTGCTCTTGGTACGCCTGGTTCTGAATATAGGGCCTGGAACATTGTTGGTGTACACAGATATTTGTTGAATCATTGAGTGAGTGGATGAACATAAAGGTACAAGATGTTTTTTTCCTGCCTGCACCTTTGGCCAAACTTTAAAATTATGTCACACTGTATGTATAGTGCCTAATTCTTCCCTCCCCTTCCTTTTTATTTTATTCTCAAATAACTTATAATATCCCATTGGCTGTTGTTGGTGATTCCTATATATTGTGCAGAAATAAGAAGGGTATATTGTTGCTGTTTAGTTTTCCACTTTATAATTAGAAAGACAGGGTTTTTGGGTGGTCTGTTCTTTCAGTGAAAAGTTTATGTATAACAATCCGGTCAGTCAAAAATTCCTTTTAACACAGCATCATTGGCATGAACTTTTAATTATGACCTTTCTTTGCTCTGGATTGTCATTTAATAGTTCTGAGCTTCAGTTTCTCCAGCCCTAAAAGGGAGAACAAAAATGCTTCAAGGAAAATCTCAAGAAGAGGGTCATTCATATTTGTAAGAGCATTTTGTTAGACATGGCTGTAACAGAGTGTGATTGTAACCAACATCCTAGATTGCAGATACACAAATCAATTTTTGCCCCTCTCAGAAGACTATATTCCCTTTCTAGTGATCCTGCTGTTGGCCCAAAGTTTTGGAGCTGGTGTTTAGGAGAAACCTTCACCGCCTAAGCTATTTATTTTATTCTTGTAATACATGTTATACATGTGCATTCCTTTTAACTTAGAGATAAGTGAAAAGAAGAAAACAAAATTACCTATGAATAGACGTAACTACTGTTAACATTAGTGTGTATTCTATGGAAAGTCTTCTATAGATACACACACATACACACAAGTATCTTTTACCAAAATGTAAGTCTTACAGTAGTATTGTTTTGTAGTCTGTTTTTCATCTTAACAATATATCATGAACCACTTTTCACATCACTGAATGTGGCTAAAATACTTTTTCCCAAGAATACTTTCATTGTAAGATACACATAACATTATACAAATCCAAATATATGATGTGTGTTAAGTATAAAATATACATTCCTCCATAATCCTATTTCCAAAGTAATTACTTGCTATTTGGTGTATAGCATTTCAAAAATTTTTCTACTTTCTGTTTCTATGTTTAATAGCCTCAATAGCAGGAAATCTTCACCCATTAAGGGCCTTTGTTAAGGACTATTTTTTAAAATTGATGAAACTATGCGTGTAACCTTGTAACTTAAAAAAAAAGAAGAACACATCATGTTCTGTGTCAGCATAACATTCTGTTGTAGTGATGCACTCTAATTTATTTAGCTAGATCTTTATTGCTAGATACATAAGGCATTTCCATTCTTTTATTGTTCTACTTGCACTGGAGTGATGAACATCCTTTTTGCTCTCTCTTTGCAAACATCCTTAATTATACTCACAGGATATATTCCTAGAAGTAGAATTGTTTCTTCAGATGATGTGTATTTTAAAAAAATTATGTATTGTCAAATTTCTCTTTATAAAGATTGCAATTTCTCCGTGATACTCTCAGTAGTATTTGAGAGTCCATGTCACATATCTTTGAGTAGCCTCAGTGGCAGCAAATCGTCACCCTTTAAAGTGTTTTAAAAGATGATGATAGCTGGATGCTGTGGCACACACCTGTAGTTTGAGCTACTTTGAGGTTGAAGCCTAAGAATCACTTGAGCTCAGGAGTTGGAGACCAACCTGGGCAGCATAGTGAGACCCTGTCTCAATTATAAATAAATAAATAAATGAAAGACTATAAATGATTTTCTAATTACGAAAGCTCACGTGTTCATTGTAAAAATATGTAAATAATGAGGCCAGGCACGGTGGCTCACACCTGTAATCCCAGCACTTTGGGAGCCAAATAGGGTGGATCACTTGAGGTCAGGAGTTTGAGACCAGCCTGGGCAACATGGCAAAACCCTGTCTCTACTAAAAAAATACAAAAATTAGCCAGGTGTGGTGGTGTGTGCCTATGAGGTAGGAGAATCACTTGAACCCGGAAGGCAGAGGTTGCATTGAGCCAAGATTGTGCCACTGCACTCCAGCCTGGGCAACAGAGCGAGACTCCGTCTCAAAAACAAAATGTAAATAATGATACAGAAAAAAATTAAAATTGCCAATATATCCTATACAGTTCACATGGTACTACTGTTAATGGTTGGTGTGTATCCTGTGGTGTAGTAGATGTGCATGCGTGTGTGTGTGTGTATTGTGTATAAAAAGGCAGTGTGGTATCAGGTTAAAAGCATGAGTATTGGATTGAGCCTGCCTGTGTTTAAATCCTGATTTTGCCATTATTAATTCTGTGATCTTCAATGTATTCATTTGTAAAAGGAGACTTATTAATGCTTAGTGTATCTATCCAACCTCTAAGGATTGTTGTGAAGTTAAATAAGATAAAGGACACCCAATGTATACAAATAGTGAATAGTCAGGAAATATTATTTGCTGCTATGACATTTTCCGAGCATGCTGTGCAGTGATAGCTCTTTCATGCTATGTTTTTGAGGTTCTGTTACTCCTGGGGAGGGCAGAAATCGGAGAGACATGGGGAGGGGAGAACTCAGAGAAAGTGGCCTTGAAGTCTCTTGTGTCATAGTGACCTGCTGGCCTGTGGCCCACTCTGCTTGTGCAACAGAGAAAACGATGACACAGTGGCCCTACTTGGCCACCAGAAACCTGATGCTGTCCCCTTCCAAGTACCCCCGACCTCTCCTTAGACTCTGATTAACGTCTGAACCACACAAGCACGGGGACAGGGCCTCTCCTTTCCCTTTCTCCCCCATTTCGTGTCCTCTCCCCTCCATTCCCCTCTTTATTCTGACCTACTCTCTCTCCCCTCCAGCATCGCCACCCCTCCTTCCAGAAACCACCCCTGCCCACCCGCTCCTGTCTTACAATCTCCAGCACCAGGCTTTATTTGCCAGGTTACCAAGGACAGTTTTAAATTTTTTAAAAAAACCTCTTCTACATAATACTTTCCAGTCATGGTTCACACATTTAAGGTTTCTGATTTTTTGAAACAACAAAAAATATTAGGAACTGGAGCTGGTGAACTGGGCAAGGTAGGAGATGCCACTTTAAATAGAAAATAGAGATTGATAGCTGGCAACTTTTCTCTAGTAAAGTACCCGGCACTTCCCAAAGAATCACATTAGAAAGGAGTTGAGCAGAGCAGCCTCACTGGAATGTTTATGGTCATGCAAGTTTATGATTACCTAATAGTCATATCTAATAAGGAGGTAAAGGTAGGAGGCTTTTTTTTTTTTTTTTTTTTGAGATTTAGTCTTGCTCTGTAGCCCAGGCTGGAGTGCAGTGGCACGACCTCAGCTCACTGGAACCTCCTGCGGGTAGGAGGCTTTGGGAAGGGCATATAAGATAACTCTTCTCATGATTTACAAAGGAGAATATGCCAGAGGGTTCCCTAGAGTCAGGATATCTGATTCTTACTGTTGAGAGTTTAATACTCAAGTAGTTTCTTAATCTTTAGCTTGTTCACAAAAACAGTACCTAATATGCTGTACTTTAAGTTTTTGATTCATAATTTGGTTTTCCTAGCAACCATCCTAGAGTTATGATTTATTGAAAGCTTCTCTTTCTAGTTCAAGAAATCCACTTAGGGTCTGTTTTTTTATTTTTTTTCTTTCCTCTTTTTCATCATCATTGTTGTGCTTGTCATGGTGTGTAATTCTAGGATTTCAGTAGGTGTCTATGAGTTGCCTGTATGTTCTGTCAGGTAGCTGTAACACAGCTTGTTTTGTCTGTGGTAGTACAGGATAAGGGTATTTGCTTACTACAAGTAACAGTTGATTCATGCTTACTATCTGTCTTTCTTTCTTTACATTGAATATTTTTTTTTCCTATATGAATTACTTCTTGGTCTAATTTATATAAAAGTGCATCTTTCCAATAAGGATGAAATTAACTTTAAAGTGTAGTTCAATTTTGATAACAGAATTAAGTAAAGTACTTGGGGAAAATAATGAACCAAAACACAGCATGGTTGAATATGCTCAAATAAGTAAGATTGGATTTTGTTCCATTAGAAAGGATCATTAGTGACCTGGGAACAAGATGACGAGGTCTTTTGTGATCCATGTGAACCCAATCCTCTGTGTTATGGGCAGCCATTTTCTTAAATTACATTAATTATTATGCCTTTAATTTATATGACATCGTTCCTCCAAAGGACTCAAAGTACCTTTTGAGTATATTAGATCATTAATGCTTATATTGTTTCAGGGGAGTTGATATGGGCAGATAGTGTTATCTCTGTCTTACTGATGGATGGGTGGAGATCCAGAAAGGTGGAAGGACAGGCTGGGTCACATTGGAGCCACCATGAGAGCTGAAGTCACTGACTTGACTCTGTGTTCCAGCCTTTAATTCTTAAGCTTCCTACTTTCTCCTTTCCTGAAATCTCTCCATCTCCTAAAGAAAAAAAAAAAAAAATAGGTAAGGCATGCATAATTATTACTTCATCGCCTTAGCAGAAAAGCCAGGAAAACACTTTCCTGAGAAGGGTGACGTTTTAGGAATTTTACTGTATGAAAATTGTATCACTGTTAAACAAAATAAAAAAGCGGCTCTTTGAAAACAAAAAAGTCCTCAACTTTTCCAAACGATCTGGTCCAAGAGGAAACACTGAAGCCCCCTAAATCCTAGAGCGGGACCCTTTTGTCCCAGCACATGAAGAGACTTCATCCTCAGAAGATTACTTGTGTATATTCTAAGTGTCTCCTGAGGACCAGGTATTGCTTTGTGGGAGACACTGAGAATGCGGAAGCGAAGTCACTGCATTTAGCATCAAGCCTCTGATTGTCATTTTTTATTTTCCCATTTTGTAAATGAGGCAACTAGAACTCGGTGAGTTCAAAGATCTCACCCAATTTTGCACAGATTTGCCAGTGGGAGGCCTAGGACTGGGGACTTTGTCTTTCCTTCAGATATGATGCCATTTCTCATCATAGGCTAAGTCTGCCTATCAAAACCTAGGAGATTATTCTAATTATCTGAGATTTTATTGTTAGAATGGAGTGCTGGTTTTATCTTAATCTCTCCCTCTCTTTCCAAATACTTGCATCTAACAGGAGACCAGATATTTTGACATAGATGGTAGAAGGTACACAGACACCTCAAAACCAATAATACCTCAAAGTGAAATATATCTCCTCCAAATATTGCTTGTTCTTTTAAATTCCCCTTTTGACTTACAGTACCATTAATCCAGGTACCTAAACCTCCTGGAACTATGACTACAATTCATTCGTTTTACTTCCTGTGTGTCTTTCTGACCTCTATGGTGCCTAAAAAGACCGCCAAGCCCCAACCTGCCATTCATCTCTCCTGGAATCCCCCAATACTAATAACTAACACTCGTTGATCACCCACTATTGCCTGACCCTGTACCTGCATTAACTCATTTAATCCTCACAACACTCTGAGGCTTGTTGATGCTGTTATCATCATTTTTACTGATGAAGACTTGGTATCTCTTTCTTATGGGCCCTCCCATTGCACTGATATTTTGTGGAATGCATTTTAGGAACGGTGAACAGATGGAATAGAGTCTACTGTGGCATTCAGAGCTCTTCATGAACTGATCCAACCTATCTGTCCACCTTAATTTCCCACCACACTTCTTTCTGGCCTCTCCCTCACTCTTTGGACTTGTGTGTTACTATTTTCTCCCTTGTTCTCTCTCTCTCTTTTTTTCCCCTTTTTTGAGACAGAGTCTCACTCTTGTCGCCCAGGCTGAAGTGCAATGGCACGATCTCAAGCTCACTGCAACCTCCGCCTCCCTGACTCAAGCGATTTTCCTGCCTTAGCCTCCCACTGAGTAGCTGGGATTACAGGCGCCGGTCATCATGCTGAGCTAATTTTTGTATTTTTAGTAGAGATGGGGTTTCACCACGTTGGCCAGGCTGGTCATGAACTCCTGACCTCAGGTGATCCACCCGCCTCAGCTTCCCAAAGTGCTGGGATTACAGGCGTGAGCCACTGCACCCAGCCCCTTGTTCTCTCTTCTTGACCGCAGCGACCTTCTGGTCCAAGTTTGTTCCCACCTCGAACCTTTGTACTTAACCATCTCCTCAGTCTGTCAGTTTCTGCTCAGATGCCACCTGTTTGGTGAAGCCTTCTTATTTTACCTCTTTCTGCATATCCTTCTTTATTGTTAGTTTTCCTCCACTGAATGCTAGCTCTGCGAGGGTCTGGAATTGTTTTGTTTACCATTGCATCCTCTACCTACAACAGTGCCTGACACAAGAGCTGCTCAAAAAATGTGTATTAAGTGAATGAATGAGTGAAAGCATGCATCGTAGAATAGGACACGTGTCTGTCTTGCTCCTTGCTGTTGATGAGATCACAAGCACAATGCCTTGTGTGTAGTAAATACTGAACTCATTTTTGCTGAATAATGAATGTTGGTCCCGCTGTCTGCTGCCAATCTTGTTCCATTTCTCTGTGAACTTCTGTTCATTCTTTAAGGCCCAATTCAGAGATTGTAATCTCTGTTGTGAAAGTGGCCCTCGCTTTCCCAGTGGTTCGTCATACCTTCCTCCCCTGCACAGTATGTTCAGACCGTTAGCACACAGTACTTTTAGAGCTTTTGGTTTCTTCTTTTGATATGAGCCACTTGAGAGGATGTGCTCAGTGGAATCTGTAGCAAATAGCAACCTGCAATAAATGTTTGGCTTTCCTCACTTTGCAGTTGTGCTTCTATGAGCAAGATGTGTTGCTTCCCTGTGCTTCAGCCCCCTCTTTTCTACAACAAGGGGGAGTTGTCACAGAGTCGTGAGGATGAAATTGAAGGCGCCTCATTGGAAGATGTCAAATGTCTTGTAAATGTTAGACATGATCATTTTGGTGTTAACAACCTGTCCTATCCCTCATTGCCCTAGGTGGGAGGCCTCCCAATGTGCTTCCAGTCCCTGCAACAGGTTTCTGGATAAGGATAGTCATCCTTATACCAACATGGCATTTGGTTTGGCTTTGAAGTTCCCAGTACTCCATAGATCCCTTTCATCTTAATTCCCCACCTCCCCACAGCCTGCCTGTATATTGTTTCCAGGAATCTTGATTCCATCTGTCTGCTGGGTTTTTGAATACCATTTTCCTGGCCCTTCAAGCTGTATGGAGAGTCAGTTCTGCTTCCAGTCTATCACTGGACTCACTAATTCTTGACGTTCGCCACCCGCCCCCACCTTTGACTGATAAATTTTCATTATTGGTTTTGCGTGAAAGTCTTCAGGGTTCTACTCTGCCTGACCCCTGTGGTCACTTAGTGATTACATGCGCCAGCTGAGGTAATTTATTCACTTTGTTTTGGTGTGAACATGTCCCATGGGGCTTGTAACTGCTGTAATCACTTGACCCTAGTGACTGTTAAATGCTTTAAACACAGTTATTTTAAATTTATAATTGTTTTCATTAAAAATCCCTTATAGTAACTTAACTGACCTTGCTGTCAATGTGGCGTTATGTGCAGGGGGAGGAAATGAAAATATTATGATGCAAATAATATAGTACTCATCAGAGATATGTGGCAAATCATCAGCTCACTCCACATATTCTCACTTGGAGTCCTGCAAGGAAGATGAAAGGGAAGACGACATAATTACAGCACTGTCCACGTAATTCAGTGCAGCCATTCCCACACGCAGGGCAGGCCACTAGCCTAGAGAGGTGAAAGTGGAGTGGAGTCCAAGGTTAAGTCCCAGAAGGGCCTCGCATCAGGCCTGTTAAATGTGTAGACAGCACTTCTCACACAGATGGGCGGCCTCCATTGATTAATTCTTTTTAAATTAATATTTCTTCAAGTTTCAGGAAAGTTACAAGAATAATACAATGAACACTCATACACCCTTCACACAGATTGCCCCAATTGTTAATGTTTTGCTACATTTGCTTTATTATTCTCTTTCCAGGTGTGTGTGTGTTTGCAGTGGGGGGGGGGGGGTGTGCATGTGTATGTATGTTTTCCTGAAGCGTTTGAATTTAAGTCATAGACATCTTGCCCCTTTACCCGAAATATTTCAATGTATCTTTCCTAAGAACATGGATATTCATTCACATGAGCTCATTACAGTTATCAAAATCAAGAAATATAAATTAATACAACTCTATTTTGTAATCTATAGACCTTTTTCAAAATTTTCCAGTTATCTTAATCATGCCATTTATGACATTTTTTTTTTTTTCTATTCCAGGCTTCTATACAGAATCATGCATTGCAGTCAGTTTTAAAAATCAAAACACTGTTTCTTACTTTGTTGCCTTAAGGAATGAAGATTTCTTAATGGAAACGGTCCTGTGAAGTTAGGATTTGGACCTACATTTCTAATAATCATGAGAATTACTGTATATTAAATGATAAGACACCATGCTAGGTGTATGTTTTACAAATACATTTATCTCATTCGGTCCTCCTAGCAAACATACAAGGAAGTTATTCTTGATGTGCAGCTCCAGATGCTGCAACTCAGAGAGGTTACCATGCTCTGGGTCACAGAGCTCCAAGGGGCAGTATCTATGTCCCACATCCTGCATTCTTCTGTGGCATACAAGAAGGGTGGGACTCCAGGATCCTAGAGACTAGTAGCCATGTGGAATCGATTGAAGTTATATTTGTTTCATTTCTAGTTTTTACATTTTACTGGCAAAGATCAGAAGATATTTTACATTAGAAAGTTACCTAATATATATTTTGGCTTCAGAAGATACTGCCTGGTGTCCTAATTAACTTTAACAATTAATGAAATTTGTAACAAATGTCAAATAAACTAGGTTTGTTTAATGGAATGCTGCTAGACTGCTGACCAGAAAGTGCTAAATAATGAAATCCAAAGAGCCTTAATAACCTGGCTTGTGGTACTGGACACTTGGACGCTGAGATACTCTGTGTGTTTCTGGCCTGGCTGTTAGTCCTTGTGGAAACTTGAAGGCGCGTTCTAGAGTTGTGAATCGAATGGCCCTTACAAAGGCATTTGATGAGCAAGCTTTCATAATTTAGCCTGAATGGGGCTGGTAGGGGTGATTCAGTTCCAGACTTACGGTTACATCCCTACATTTGGTTTTGGCTTTGTTTATTCTTGTTTTTTTTTCTTTCCTTTCTGTTTTACTCCTAAATCCAGGATTTCTATGGATAATGGATTCACAAAATGAAGAGTATACCATGAAAATAGTAAAATACCAGTTAGGTTTCCTAAATCTCCCCCAAAATTCATAAATTACAGCTAACTATTCTAGCATTCCTACCAGTAACCCCCGTACTATTATTACTATTACTACCACTACCACCACCATCACCACCACTTGGGGAAGGAAGTGGGGGTAGTTGTGCATTTTCATTTTAAAATTTTTCAGTATTTTTCCAATATGTTATTTCTGGTTGGGGCTGCTGCTTCTCTGTAAGGTGCTTTTGTACAAAGTGTAAAGAGGTGTCCCCTGGGCCTGGTGGGGACATACTCAGTGAATGGCAGATAGCTCCCACTTACTCCCTTGGCTGCTACTCTTCTTGCACCGTGAACAACCTTTGTAACCAAAATGAAAAGTCATTTCTTCCAACATAATTATTTTCTGGAACATTATAAAAATCTCCCCTATTTTTTAACATAAAAAGTGACATTTTGACTAAGGAAATTTATAGTTCTTTTAAGAAATGATGTATGTTTTATACAAATGCTCAAATCAAATGCTCTAAATGCTCCCCTCATTTCCAGATACTTACTGTATATGAAAATGACATATGAGACAGTATCAAAAAGTCATAGGTGACAAATACAAATAAATGCCCGCACAAAACATTAACCAAAGATAGGTAATAAAAAGTGAAAAAAAAAAGGCAAACAAAAAGAAGTCTTCTGTCTTGATTTGTCCCCCAAATGAACATTCTTTTTGGTTGCCTTATTTTAGCATTTATGTAGGGAGAAAATGACTTTTAATTTTGGTTACGTTGCCTGAATTTCCCAGCTTTTTTCACATCTGGAATTTGTGTTGATGCCATATTTATAGTACACCCAAAATGAATAATTAAACAGCTAACTATAACGTGCATTATTGACCTATCATAGATGTTACTGCAGCAAGTTTTATGTACATTATGAAATTGAAGTAAACTTTTTTTACATTTTTAACATTTTTTTAAATGTTCAAATTTTAAGATCAGGAAAGAAGCAGCATTCTTTTTTTCTAATTTCAGGGTAAACGTGTACAATTAAACTGTGTTGTCTCCCTTCTCACTGCCATTTTTATGAATCTCACTTATCCTTCTTTGTTTGGAAATAGGAGGTAAAACTCCTTTTGGTTTTGAAGAGACTGTACTTGCCCCTGTGAGGGCAGACATGTCACTATAAAATACACAACCTCTGAGCCTTGATTTGCAGTAAAATGTTGAGAACAATGTTAGGAAGTTCTTCTGACTCTAAATTAACTTGCTGACTCTAAATTAATCATATCCCCTAGTCGTTTGAGACTCAGTGCCCACCAAGTCCTGTGTAGTTCTTCCCTTTGTTACCTCAATTTGGAATTGTTAATCAACCAAGAGCATATAATAATGTTATTAGTGGTGGTGATTGTGATGGTAATGGTAATGGTGATGGTGGTGATTGTGACGGTAATGGTAGTAATAGTAATAATAGTACTGGGGCTACTAGTAGGAATACTAGAATAGTTAGCTGTAATTTAGGAATTTACGAAACCTAACAGATATTTTAGTATTTTCATTGTATATTATTCATTTTGTGAATCCATTATTCATAGAAATCCTGGATTTAGGAAGCAGTGTAACTACAGAGCCTGAAATGTGTATGTATGTGTGTGTATGTGTATGTGTGTATATGTATGTATACATACATACATATACACACATACATGTATATCCTTAAAGTCGTTTTTATGATTTTACACTCATATATATGTGTATTCTAGCATTCCTACTAGTAGCTCCAGTACTACTGTTACTATTACTACCACTACCACCACCATCAGTACTATTATATGTGTGTGTTTTATAGGCTATTACTAATCACCCACACATATATATGTGTATATATATATACACACATACGTATTCATATATACACACTCACACACACATACTTTTTTGTGTTTGTACGTGTATATTTTGTTTGTTTGCTTTTGAGATGGAATCTTGCTCTGTTGCCGAGGCTGGAGTGCAGTGGTATGATCACCACTTCCTGTAACCTCTGCCTCTTGGGCTCAAGCAATTCTCCCAAGTAACTGGGACCATAATTGTACACCACCATGCCCGACTAATATTTTAAGTTTTTTGTAGAGATGGGGATCTCCCTGTGTTTCTTAGGCTGGCCTCGAACTCCTGGCCTCAAATGATCCTCCCACCCTGGCCTTTCAAAGTGCTAGAATTAAAGTGTGAGCCACCGTGCCTGGCCCTGAATGTGATTTTATATATGAATTCCAAAATGAATCTTTAAACATACACATTTAATACTATGAAAGTGAGTAAACTAATCATTCATCTATAAAAACAGATAGAAACCAAAAATGCAAAACCAAAATGTATGTCTTTTGTAATGCGCCTGGAGGTTTTGTCCTTTGAAAAGGCCATGCAAGAGTTAAGGGTGGTGGGAAGGCAGGAAAGACTTCCATCTTCACAGTCTTGTGCATACGCAGCTCCTAGTCCAGTTAAAGCCTTCTTATCCAACCTGAGAAGGAACGAAAAGTGTTCAGTTCATCAAAAAAGTCAGCTAGTGTAGGAACCCATACAAATGATAATCATATGGCTAAATAGTTTTATGTTAATGTGAAGCATAAGATGTGCATGCTTTGGTCAGTGTTCTGGGGTAGAACTGAAGCCTTCCCTTTAAGTATGGACACAGTAATTACAGGTCAGCACTGTCTTTCTTGGGTAAATCACACATTTAATTTCTCATCTTTATTAAAAATTTATCACATCTTCATTTTGGCATATTTATTGGTGAACATAAAGATGCTTGTGGAACAATCTGAGTGCAGAATCCTTCTAGAATGCTATGATTTTTAAAGTCATTTATAATTACATGAGATGATTACATTTATAAAAAATACAGCTGGATAAACTGGTTTGGAGATAAACACAGGTGGCTCTAGGACAACCATGCATGGAGCAGAAGAGCACAGGTGTCTACTATAGACAGCCTCTGGCTGCTGTTAGTAAGTGCATGTTGGGCAGCAGACAGTATGTGTCTCAGAGAGACTGGAAACTGTCCGTTAAAAGAGTGTCTAGAATATCTAGAAAGATAGAAAGATCCTAAGCAGAGACTGTGTATGGTTCTTGGTAGCTGTTCTGTGGCTCATAATTTACCATAAACTCTTTTAGTGGTTCTCAGATCTAATGTATGATCTCTTTGCCTGCCTGGGAATTGTTTTTTTTAAAAATATCATGGATGGATATAGTTCAGTGATAGCATGAATTTGTTGTTCACAAGTCAGTGTACATGGTGGGTGAGTTCCTCATTTTTATTATAAGTAAACCAAAATGCATCGCAGAGTAAGAATCCATAGTATAAGGTATCAGGGAGGAACTTAAATTTTAAGAAGGGTTTTATTTGTTAGAAATAGTTTATACGTGATTTTAGTAAGGTAACTATGGAGACTCCTTCTCCCATGACAGAAGGAGGAAAGATCAAGAAGCTTGGCATGGCACTTGTTTCTTCGTCCGTTTGTAGTTCTTTTCATCAGGGCCAGATGGGTTGAAGTATGAGGGTGTTCGTGCTTACAGGACAAGCTCTTTCCTTTCTCATTAGTACCCTGTTCCATTGCCTAGAGAGAGAGAAACACGCAAGATGAGGAAGGACACGTCCCAGACACATAGGCCTATACTTTAGCTGGGTTATTATGTCTTCTTGACGTGGATAGTCCAGAATTTCTGAAGTGTGATTGCTTCATCAAATATATAGTGTACAGTGTTCTGTCCATTCATTTGTAAAATATAGCAAAGCTTCTCAATATTGTTGGTTTAAAAAATCTCTTTTACCGTGTACATAGGCTTGAATCTACCTTGTTAAAAATTTTGTGCTTGTGATTATTAGGAAAATATGCCTAGTGTTCATAAAAGTGTTTGTGTATGCCCTGGCACGGAATATAGATATACACCAACTAACAATAGCTATAAAAATGAAATCTTGCACAGAGCTGTGCCCTGCCTTCTTAGTCAGCAGGAATACTGCTTTTGGGGTTGAAGGGAAGCTTTCCCACTGGGGAGACGTGTGGGGAGTATGTGGGGGTAGCAGCTTAAGAAGTCGGGAGGGAGAATTGCTGCAAATTTTAGTATAATGCCTAATGTTGAAATAAATTCCATCCCATCATAAAGATTAGCAGGCTGTGTAATTCAATTTAAAATTGGTTGGCGTGTCCTAACTATTAGAAAGCCTTTTCTTTTTTTGTTGTTGTTTTTATCACCATTCCATTATTTTATTTCGTATACCAATACAGAATGGAGCATACAGCCACCCATACAGTCTCTTTCCACATTTGCATCCATTGGAGAAATTGTTGGGGAATGTAAGAGTTTATCTTAAAATGAGTTAAGAAAATACTTGCTCAATTGAATGCCTCCTTGTTTTCTTTCTTTCTTTCTTTCTTTCTTTTTTTTTTTTTTAACACAAAATGAATTTCTTCTGGGCAAGCAACCATTGAGAGTGAAATTCTTTTAAAAGCATTTGCTGGACACAGGGCTTGGTTCTCAAAATTCCAGCGTTAGCACTTACCTACAGTATCATGGGCATTACAGTGCCATTGAAAATCAAGATGAAGTAGCTTATGTTAATGCAAGACTGACAGACCCACATCTGATGGCAATTACCCATACTGGGGGGTTAATAAATGTTCTTAGAATTACTGTCTTTATTTTCTTTATTGCAAGAAAAATGGGCAGCTTCCTAAGCCGTGCCTCCTGCTTCTTGCTACCAGCCTTGGTGACTTGCTAATTAACTGTTTTGGCTCCAGTGCTTCATGGGTTCTTCTGAGTTTAATATTCATGTTAGGGAAATGCTACGTCCTTTAGCCAAAGTAGTAGAAAATATTGAATTAAATTCAGCAAACAGTACCCTTTAAGAACAAGAAATGAAGACCTATAGACATAATAATAATGAGACTCGGATGCCTCAGAAGAGTGTCTGGAAAAATGAATGCACGCTGTTTTTTCCTTCTAGAAGAGAGCGAGCTTAATTTTTATTCCTGTTTTGAAGGGGTTTCAGCACAGGTGTGGCAGAGAGAGTTCGTCACATTTGCCAACTCTGATCAATCTAAAGTGGCTCCCTGAAGCACTTTGTTAGGAAGGATCCTCATGCTATATCCAAACTCAGTGGGAAAGATGTTAGGATTTATCAGCAGTGTCTCTCATGCTATAGGGTAGGGGTGTGGTTACTCATACCATGCCTTTGCTGTGCCTGCTATAGTGTCATTCATCTTTGTTCATATTCATGCTCTATGACTGTGGTAGGCAGAAAATTGCTGTGGTGGAAATGTATGCCTACTTTATTTTAACTCTTCAGAGTCCGTCTAGACTTTGGAATATCTCCAATACAAAGTTCTTGAAATGACTGATTTTGGCTTGATGGGATTTTAAAGTTTTCTTCACATTAAAGGCTATTCTGTGTCTGTTCCAAGAGGTTCTTAGCTGTCTATGAGGCAAATTGGGGGTAGTGCATTAGTAAGGTTGTCAAGAAGACAAGAAAACACATACAACTTTTGGGGTCCTATAGGATTTAGGAAGCAAATTAACTTTGGTTTATGATGCTAAATCTATAGCAAGAATTAAGGTTGTACAACCACTCTGATGGTGGTTAGCTTTTGAAGCCTTTTGCATACCTACTTGGAAAGGAATTCAGAGACCAGGAGAGACAATTCAATTCAATTTATCCTGTTATATCCCCCAAATCTTGGGCACCTCAGTTTTCCCTAGCCCCTAGTTCCTATCTCCTAAGTCTGACTGCCCATCGGAATCTCTCAGGCAGGTGGTTAAGCAGTCAGATTCCTGGAATCTAGTTCAGACTTATTAAATCAAATTCTCTACTGATAAGTCCTCATAATTGGAGCTTTAATGAGCTCTTCCCTGGTTCTCAGGCAGCCAGTGCACTACCACCTTCTTGCTTATGGATAAAATGGATTGCCAGGATTAGGGATATATTCTGTATACTCCTATTATCCTAAACCAGGCCATTCTTTTCCACTCTCTTTTCGTGATGACTTTTGTAGACTTCATTTAGCTCATCTGTAAAAGAGGATAATAGATTTTGCCTCATAAGGTTACTGTAAAACGTATAAAGGTTTTTTGTTTGTTTGTTTTGAGACAGAGTCCCACTCTTTTGCCCAGGCTGGAGTGCAGTGGTGCAATCTCGGATCACTGCAACCCCTGCCTCCCAAATTCAAAGGATTCTCCTGCCTCAGCCCCCTGAGTAGCTGGGGTTATAGGCGTGTGCCACCATGTCTAGCTAATTTTTGCATTTTTAGTAGAGATGAGTTTCACCATATTGGCCAGGCTGGTCTTGAACTCCTAACCTCAGGTGATCTGCCCACCACGGCCTCCTAAAGTGTTGGGATTACAGGCCTAAGTCACTGCGCCAGACCTAAAGTTTTTTAGGATGGTGCCTGACAGAGGTAAATATTGGATGTGTTGGTTCCAAATCTCATAATTGTCATCATCATTTGATTTCATTTACAGGGACACTAAGTATCCTTGCCAGAGGCAGCAAATCAAATTATAATCTCTTACCAGGCTGTTGTAAGAAGCAGAAGGTATACAAAGAGCTTTGTTTGGTTGAAACACTTATTTTTTGAATTTATGAACATGTAAACATAGAACAGTTAGGAGGCTTTTGACTGTAAGAAACAAAATGCTGTAAGCAACAAGGAATTTAGTCTCTCATTAAAAAAAAAAAAAATATCCAGGCACAAAGCAATTTTCAGCATCTGGTAATTCAGGGGCTCAGTGATGATACTAGGAATTCAGGTTCTTTCAGTATTCCTCTCACATGGTGGCCTTGTCCCAAAGGTTTGAGAGTGACTGCTGCCGAAGTTCCAGGTGTAGCATGAAGTAATGACAGTGTTCACTGGAAAAACAAGGTCATTTCTTCCAGTATGTCTCTTTGTATATAGGTGATGACCATTTCCTTGAAGCCCATCCACAGACTTTAATTCATGTTTCGCTGGCCAGGATTGGGTGACCGTACCTCGTTAAACCAGTCATTGGCAAGGGAAATACAGGTCCTAACTAATCAAGATAAGCTCGTCTGGGTCTATGAATAAGTTTTCCTTTCTGGAGCACTTGGCTTCCCAGGGAAAGATGAATACATGAATAAAACTGGAGGCTGTGCTGTTGAGGAAAGGTAGGGTGAGGATTTGAGTGTGCCATCAATAGCATCTGCTTAATGAGTCTCGTAACGAAGTACCTTTGCATGGCACCTTGAGGAAAGTAGCCTATGGTCTTCCTAGAATGGAGTCCCTTGGGCATGGCAGGGGACAGCACTGTAGTGAGGCTTGGCCAGTGACTGAGATAGGCTTGGGTAACATTTTAAAATATCATGGCTGTCATCTTGTTTTCTATTTTCATCCTGAAATCTTTACTTTTCTTGTTTCCTTTTCTTCTATTCCTTCTTCTCTTTTCTTTCCTTCTTCCGTTTCCTCTTTTGTCCATGTTATACCAGGATCCATGTGTAGGAGAGACTTCTAGCCACCTGTGTCCCTTTCCCATAGAAATCATCTCAGAAGAGAAGATGACAGGTTCCTATTATGTGGTCAGATTCCAAAGTTCTGAGAGGCTTAACCTATCATCACCTGTCATGTTTCATGGCTGTTTGGAGCAGTTTAACCTTCTGTCTTATCCATCTAGAGTTGAATATTTTAGTTCCTGAAGATCACATATTTGGCATATTGAGATTCTGAAGATAGTGTTGGAACTATACTTTTAATAATTCAAGCTAATTATCTGTCACCATCAATTGGCCACCAAGAGATGGAAAGACACTTGGTTGATATCTGAGCCCACTGGTAGAGTGTAGCAAGAATCCCTGGCTAGACCTCTTGAAAGAGAGATGTGCACAGAAGACAAGGCCTGACCAAAAAAGAGAAAGAAAAACAGTCATCTGTGTTATTTTAATGGTTTTGAGCTCATTTCCCTCTATAGAGGAACTAGGCTTAACCATGGGTGGACTGAGGACTCCTTCTGTCTCTGGACTAGAATAAAAGTAGGGCAGGAGGCCCCCATTTTCCCTCCTTGCTCGAATAATGCTGGTCACTGAGATCTTATCTCTCATTAGAGATGCAAAGAAAAAAATGGAAGAATGTGTTTTTTTAAGGTCATGGCCCACTCAGACCTGGAGAACAGAATCTTTCAGGATAAAGCCTGGAAATTGATTTACTTTTTTTTTTTTTTTTCCTTTTGAGACAGAGTCTCACCCTGTTGTCCCAAACTAGAGTGCAGAAGAATGCAGTGGCGTGATCTTGGCTCAGCATAACTCTGCCTCCAGGGTTAGAGCCATTCTCCCACCTTAGCCTCCCAAGTAGCTGGGATCACAGGCGTGCACCATCACACTTCGCTAATTTGTTGTATTTTTAGTAGAGACAGGTTTTCACCATATTGACCAGGCTGGTCTTGACCTCCTGACCTTGGGTGATCAGCCCGCCTCTGCCTTCCAAAGTGCAGGGATTATAGGCATGAGCCACTGCGCCTGGCCATGATTTACTTTTTAACCTGTACATAATTTGGAAGATCAAACGGGTTTGAGAACTACTGGCCTAAAGTGACTATCTTAGGCCTTATAATCATTAAAGGGTTTGTACAATACAGGTTCTAGGGCAGTGATTTTTCCAAGGGCCCTGAGAGGCTAGAAATATGGTGGTGTGGGGTAAAACTTTATCCCTCCCTCCTTCCCCCAACAACAACAGCAGACCTAATTTCAGGTTTTGTTTGTTTGGTTTTTTTTTTTGTAAATTCAAACTTCTTCATAAACTTTTCTTTAAACAAAATTTTTCCTTCACCCCACTTGCCCCAGTACGCAAAGAGAAATGATCTGTTTCTGGGCCAAGACACAGGGTGCCATGGCTTCCTAATGTCATTATCCAGGCCATCTTGGCAGAGGTGAGAGAAAAATCCCATCAAGGGCACTGAATGTCTGAGGTCACATGAGCAAAATATGGAAAGTCAATGGTGGCCAAGTAGAATGACCATGGAAGGGAACCCTGGAACCAAGGCGCATGGCCCTAGTCATGAGGACATCTTCCCCCTCAGGACTTCTGGGAGCCTAATGACAACAGAGTCCTCACAGGACACTGTTACTACTGCCTATTTGGTGTCTCCTCAGTGAAGTCATTGTGTTGTGGCATACCTCAACTCCCCAGAGTCCAATTCCCTATAATAATGAGAATTTTTAAGGAGACAAAAGTAGAGTCTAAGAAAATAAACAAATATGTTAGCTTTGTTGAACTATTCCAAACCACGCCCAGACAGTAACCACAAGGGCAACAACAGGAATTGACGTTCAGAGTATACACACATTTAGCCCAATCTTGCTATTGGATTGCATTTTAATCTCCTCAAAGTTGCTTCAACATTAGACCATTAGTAGCTTGCCTTCCGAAGGTAGAAAATTGAATATTTTAGAAAAAATTTTCCTTACAAGGGTAGATTTTAAAAAAATATTATCCAGTTAATTGTCAGCTAATCAATTATAGTCAATTGCACTGAGTGTTCTAATGAAAATTGAGATTTACAAGGAACTATGTGCTTGATATACTGTTCTTAACACCTCTGGGGAGAGGTGTGTGTGCACGTGCACGTGTGGTGTGCATGCATGTATTTCCTGCCTTCTTACATTGTGCTATACATGATCAAGGAAGTTTATTTCTTAGCTCTCTTTACTGTTCATTGATAAAGGGCTAGGCAGACAAAATATTGACTGATCCCCCTCAAAGACACCTTCCTGGATTGCCGTATCTTGGTAATTTTCTCTGTTACTATCTTTTATAGGACCTGCTAATTATCTTCCTTGCAGTTATAATCTGAGTTATGTTAGCAGGTTATTTACTTCTTTATTATCTGTTACTCCCACATGAATATAAGTTCCATAAGGCCAGAGACCTTGTTCTGTTTGCTGCATTATTATATTCCCAGCGAGCCCCATCATACTGCCAGTCACATCCTAAGACCCCGGGGAATATTTCTTGGAGGTCGTAGAAAGACTGTGATCATTTCATGGCATTCTGGGGCCCTATTTCATTATCAAACCTCATCCTGACTTTTGAGAGAGTCAGAAGCTTAGTGGGATTTAATGGAATCTAATGGGATTTCTTTTATCCAATGCTACTGGATTAGAAAATTAGACTGAGACCCGACTTCGCAAAACCCTTGAAATGAGCCAAAATGTAAAGAAAAATGAAGGAAGAGAGAGTTAAACCCTAAGTGGGTGAATCTGAGAATGTGGGGTTGAAAGTGAAATGCCACATGACAGAGTTAAAAAGTAAAAACAGTTTAACCTGAAGAACTGAAATCTGGCCACACTTTCCTAGTAAGGGATCAACTTTACAAGCTTTGGATGGGTTTGAGTAGAAGAGATTGGAGTTCTCAGTTTTGGAGAATTAAGTTAAACCCTGCAAAAATACCTTCTTTTTAAACAAGTGTACCTAATCTCCAGTTTCTGGTCAAAACACTCGAAAGTAATTCAATTTTAAAAAATAAATAAAAGTAGCCTTTTTCAAAGAAAGTCACCCTTCATTTTCACCATTTAAGAGTCAATGATCTGGGCCTTAGCTTCCACTCTGAGGAAAATAATCTTAGTGAAAAATGAAAGCTGGCATTTTAGAGACATGTAGAAATGAAATACTAGGCTAGAGATGAGCCTACATATTATAAAAAGATACCAATCTGGAAAATCTTTTGCTCTCAACCTTGAGAAACCACATTGGTGGTATTGATATGAAAAAGAGGTGCTGTATTGGCTGAGGATAAGCAAATGTAGCCCCTTAGCTACTGATGAAAATAAAAGTAAAAGTTGTGATGTTCGTATCATGGAAGAACTTTACCATTGAGTTTCATTAAAGGTACCTCCGGGATAGTGTCAGAGACAGAAGAAAAACTTGGAAGAACAATAGCTAGACCCAGAGAGATAATTTCTATCATCTTAAATTACTCCCCAATTTAAGTTCATGGTTAAGATGGCTAAATAGATGCCTTCCATGAGTCAAATGGAAAAAAAAAATGGCCTTAAACCATGATAGTACAGGTTAAAAACAAAAGAACATCCTAACAATGCAATTTGATTAGCCCTCTGTGTCTATGAAATAAGAAGAAATGAGTGACTATATGCCTGGGTGTTACTGCGTGATTCTTGCTGGTAGTGGCAGATGAATGTTAGGACCCAGGATTCATGATTGTAGGCACAGTCTTTAGAAAAGCTTCTTAGCTTCTCTGAACCTAAATATTCTGATTTGCAAAATGAATCCTTTGAATCTCTGACCCGGTGATTATGTGATATGGTGGAGAAGGAGAGGATTGGTCTGCAAAATCAGAAGTTCTATATTGCAACTAAGTCATCGGGTGACCTTGGAGGAATCCTTTTAGCCTTGCTAGGTCTTAGTTTCCCATTCCATGGAAGGAATGATTCAAATCTCTGAGGACTCTGCTAGGTTGGAATTTCGGTAAGCCTGGAATTAGAGGATAAAAGGTCAGGAGCCCCTTGCTGTCCCTTGATTTTCTGTTGGAAGCAAAAGGATAGAACTAGCCTTGCACATAAATTAGCATGGATTCTTTCATCTGACCCAGTGGCTTGGGGGCCTGAGAAGATGCACACACGTGTCCTGTTTGGGCCTGGGCAGTAGGCTCATTTATAAAGAGTGGCCTCTGCAAAGCCAGCTGTCAAAACAGCAGTGATTTTCCTGAGAGGCCGACGGGTGAAAACTTTCAGATGAAGGGATACCATGAAGAAATACAGGCAGCTTCCTCAAATAATGAATGGCTATTCCATTAACTCCATCTATCGATTACTCCTCTGAGCTACCGGGAACAAAGGCTGGAAAAATCTTTAAGTGCATAGTGTCAACCATGCAGCAATAATTCGCTTCTCTTTTGAAATTGTAACATTATTTGTGTGATGTATATAGTTCATTTATTCATTTATTCATCCATTTATTTGTTCACTCCTTCAACAAAATGGAGCCCTAACAGGCGGGCCAATTTCTTTGCCCCCTTTTGCCTTTCCCAGTAAAAAAAGCCATTGTATAACAGGTTTTGAAAATCAGACTTAGTTTATTAATAGAAAATTAACAGTATACTTTGTGATGTATATAATGGGTGTCATCCTTGAATAAAATAAAAATAGGATTTATAACACTTAAAGGTCATTTTGCATCCAAAATTGAGACCCTCGCTAGTCATATCCACATGATTCTCAGGCAATATAGAATTATTTCTTCATTCATTCATCTATTTGATAAATAATGATTGAAACTTTCTTGGAATACAAAGATGAATATAGTTCAAACCCTCCTGAGGGCCATAGTCAAGTGGGAGAAAGATAACTCATTAGACAAATCCTCATTGTGTGAACTGCAAGCACTTGGCAAGCTCAGAGCTCTGTATACAAGTGGGGAAGTGGCTGGCAGGACCAGATCACAGAGAGTTCTACACACCATACCATGGAGCATTTGGCCCTTTGTCTGTGGGCAATAATAGAGAATCTGGGAAGATGCTAAGTTGGGTGAGTAAACCCTTGTTAAGTGAGGGAGTGTATATGATCAGATTTGTATTTTGATGAGATCACCTAGCTTTAGTGTAGGAAGGATTAAGCCAAGGCACCCTTCTAGGAAGGGTATTACTTTGCTAGGGTTGTCAACCACGGAACCACAGACTACGTGGTTTAAAGAGCAGACATTTATTTTCTCACAGTTCTGGAGGCTAGATCAAGGTGCTGGCAGGTTTGGTCTCACCTTGGGCCTCTCTTACAGAGCTTGTAGATGTCTGTGTTCTCCTTATATCCTCACGTGGCCTTTCAGCCATGCATGCGCATCCTGGTGTCTGTGTGTCCAAGTGTCTTGAATAAGGACACCAGTAATGTTGGATTAGGGCTTACCCTGATGGCCTCATTTTAACTTAATCACCTCTTTAAAGGACCATCTCCAAACATGGTCAATTTCTGAGATACTGGGGATGAAAGCTTCAAAATATGCATTTTGGGGGAACACAATTCAGCCCATAACAGAAGCAAACCAAAAAGTAGGGGATTATCTGCTCCTTAACAGAGTGTATGCATATGTGTGAAGAGGGAGAGAAATTTACATGTTTTTTAATGAGCAATTTAAGGCGAACGTAGTATGCATTTACCTGACTTCACATATCTAGGAACAAAGACCCTCATAGAGCAAACACTTTTTTTTTTTTCATTTTACTGTCATGCCAAACACCTATTTATTTATTTGTTTGTTTATTTATTTATTTATTTATTTTTGCTGTCTTGCTTTGGAACAGTGTTCAGCAGCGTATGCTCTCCAACTGTGTTCTGATTACCTGAATTCCTTAAAATACTTAATTCAAATTATTTAAGGAAAAACTTTGTGGAACACCTTATGCCTTAATTATACTAATTAGGAGAAAATACGGATTTAGAAAGACAGTGTAAATGTATCTTTTGACAAATTTTAAGATGCTGTGGCCTAGATCTCTAGAAATTAGAAAACCCATGAGTAAGGAATGAAAATGTAGAAAGTAAAATAGACCTCCAACTCTGCTTCTTGGAACCTTGGGCACCAAGGGCCATGATGGAATTTCCAGAAATCCTTTCTTCCTGAGGAATTATACTACATACTTTTTACTTCTTCATACCAGTGGGAGGCTTGTGGGATAAAGCCACAAAAGCATTGCCAAAGAAATATCGGAGACTATTGGAACTGGTGTTCCAGTGGAACCAAAAACCTTATCCAAAGGAGGCTTCATGATTTCACACCCCCCAGGAAGTCTTAGTAGCTCTGATTCAGGGGAGCTCTCTTATAGTAGTAAATGTTGCCCATTGAGGGGTGGAGAAAGCACAATGGAAGAGGAAATGAATATGGTTTCCATTCCCTCTATCTTGTCACTGTCACTATTGATCAAAATAACCTTCTCTGAGGGGTTTCTTTGTAAATTTTATACTTGAAATGCTTCATTGAAATTTTGAGTTATAAAATGGGAAGAATCAATTTTATTGGATCCTAAATTTTGCTCTATGCAGCTTCCTGTCCAGAGTGAATATTATTAAAATTGACATAGGATGTGTGTGCAAGGTAATATCCCCTTTCGTAGGCACTTCTCTAAATTTCAGGATATTCTGTAGAGTGGATTAGATTATACAGTGAGTGGGGACTCAGAAAGGAGAATAGAACTGTGTATTGATGCCTTCAGAAATATTATTTGATGGCAATAAAATATTCCCTGAAATTCCCTTCAGAGGGAAGAAAATGGAGTTTGTTTGCAGTAATTGCATTTTCTGGCATTTGCTCTTACACTTTCCAATATAAGCCAATTGGAACCCGTGATTTGGTTTTGCTTATTGACAAAAGTACCATGTAAATTGATCTGTGATGCATTTAAAGAAGATGCTTTGAAAGTTTGGAAATTGAGATGGCTTTTTCTTATTAGATTTTGAGAGTATTAGGGTTCATTTCTATATTTTAGTCTAATGTAATATTAGCCAAATATGTTCTTTTTCAATTTAGTTTTAATCAAGTTCTGGAAGACCATTTTCATCTAGCCCCAGTGGCGCTGTTAACGCAGAGATTTTATTTTCACTGTCAACCCTCCATTCTGGCTTCTGCAGCCCTGCCCCACAGAATTCCTGCATACCGAAATCCTGCATCATCTGCCCAAATGTTATTTCAGCATGCAAAAAAAATAGTAGTTATTACAAGAAGATTTTTAAAATTCTTATTTGCAGGCTTAAGGAGGGGAGGAATTTAAAAAGCCTCTAAAATTGTTATTTCTTTTAAAAGATACGGCCTTTATGCCTTATGTTATTTTTATTTAATTTGATCATCGCCATACTTAATGGTTTAAAATGCAAACACACAGGATTTGCATTTGTTCCTCTAATTATTCAGTAGAATAATTGCCACTTATTTTGTAATTATTGCTGGAAGGAACACCTTTTTCTCAGTTGCTTTTTAAAGGCTTTGTGGGGAAAAAATAAACATATCATTCTTCATCTCATCAGAGACTTTGTCAGTCAACAATACTAGTTCATTAAAGATATTTATTAAATACTCTTCTAAAGAGGTGGGAAGTAGGAGATGGGCTCCTTTCTCTGACCTAAGTTACACTGCAAAACAGAAGACAGAATAAAAATAACAATTATAGGCCAGCTACGATGGCTCACGCCTGTAATCCCAGCACTTTGGGAGGCTGAGGCGGGCTGAGGGGATCAGCTGAGGTCAGGAGTTTGAGACCAGCCTGGCCAACATTGTGAAATCCTGTCTCTACTAAAAATATAAAAAATTAGCTGGGGGTGGTGGTGGGCATGTGTAGTCCCAGCTACTTGGGGGGCTGAGTCACGAGAATCGCTTGAACCCTGGAGGCGGAGGTTGCAGTGAACTGAAATCATGCCACTGCACTCCAGCCTGGGTGACAGAGTGAGACTGCATTTCGAAAATTGTTAGTAATAATAACAATAATAATTATCATCCTTTATGTGGCGGGTATTGTATTTGGTCCTTTCCTGCTCTCACTTATTCCCCATACCCACTTCATAAGGTAGATTGTACCATTCTTCTTTTTTTTTTTTCCTGATGAGTAATGTGAAGCTTAAAAAGTGTGTTTGGAGTTTGAGTTTAACAGGTAATAAGTGACAGAATCACGAACTTGATCCCAAATCTGTCTGACTCCAAAGTCCATGCTCTTTCCTTCATGCCATGTATTCATATATTCCTACAAGTTCAGGTTGTATAAACATGCGCACAGCTGATCCAGATGAAACCTGACAATGTCTTTACCAATTTTTCTTGTGACTATCCGGTGGAAGCTTGATTTGGATGCAGTTTTCTAATGCTTGAGGAAGCAGATTGAAGGGTCTTTAGAAGCTAGTCTGATTGTTCAGATCGATTTGTTGTATAAATCTTTTTTAACAAGCCAAGGCCCTCATTTGTAAAGGAAAGTTTGGATAAAATAAACAGTGGAAGGGTCTACCTTACGATTCTTGTTGTCCGGCCAGATGGCAATACTGGAATACAATTGGAGTTGCATTTAGGTGGACAGTTACCACTAGGGATTCCCATTTAGAGCATGCCATGTTGATTTGGGTGGCAGCTTAGAGATACTCGGTTGGGAAGCAAGGAGAATATTGTCATTCATTTATACTACCTTGTGGTTATCTTAAACATATATATAAGTGTGAATGAGTATGTGCGAGTGTGTAGATGTGTGTGTTTAGGTCACAAAAAGTTGTGTTGGAATAAGGCCATGGTTGAGGCAAGAATGCTTACAAACAAGGAGTTGCTGAGCAGCAATAAAATCTCTGGGCTGTTTTCATGGTCTAAAAAGTGTGGCTATGAATGGCCTGCTTCCCCATCGTTTGCACTTCTCAGTTGTTCCCTGCCATCGGTGAGGTGCAGTAGTGACTACTGTAAGGGAAGGGGAGTGGACTTCTGTCTTCTTTGTGTGGACTAAGGTTTATCACATCTCCTGGTGCCTTGGGATTCTCTTCATGGAGGAGGCTGAAGCGGAGGAGGGAGCATTTCTGCTGTGGTGTCTTACACCGGTCCTAATTCCTGCGGTGGACCCCAGGGCTTTCACTCCGCATCCCCTGCCTTCTCCTGGGTTTCTGGCTCAGCCCTGACATTATTGTAATATAGTTTTCTGTGTTTAATATTTCTTAGACCTGGTTTCCCATTGCAAGCATGGAAGAAACCCTAATGCATGAGTTTCAGAGGAGAAGGTAGCAGTCTGAACCTGCTGTGTGGCTCCATCAGCAAGTGTGAGTATTAATGTTAGAGCTGTCAGGACTTGTGAAAATGAATGGAGCCTGACGGGGGATAGACTGAGGTCAGAGACAGCGCTTGCCCTGACTGAATGTTTCCAGTGTTTTTGAAGCTGAGGCAAGTGAGTGCAAACTGTGGAGCCAAGGGGGATTTCTGGAGTATGCAGTGGGTACCAACTACGTGCCAAGCATTCTTCTAGGTGCCGGGGGTACAACAGCAAAAAGTTGGCTCTGCCTCCTCATAGCTCATAGAACCCCCTGTCCACCTCCAGGCTGGCCTCAAGCCTTCTCTGCTATCAGCCCCCAGTAATTGCCAAGGAAGGAATTTAGATGAAATGTCTCCTTAGCCCATCCTGAGCCTCATAGTTCTTCCATGCTCCTAGCAGTTGGTATGACTTTTTTCCTTTCATCCTCCTGCAGAATTTTCTGCTTGGCCAGTTTTCAAGCCCAGGTTATTCTTGTTCATTCCTCAGTGAAATAGAGAGGCTTCAAGAGTTTTAACATTTTCCCTGTTCCTGCTGGAGTTACAATATTAAACATATAATCATACTTTTAAATAGGAAAAATTTCCTCCTTCTGTTGCCTTGGGTATAAGGAAGTCACTTTATATCACTGGCATTAGGGAACAGTGTTTTAAAACAGGCCCCTGACACTGCCCCATTGCAGGCAGATTTCAGAAATGTGTTCAAATTGTTATGTATCTCATGTTTAGAAACAGTCCTGTGATAACAGATCTGACTATATATTTGTTTGATTCTTTTAGATCCCAACAACTTAGCTTTTTTTTTTCCTAGCACATTGCCAAGGGAAAGTGAGCCTGAAGGCTGTGCCTTATGAATTGGATTTTCCTGGGCACCTGGGAGCCATAGCAAGTTCCTCTTCTGTCCTGTCACCTCTGTTGTTTTTCTTCCTGCTATAGAATGAGCTTTACTGACTGTGAGTGTTATGCCACAGACATTTTTGGTTTTGGTTTCCTTATATATTTTAAAAACCTATAATTTGGAAGAATAGAGGGGAGAGGGCATAGGGATTGGCAGTCTTAAAATATGTCAGCTTTATGGATCTAGGTTTTCTTTTATACAGGAAAACAATAAGCCATGTTTGCTTTTGGAGGCTCTCTTTCACAAATAACTACTGCTGAATGCTGGGGTTTTTCTCTTGGTTTCAGCAGGAGTAAATAGTAGATAGTGATCAATTAGCCTTGCCGACCAGATCTCTGATTTAAAAAAGAAGGGTGTGGAGAAAGGATATTTGGTGTTAACCATGACCTGATGAACCATTGTGGTTACCCCTGTTTTCCATATTCCCTGTTCATGAGGAATGAAGAGTATGGGTCAAGAGTTCTCTTCTAACAGTTGGCAGGCTGTATTAGCCTGTTCTCATGCTGTTACTAAAGATACACCTGAGACTGGGTAATTTATAAAAGAGAGAGGTTTAATTGACTCATAGTTCAGCAAAGCTGGGTACGCCTTAGGAAACTTACAATCATGGCAGAAGGGGAAGCCAACACGTCCTTCTTCACGTGGTGGCAGCAAGCAGAAGTGCTGAGCAAAAGGAGTTAAAACCCCTTATAAAACCATCAGATCTCGTGAGAATTTACTATCATGAGAACAGCATGAGGATAACCACCCCCATGATTCAATTACCTCCCACCAGATCCTTCCCACAACATGTGGGGATTATGGGAACTACAATTCACGATGAGATTTGGATGGGGACACTGCCAAACCATATCACAGGCAGATTCCTGGGAAAAATGAATGTTCTGGAATTGACCTTGGATTTTGGTTTTTGACCTAAACTTGAGTTTTCTAGAGGTATTCATTCTCTAAGGATTTATAGCAGAAAACCTGAATGCAGTTGTATGATACTTATTTTTGAGGAACATTAACTTGTATTGAGGGAGAAGGGCAAGCTAGAGAGGAAATCATGTTTGGCTAGAGCAGTGCTTATATATGTTTATTTTAAAATGCTGATGCACATGTGTCCCCAGTCCTCATTGTTCTCTATTATCTTCCACCTAGTTCAGCTCAATTCACATTGTTTGTTTACCTCCCTAGTCCATGTAGGTGTTTGAATTTATTACCTCAGACCTCCATTCTCCTATCAAAGTCTCATCCTAATCCTCATAATTGTAGCCAACAAGTTTTAGATTCTGGGACCTCACATAAAGTTGGCCTTCTCTTCATTTGGTAGGCTCCCACATTCTCCTGGGAGCCTGTAGGTAAGAAATTACACCACCAGCTGCAGTAGCATTCGGGGAATGTTTTAATCGAGCGAGGATGTGTTTTAATTGTCGTAGTGTGAGGCTGACACTGCCTCATGTCCCATACAGGAGAATTCTATGATGTAGCCAGAGAAGCATCTAGAATGGAGAGTTCTGTTTCATGGGTACAAACAAAAAGGGCTGTAAGTGCCTAATATTAGATAAAAGATTACTGTAGATGGAGAATGGTATGAGGAGGATTTATGTACCAGGCCTTAAGTCAAACTTTATCAAGTTGTCACATATTTGGGGTCATCTGAAAACTACTGGTCTGGGAGCCAAAGAGCTATATTCTGGCCCTACTTGTGGCCTGTGACTGTGCTTAGTAAGTGGCAGCACCTCTCTGATACTCAGTTTCTTCATCCATAAAATGGAAGTGCATGAATCAGTGGTTTCCTCTTAATTTTTTTTTTTTTTTTTTTTTTTTTTTTTTTTTTTTTTTTTTTTTTTGAGACGGAGTCTCGCTCTGTCACCCAGGCTGGAGTGCAGTGGCCGGATCTCAGCTCACTGCAAGCTCCGCCTCCCGGGTTCACGCCATTCTCCTACCTCAGCCTCCCGAGTAGCTGGGACTACAGGCGCCCGCCACCTCGCCCGGCTAAGTTTTTGTATTTTTAGTAGAGACGGGGTTTCACTGTGTTAGCCAGGATGGTCTCGATCTCCTGACCTCGTGATCCGCCCGTCTCGGCCTCCCAAAGTGCTGGGATTACAGGCTTGAGCCACCGCGCCCGGCCTCCTCTTAATTTTTTTAAGCCAGGGTTAACTTTCTTTGAATGATGACATCTTTCCCCAGATGGTAAAATCAAAGAAAGCATAGCTGCTCTGGTGGACCTCAGAGAAAGTCGTTCCCCTCTGCCCTTCTCCATCCCTGGGGAGGCTTCACGGAGCACAACTTCAAACCACCAGATTGTCTTGGAGGACACGTGCTGTGATTCATTGAAGCCATTATAAGTACCATGTTAAATGTCCAGAGTTTTATAAGGGAGTTATGCTGACTTTGACATAAGTTGCTATGTGTTTAACATTGTTATAGAGTTCATCAGACATGTGCATAGCTGGAGATCTTAAATTTTTAATCTATTCCTTGCTACATGCTCATAGAGGAATACCCCCACCTGATTCTAAGAAGAAGTTTTGGATATTCTGCATGAGTAGTCCCTCTTTGAGAGAAACAGTCTGGAAGCTATCACAGGTTATACTAATCATTCATGAATGAGAGGCCACTCTTGGCACATTTTTTGGTATTTGAGAAATACTGGAAGAGAGAGATACCTGGATAAGAGAAGGAGGCAAGAAGTTGTGTGTTAAGGGAATACATTGTGCGAGGTTAGGATTATCTCAAAAGAGGTGCTGTGTTTGCACTGTGTGCAGGTTGGAGGCCTCATAGGCCCACTGACCTTCACTTTTAGATCCAAATGCTTATTGGCCCTAATAATACTTTTGTTAGTCTGAAAGACATGTTGGAACATGCCAGTTTCTGCCATGAGAAAAATCAAAATGTTCTTTTTCATCTTCAGATGCTTTGCTTTGAGAGTAGTGATGTTGTGCCTGGCATCAGGGAGTGGTCCAATTTGTGGATAAACCAGTGATTGATTGATGGAGATTGGGAAAGACGGGCATGACAATAACATAACAACACAGCGAATGTCTATTGAGTGAATATAAAGTGTCAGAAACTGTGCAGGTTCTTTATATGCAGGATCCTGTTTAATCCTCACCAAACTTTAGAATCAGTATTTTATTTTTACACTATTTATATTTGAGAAAACTGTAGTTTAAAAAGAGTGGAGATTAGTCGGCTAGACTGGAAGACTGGATGTTTGGGAGAAGGAACAGGACACTTCATGTGGGCTTAAAGTTGGAAGAAAATGTAACATTGGCTTAAACCTTGCCATAGCCTAAGATGACAACCCAAGTTCCTGGAATTCTATGGAAGTTCCCAGGAAATCTTGTGGAGGTTCATACGTTCCTTCACTTACTCAGCAAATCTGAGTTGTGTGTCTGCCATTTTGAAGATATGGGACTAGGTACTTTGGGTCAGTAAGCAACAACAAGCCATGATCCGTGTCTTCAAGTCTATGGGGAGACAAGTCACATGCAAAAGCAAAACTCGAAAAAGGAGTAGTAATAGTGAACATGCACTGACGGTTTACTCCGCACCATGCATGTGCTTTAGAGGCTATATTTCATTTTATCTTTGCCAAAACTCATGAGGTAGGTGTTATGATCCCCATTTTGCTAGTGCACTTTAGAGAACATAAGGAATCTCCAAGGTCATACAGCTAACATGTGGCAGAGACTACAGAGTCCCCATTCTTATCCCCATGCTGCCTCCATAGTTTAAATTGTAATAGTTTTAAAATCGAATCATTAGGAGTAGAAATGGGAGAAGCACAGTAAGCAACTATTAAATACTGCCCTTAGAAGTAAAGATGAAGAAGGAGAGTGTCATGGAATAAGCATGCAGATGAGATAGGATGCAAAGGAAGCTGAGGAAGAAGAAGAGAGAGAAGAAATATCAGAGAGGGAAGAGGATAACTTGGAGAGTGCCATAGCAGTAATCAAGGGAATGGATCACACCACTGTAGTGTGCTCAACAGAGGTCAGAATTCAGAAAAAGCCTTGGCTTTGGCCATTAGGAAGTTATTAGTCACATTCCAAGGAAGCTTTTGGAAGGAGAGTAGAAGCAGAAGCCAGATTGCATTGAGTAACTTTTGAGTAACCATTTGGCTATACATTGTTAAATCTATTAATATAGTAGCCCATCAGGCAAAACAAATGTGGTAAGTGGGCTGTATGAGAAGAAATCAGAGTGAGGAGGTCTGTTGGCAGACTGGAGATCAATTTTGCCTGATCTTTTCGTTTTTCACAAGAAGCTGAAAGTGCAGAAACTTTTGGGTGATATTTTCTGAGTTCTAGATGTTAGTTAAATACAAAAGCAAAACAAAATAAAAAACAAAACAAACAAACAAAACCTCAGTCGAAGGCTAACCATAACACATCTGAGGGCTGAATTTGTCCTACCAGCAGCAAGCTTATGGAATCCTCTTTTTAGAAGTTTAGAAGTGAAATGAGGAAGCATCTCAAAGAAGCAAAAAGGTCAAAGAATGTTTAAGATCATGTTTGAGGCATGTATGTGTGTGTGTATGTGTCAAGGATTGTTTGTTTTTGTTTTCTTAGAGTGGGTAAATATAAACTCACTGATGAGGAGGATTCAATGTATAAATAGAGAGAGACCCAAAATATCAAAGAGAGGAGATGCTTGGAAAAGGAAGGTGCTTGTGGGAGTGGGAGGAATCTGATTAAGGGGCCAATTTGCAAATTGAACATCCCTACTATGAGAATCCAAAATCCAAAGTGTTCCAAAATCTGAAACCTTTTGAGCACAGACATGACACTCAGTGAAAATGTTCACCGGAGCATTTCAGATTTTGGATTTTTGGATTTGGGATGTTCAATCAGTATGACACAAATATTCCAAAATCTGAAAAAATCCAAAATCCTAAGTGCTTCTGGTCTCAAGCATTTCAGATAAAGGATGCTCAACCTCTGTTAGAAATATGAGAAGGTGCAAACAGATGGAGTGATGGGAAAGTGAAAAGGCAGAAGTGAAGAGAAACTTCCTCCTTCTTTACACATGTGGTTAGAGGATATTTTGCATGTCTTGAGAGGGACTCGGTTGGAGCCTGGGAGCTAGAGAGGAACCTGGGCACATTTTGTGATGGCTGTTTTGGGGAGGTAGTGGCTAGAGTGTGGTGCACTTAGAACTGTCCAGTAACGGTGAGGACCCAGTTGACTTTCAGTTCATGAGTATCTACTTATGTGACACCACTAAGTGCAGAAGATACAGAATAGATAAAACTCAAATAACTGCCTTTATGAGTTTATGGTCTCACTCACATTCTGTAGCTCTAACCTGAGCTGATGAGCAAGTTTTCCACATTTCATTAATTCACTTGCTACCATAGTCACTTTGTTGTACCTGTAAGTTACCTCTACTATTTGCTCAGTAATTTTCTTGAAATTACCTCTTATTTTACATATAAAGATAGAAAAAAGGAAGCTATATATCATTCCTTACACTTTTATATTGTATTTGTTCAAACAATGCATTCTTAAAAGTCGTTTTAAAATACAAAACTGTTTGACATTTTGTCAAAGGTTCCTTTCCATTTCATCTAAAATAATCTTGTGTACCATTAGTAGAACGTATACCATGTCTTAGGAACGATGAAACTGGTTGGTTGGTAGGGTTCTTTTTTTTTTTGTTTCTTTGTTTGTTTGTTTTTCTGAGATGAGTTTTGCTCTTGTCACCCAGTCTGGAGTGCAATGGCGCAATCTCGACTCACAGCAATCTCTACCTCCAGGGTTCAAGCAATTTTTCTGCTACCACGCCCAGCTAATTTTTGTATTTTTAGTAGAGATGGGGTTTCACCACGTTGACCAGGCTGATCTCAAACTCCTGACCTCAGGTGATCTGCCTGTCTCGACCTCCCAAAGTGCTAGGATTACAGGTGTGAGCCACCATGCCCGGCCAGTAGAGTTCTTTGGGTCATTCAGAGCAAGAATTTTTTTTTTTCATGTTAGAATATATATATGGCCTTGTTTTTTTTTTTTTGTTTTGTTTTTTGTTTTTTTTTTTTTACAAGCAGGTCAGTTTAGCTAGCATGATCTGAATAAAATGGAAAAAGGCAGGCACCTCTTTGCCTGACAATTTTAAAGTGTTGCTATTTGAATACCAAGAAGTTTGAAGCTGGACTGCAGAGCCTTCCAAATTAATCTAGTCTGGAAAAAAAGAAAAGAAAACCCACGAAAATGCCATCAAGTAACAGGAGATTTGTCAGCTGCCCTGTTTACACTTTTCATATAAAACATAAAGGTTGGCAGATTATAGATGAAAGGTCAGTTCAGCAAAAAAGAAAATATGTCAGACAATCTCATAACATCGGTAACAGAGGATGGAAGTTGGAAGCTACTATTGGATTCTCAGAAAGAGATGAGTTTGTTGGTGATGTGTAAATATCATCACCTTTTCTGTGGCTCTTCATTTTGGTGGCTACCTTTTTATACTGAGTCTCCAAAATTTGATTTAAAAGACACCAAAGATACTTGTCTTCCTGAGAAAGATTTACTTTGCAGCAGCTTTACCTAAAAAGAAAAAAAAAAAGAAAGAAAGAAAAACCCAGTCTGAAGGGGGAAAATATACTTCCTTTGCCATAGTGGCTAGTCTCACCCATGCTGTCCCTGAACCCAAGCCCTAAAACGAGGATAAATTGAGAAACCCAGGCTTCCTCAGGAGCGGCGGCACATAATTAAAGGGTTTACAGTGAGTCCATCATTGTGAATGATTAAAGGGGAACTGGGCAACTACAGTGTGATTTGTACAGGTAAAATCTTTTGCTCCAAGAATCACACAGTAAGGACCTGCTTTGGAAGAGATTGTTATCTGGGAAAACATCTTAGCCTGTTCCAGCTTTGGGAGCACAGGTGATTTGGGGTGGGGAGCAGTGTTAGGCTCATAGGGTCACAGAGCCATGATATTAGAGTTATAGGGCCTCTCACAAATGTCCAGCATGTGCAGTACTGGGAATTTGTGGCCCTATTAACACATCTTTCATCTTCACTTGAAGTTCAGGAATTGTGCAAAATACCACCATTCTATCCAAGCAACATGCTATGTACATCATACTCTTAATTACCAGAATGTGCATTTGAGGGAGGCTTCCTATTCTTTTCTGAATTCTTCATCATAACCTTGCAAATAACTGAGGCCAACGACATGACATACAGCACTGTGGGCTAGTAGTCAAAGATACCCATTGCTTCTTGGCCTCAGCATTTCTGGTTTCTTCTCTCTTCAGTGTTATTTTCTATCAGACTGCTTTCATCTCTGTCTTAAGCCTCCCCATTATTGCCCAAGCTATATAAGCAATTTTATTATTGTCAGAAATCTAACAATTAATAGCTAAAGAAAAGGCAGTAATTTTACAAAACATGATCTGACAGTCTTGAAAACTGCTTCAATATTAGCAAATATGTTTGTGATGTGCTGCTGAGACTGTGTGGACTTCACAATGTAATCTTTACAGTTTGAATTGCTGAAATCCAAGTGGACTGACGACAGAACTTGCTCCCATCACCTCCCCCACAAAATTCTCTTCCCCACTAAGCTTCATTAATGAAATCATTGAGACTCTGGTTTGCTGGTAAGGACCAGTTCTTACAACAAGTGTATCCAATTTCCTGCTAGTGGTAACTTTAATTCTTCCTGGAATAGCAGGAAACATTAATTTTGCATCAGATCCATAGGTCTCAGAAAGCTGGAATTATAGGTGCCATTGTCCCACTCTTTTTTTCCTCCAAAATAAAATAAGCAGCAGATGAACAGTGAGGCTTGAGGGATGGGTAGTGACAGCGTAAAGAAAAGAACATTAATTTCAGGTGGGGACAGCTGCCCAGCACTCTCTCCCTTTGGATTTTGGTTCTTATAGCATCACGGTGAGTTATTAATATGTATGACCCGTACTTTATTCAAACATTATAAATCTATGCAGAAGTCTGGTGTTTGGGTTTTCCTTTATAGCTTTCATTCTTCTTCCCAGAATTATCTCATTTTGATCGGGAAACTTTTGCATAAAAAGCACACACCGAGAACTCACATTTCCATACCATAAATATTAAAAGTGGGTTAAGCTTTACAGTTTCTTCTCCCATCCCAATGGGAGGAAAGTTAGCCTTCTAATCAGGGGGCCCTTCCCAATGTTCTTTTTATTCACAACCCAAAAGGTAAACTTAAAATTAGAGTTGAAATATGAAATTGTACTATGTGGTTCCTTTCTTGTATGTCAATTATGGAATGTTTGACTATGCCATGTCTTTTGTCTGAAGGATATACTAAAAATCTAGTAGTTATCTGAGTTGTTAAGAATAGTTGGTTAGATTATGTTTTGAGAACCAAACTAGGTCCAGACCTTCTCTTAAGGATCGTGATTAATGTGCTTTTTACTGGATAAATATAAAGTATGGGTTCACTACCCTGTAGATTCATCACAATGAATACGTAGCATACAGAAGAGGGAAATGGAACTAGAAAATTTAATGTCTTTTTAGCAACGTTTTAGCTACTTAGCAGCTTCCTATCTCCTGTTATTGTCATTTTTGTTAGCATAAAGGACTAATCATAAATTCCAGTTCACATGGAAATGTAAAGGAATGTGTGCGCTATTTCATTTGGGTGAGCTGTCTGCTAATCACATAGTCTCGGCTGTTGTACTTTTGATGGGAAATGAACGTGCTAATTGGTGCTCTTTTTTCTTATTTCAGGAAACCTGCCATATGAATATAAAATAGTGATTGCTGGGAATCATGAACTGACATTTGATAAGGAATTCATGGCAGACCTTGTTAAACAGGACTACTACCGTTTCCCCTCTGTGTCCAAATTGAAACCAGAGGACTTTGACAATGTTCAGTCCCTCCTGACAAACAGTATTTACTTACAAGATTCGGAGGTAACAGTGAAGGGATTCAGGATATACGGTGCACCTTGGTAAGTGATGATTCAAACAGTTTTCCACATTGCTTTTTAGCTCAGTACCGAAAAATCATGGCTCAGACTTAGATGCTTTAAATGAAAATGATTAGGATGGAAGGAAACCTTATTGCTGTATTTCCAACAAAATACATTCTGTACTGCTACAAAATGCAACACTTGTTTTCATTGTGATAGAGATCCCTTTAGGTAAGATCAATGGGAGTTAAGGCTTTCCTAGATATATACAGTCATCCCTCCCTCAGTATCCATTGGGAATTGGCCCAGGACCTCCCGCTGATAACAAAATTCCAGTATGCTCAAGTCTTTTATATAAAATGGTATAGTATCTGCATGTAACCTATGCACATCCTCGTGTATACTTTAAATCGTCTCTAGATTGCTTATATTACCTAATACAATGTAAATATGATATAAATCATTGTTAATACTTCATGGTTTAAGGAACAATGACAGAAAAAACTATCTAGCATAGATGTAATCCTTTTTCCAATATTTTCTTTCTTTTTTTCGAGATGGAGTATCTCTCTGTCAGTGAGGCTGGAATGCAGTGGTGTGATTTCAGCTCACTGCAACCTCTGCTTCCCGGGTTCAAGTGATTCTCCTGCCTCAGCCTCTGAAGTAGCTGGGATTACAGGCACACGCCACTGCACCCGGCTAATTTTTATATTTTTAGTAGAGACAGGGTTTCACCATGTTGGCCAGCCTGGTCTTGAACTCCTGACCTCAGGTGATTGGCTCGCCTCGGCCTCCCAAAGTGCTGGGATTACAGGCATAAGCCACCGCTCCCGGCCCTTTTTCTAATATTTTCTATCCTTGGTTGGTTAAGTCCCTGGATGTGGAACTGCTGATTATGGAGGGCTGGCTGTATATGTTTATGCTACTGGGGCTGGGTGTATGTCTGTGTGACACAAAAGGATTTGAGAGGAGGTCGCCATGCTACCCTTCACACAGACTCAGCTACTCTGAACATTCCATCAGCTTTAGGTAACTCATTTCCCTCTCATTTTGTACTGGAAGCCGTCATAAAATATCCTGCTTAGATTAGGGTTTCTCAAATCTCTCTACACGTCAGAATTACCGTCTCTGTAGAAATATAGATTTTGAAGCCCTACCTACAGAGACTCTGATTGTCCTTCCTGAGATGAAGCTCAGCAGTTTCTATTTTTTAAAGTTCCGTGGGCAAGACTGATGCACAGGTGGTTTGGAAGTTACTGGTTGAGAAATGGCGCTAGAATTCTCAGAACTAAGCTCTGGAAAACTTGAAACAGGTACATATCCTTGGAAGCCACACAAGAAGCATGTCAATCTTGACTCTATCAGTTGACAGTTGTCAGGTTTTAAAGGAGTTACTTCACAGTGTCTGAGCCTCAGTTTTCATATCTCTAAGATGGTGAAGATGATATCTATTTTAGAGGGTTATGGTGAGGATAAAATAGGTAAAGTTTGCAGTGGACTTTAGAGAATATCGGATAGTTTGCTTAGGATATCAATTATAATTTTTCTGGCCTTAGGCTCTCCCACTAAGTATTTATGTCAACTTAGGCAAGTCATTTAGGCCCTAGAGCAAGTTTTGTTTTTTTGTTTTTTTAAATCTTTAAAGTGAGAATGTTAGACTAAATGATTGTCAATCATTTAGGTTCTAGGACTTTTTTTTTTTTTTGAGGATGTATGTAGAGCAAAACTAACCTGTGTGTGTGTATATAGAGCAGAAGAACTCACCTTTACTCACTGAATACAGAAAGTACCCCAGTCCTTCACTAGGAGTTGTGGATAGGACTGGAAACAGACAAGCAGACTGAATTCAGATTGACCACTTTACTTGACAGTTTGGCTTGTCCTCTGTAAGTTAAAAGGTTGAGATATTTTCTATAATTTTTTTTCTAGCTATATGAGTTGGTATCCAGAAGGACTGATGAATGGGTACAGGAAGTACATCTCTGTTTAAAATCAACCCTGACAATGATTTTGAACTCTTAATTAAGTACTTCCTATATGCCAGGCATTGTCCTACGTTTTTTGTATATGTGTTGTCTCATTTAATCCTCAAAATACCTTTAGGAGATGGGCACTATTCTGATTCTCATTTGGCAGATAAGAAAATCCAGATGCAGAAAAGTTAAGTAATTGCTCAAGAATTGTCACAGATAATAAGAGGTATGATTTGAACCTGGCGAGTCTGATTCCAGGGTATACAGCATGACTGAGGGATGGCGGGGGTGGGGATGTGGTAATTGGTGGTTATAATCTGCAGATCCAGTTTATACCTAGCTTTAGTAAGGTACGTCAATTTATTTTTTTAATGTGTGAGAACGTGGTAAAGGGCAAGAGAATAAACAGCAGAAATCAGTGCTGTCAAACTGTAATCTGGGGTCGTGTAGGATATTGATATTAGCATTTCTGGGTAAAGGGCAGGAGAGAGAGCATTTCCAGCTTCACAGCCCAGTTCTTAATGTCAGTGAAGTAGTTGAGGAATGACCTCTGATTGGCAGAGATGCTCTACATGCAAGTTAAGATCATTGTTTAAAAATAATTTAAGATTACTTTTGAAAAATCCTTAAAAGGTACAGGACATTTAAGGCTATTCCTGAGCAAGCAGGATGTTCAGAGGTCCCTGGATTGATAGTTGCTGAAATGATGACAGCATCATTGCTGAAATGATGACAGCAACTGAAATGATGGAGGAAATATTAAGTTCTGCATTGCTGATAGCACTAGTGGTTTCAAAACTAGAAATCAAAATAAGAACCCTGATATTAAGGATTCACAGGTTTCTCAAAAGTAATTGCCATCAGCCTAGGAAAATAGCTGTAATTCGTGTATTTAGAAAATATGGGTTGTGACCTGGTCTAGCTACAGAAAAAGAATATTAGTCTGTATTCGTTACACGTTCATAACTTGGAACACAGCTGAAAGCTACCTCAAGACGAGAGAGAATTAAAGTAGTGTTTTCTAATTTACAGTTTAACAGGAACTGGTACGTAGAAAATAACTTACAACACACCAGAGCATTCATATATGTCTGCAACCGTAATGTTCTGTAGTGCTTACTAGATCCCCAAGGAAGAGGCTTTGAATGTGGTTTGATGGGTCTGGGAAAATTCAGTGGCCTAAACTGAAGATGTTGTAAGTGGGATGCCAGATCTGAAAGGAAAGAGGCTCCCTCAGATGGGAGGGCAAGAGTCAATGGATTATCTGGAGGCACCCTTACCTCAGGAGGCCTTAAGGCAGGTTTTATGGCATCTGTATATATTCCTTCACCATCTCATTCTTCCAAGAATCTGGAATAAAGGCATCAGGCATCTTTTTAACAGTTCAGCCACAGATTTGCTTCACTTCTGCTATTGTCGTTATTTTCTCATTCTTTTTGGGAGTGCAGGAGAAGAAGGTTTTGTGTTGTCAGGCAGGTGGGTCAGCCTCATACTTACTTCGTACTGTGGGAGAGCTGTGGATTGCTTGCATACCTAAAATTGATTCTCTGCCACCAGTGGTGCCCAATTTTGTCTTTGTGACTCACTCTCAGCACTGTAACATCTTTCCCAAAGGCTGAGTGTGGTTAGAAAGGGGACAAAATTCTAATCTGTCAAATATTAGCCACTGTGGTAACTAATGGCATGTCTGGCCAGAGTAGAGGGAAGGTAGAATTTTGAAATCATTTTTGTATTTTTGATTACTGAATCTGTAGCCAGCTTTTTAACACAAGCAGTTTGGGGTAAACTCACTCGTGGGACTTAGTTTTGATATTAAGATGCTGTGCAGAAAAAAAAAAAAAAAAATCCACATACTAATTGATCAGCAGCCAAGCTGCAGAAAGTGAAAGGTGTATATTGTGCCGACTGAAGCAGAGCAGTTGTATTGTTCAGCGAAAGCCCGCACCTTGTTCTTCTCTTGAACAGAAATACAGAGCTGGTCTCCCGTGGCTTTTAATGAATATGAGTGGGGCTTTCCGATGTCCAGGAATTTGATCTCTAGGCTGACCAAGGGGTCAGCAACAAAGAGCACATTTTTTCACGTTAGAGTGGACCCAGGTGTAATTTGTCAGATTTAGTAACTGTGGAGGAAGTGCCTTAACTTCTCCAGCAGGAAAATTAGATCAGGCCTAGGCAGTGCAATTCTAAAATGGCTGAAATAGGAAGAGAAAGTCCGTTGAGTCGCTTTTTCAAAGGAAGTGTGAGCAGGATTTGTTTTCCCTTCCTCTCTTCCCCTCATTTCCTATCATAACCATGTTGAATTCATTCATTCATTTAGATGTAATTTTCTCAGCATTTTTCAAAGTGGGAGTTGAGTGTTGATTTCACTCTCTGCAGCATTTCTAATTGTGTTTGCACACAAATAGCTACAAGGTTGCTCACATTTCCCTTGTTCTGATCAGTGCAATAGTAGTACTTTATGTTTACTCTGTCAGAAAAGTGTCAGATGTTTTTATTTCCAATTATAAGTTTTGTAATGCATCATGTATTTTGCTGACAGTCTTCAAGTTCTTGAAATAGCAAACAAATTAACAGCAGATATTGAATGAGAGGATTAGAAAACCAATTGGCAACTCACATGATAGAATTCAGATACAGGGATGGGTGGAATGGGCTCATTTATTTTATTTTCTCAGTCATACTTTGTAATTAACTTGGGCAAAAAAAAAAAAAAAAAAAAGTAGAAGAAGAAGAAAAAAGAAAAGAAAGAAACAGCTCCCTGTTCAGGAGAAAAATCCTTTGGCACTAAAGAATGAGACTATGCAAACAATATTGGTTCTGTACCATGTTTTCAGGGATTTCAGCTTTTATTCAGGAGGGTTCAGAAAGGTATTGGCAGAGAAAAAGGTCTTGTGTGTGTGTGTGTTAAACAAATATGCACTCTGCTCTTACATGATTCTGTTTAAAGGCCCAGGGTAACATTTCATTTTTCTTGGCACAGGGCCCATAGACTCTCCCATTATGAAACCTATGGCTGTTCTGCCCTAGTCTAGAGTTACAGGGCTCTGTTTACATTTTTGCCTGTTTCAGAATGCAGCTGACTGCTCTTAAAGCTGGGATCAGATTCACTTCTGGTTTAACAACTGCCCTGTTTAGGAGAAAGCAAAACCGATCACTTTGTTTCCTACCTCCCCATTGATGACCAAATCAGTAAATACCATTTCCAAAGCCAGTTTATGCAGAGCTGGTCATGTGGGATCTCACTCGCCCCTTTCTGCCAGCTCTGTCCAACTCAGCCTTCAAAGCCTGCTGGGTGCCTTTATCTGATGTGTTGGTGGTGGTTGTATGGAAGAATGTGGAGGTGCTAAAGAAGTATTTGTCTGCATTCAATTATGCTTCATAGCAACCGTTGGCATAATTTGTATTTTTGCCTGCACCTTCTGAGAGAGCAACTCGGCAAACAACAATAATAAATTTACATTTGGATGGTGTATTTCACTCAGAGAACTTTCATATGTATTATCTCATTCGGGGCTGACAACAATTCTTTAACCAGGGCATGTATTACTAATAATAATTAACAATAGCCAGCATTTACAAGTGTTTATGTGTCAGCTGCTGTTCATTATTGCCTCCTTTTGACAGAGACCAACAAAGAGAGTTTTTGATAGAGAAAGTGACTTGCCCAAAGCTACAGACTTAATTTGAGGACAAAATAGGACTAGAATCCAGGCTTCCTTTGTGGAGTTTGCTAGACTAAACCAGGATATCCTAGATGTCTGTCTACTCCTTGGCCTGAGCAACTCAGGAAGTAGCTGCTTTTCATCTTAGAAGACCTGGCCGTTTTCATCTAGTTGCAAAAAGGGTGTACAGAAATCCAGGCCAGCACCCTTCAGGGGCTCTCAGGATTAAGTGGTGAGGTGTGCTTCTAGGGGAAAATAGGATCACTGAGGGAAGACCAAAAACAAGTGACCCAGAGACTAGGATTTTAAAAAAATACATTGGCCAGGTACAGTGGCTTGTGCCTGTAATCCCAACACTTTGGGAGGTTGAGGTGGGAGGATCACTTGAGCTTAGGAGTTTGAGACCAGACTGGGCAACATAGTGAGGCCCTATCTCTACAAAATTAAAAAAATTAGCCAGGTGTGGTGGTGTGTGCTTGTATTCCCAGCTACTTGGGAGGCTGAGGCAGGAGGATTGCTGAGTCTGGGAGGTCGATGTTGCAATAAGCCGTGAGCACACTCCTGCACTCAGCCTGGCTGACAGAGTGACACCCTGTCTCTCACACACATAAATTTGTGTCTTAATGTGTTATAAGGCATGAGTCAGCTCCTGCTGTTCCTGCACCACAGAGCCAACTTCCTCCACAACACATATCAGGAGGCAAGTATAGGTTGCATGTGAGTTTTTCCCTCTGAACAACCATGCAGTGGAGAGAGAGCAGCCCTGGGCATATGCACCAAGAGGGAATTGCTGGCAATGTACTTCGGCTGCAGTCAGACCTGCCATGGGCCCACACTGTGCTCCACAGAAGACCTGGACCTCCACTTTGGGATATGGCTGACTGGCTGCTGGGTGTTCTTTCATTTTCTCCTGCTACACTAATAGGCTCCTTTTAATCCAGAGTTACTGCTGGTGGATAGAAAGAGAGTATCAAGTGATTACAAGCTCCATCAGAGCAGGGACCTGTACTTTGTCCTCTATGCATACCCTACGCAAGCTCAGTGCCTGGCACATAGTAGATGCTCAGTCCCTGTCTTCTGAATGAATGAATGAATGAATGAATGAATCAGGGTGGTGGTGGTAGAGATAGGTCTCTGACTGGTGAACTGAGGATTTACACAGATTAGACACCCAGTGACAAAAGGAAAGAAAGCATTTCCAATACAAAGTCAGGCACAGTCATACAAAATGGAAGACTAGAGATGACAGAGCAAAAAGAAACCACGCAAAGCCCTAAATGATGTCCATGGGCTTTAATAACATGTGTAACAAGGTACATATACTTAGATTTTTCCTGAACACTCAGAAATCTAGCATTTCTCCAGGTGAGCGTGGTTTAATAAAAGTGAGAAATGGGAGTAGGACAAACCTCACGTTAAACCTCATAGTAAGGCAGTGAGAGTTTTCAAAGAAAGCCTCCATCAGTAATTTTAGGCTCTTTGGTATCATTTCTTCAGCTCAGATACCTTATTCCCATACTGTGAGCAGCTCTAGAAGTTACTCTTAGTTATAGAGACTGTCACTTCAAGGCTGCAGTCAAAGTAATTGGCATCAAGTTTGAGATTGGTCGGAAGCTAGACCAGGTGGGCCCTCAGAACATCCTATGGACATTAAAACCAATTGTCAAATATGCAGTATTCCCTTTTCTTAGTGGCTGAATTCTCAGTGATTGGGTTCTTAGCGTCATGTAGAATCTGTACCATTTATTTTCAGGCTACTTGACAAACATGGATTACTTATTTTGTCCTCTAAACTGTAAGGGTAGGGTGAACTTCTCCAGGTCTTGCCAGACAGTGAGCCCACTAGGGTCCCACTGACAGTCTTAACCTGTATTTATTTGTTTTCAACCTTAGCTGCTTCTGTCTTCCTGTGATGCATTTCTCCTCTGTGGCTCAGATGTATTCACAAGTTAGTCTAGGTAACCACACTGGATCCTTTCATCCTTCCCCTAATCTCTGATGAAGGTGAGAGGGGTTTTGGAGCAAACATAGCTTTGGACAGATGAGGTTGCTTCTTCCACCGGGTGCTCCTCTTCTGCCAGCACCACATCTGCAGAGCCGCAGGACATCCTTCCGCCCCTTCTGATGAGCCTGCACGCTGCCAAAGTGGTTTCACAACCCAGCCTTAATAATCAAAGCCATGTTGTGTTCTGTGCTTCATACAGGAGAAGCCCCCTGCCTCCTAGGCTGCTTTGTGAGAGCAACGTCAAGGCATGATGTCACCCACCCTCTCAAGGGTTCATCTATAAGCCCATGGGAGACTTGGTCGGGCTTGTAGACCCACCATGGGCCTAGGGACATCCCCTCTGATGGCGAAGGCTTTGTTGAAACTGTTCTCCGAAAAAATTATTGCTAATTCTCTCTTCCCTTAAACAAGCAGTTCCTTAGGCTACAAAACTTCTGGCAGGGCTTCCCCAGCAGGAAGACATGTGCTCCCCACATCAGGCATAGCTCAAACATCTACAACTCTGTTCTACCCACAGAAGGAGGGAGGCAGTGGTACAGAGCTCCGCAGGCTTTGGCCTTAGAAACACTGTTCCCAACAAGCTTGGGTCTCACTTTGATCATTTAGAACTTATTTACCTTGTTACATATGTTATGTGTTACATGTGTAACATTTACCCTTGTTATTTACCTGGTTATACATGTTATGCAATCTCTCTGAACCACAATTTCATCTGTCAAATGCATATATAAGTAATAATAATAACTACTATTTATTGAGCATCATTCACATACAGGTTCCAGTTGTAAAATTGTTTTTAAGCCTCAAAGCGACCCTATAAAGGAGATAATATTACCCTCATTTGGCAGATGAGAAAATTAAAGGTTAGAGAAATTAAATAATTGACCCAAGGACACTTATTTTGCAATGAACTGTAAATCAGTCCCAAATCTGTTTGGCTCCAAACCCTTTATGTTCTTCACTACTTCTGTATATTTTTCATGGGATTAAAATAAGATCCTGTATGTTAAGTTCTTGGCACTCAGTAAATGCTCAATTAATTTTTTTTTTCCCCGAAAGGTAACACTTGTTAGTTTTGTAATGGCTATTATTTTTCGGTTTTGTTTTGTTTGTTTAGTTTCTATGGTGGTATTACCATGGTAGAAGAGAAGAAGCAAAAAGAGTAGAAATGAGATAAATAGTAAACTTAGTCTAGGAAAATGCTTACCCTTGTTTGTGTGTTGGTGGGGGCAGGGGAATAAAGAAAGAGAGAAAATGTTTTAAAGTGGATATTGCACAGTTTCTTTGCATGGCAGGTTGCTTATGATCTGGATAAGTAGAAACAACTTAGGAAAGGAACCCCATATTCAGCTGCATTTGTTCAAAAGGCATGGAAGAGTGGATAGATGTCTGTTAAATGAAGACATATGGGCATTTTGAAGGTCACTTACATGGAGGATCATTTTCAGTGTATGAGTAATGTTGGCAGTGTGTTTCCACCCAGGAAGAATAAAGGTAATCTTGGATGGTGACTATAAATTACATGTGGACTGTTCCATGAGGGCTGCTCCAACACCAAGTGAGTGTCAAACTTTGAAGTCTCTGGGTTAGCAACATGTATATGCATTCTGCAAAGAGCTGCAAAGGTGAGCTACAAATCTGCATTAATTCAGAAGAGGATATGGGAAGACTATTTTGCTCAAATATAAAAGATCAGCTTGGTTAAAGTGTAAATACAGTTACTATCACTAATAATGTCTAAGTATAAAATTTGTAGCAAGAAAAGAAATAAAAAGGCAATGAGAAGTACCTGGTATAGAAGGGCATACTAGAGGAAGTGGTTAAGACCTAGCTTAATTAATAGTCTTCCTAGGATAAAATTTCCCAAGACAGCATCTGAAGGTGCCAGTGATATTTAATGATTAATTTAGATATTTTCAGGCCCAATGTCTTGGTGTGGTGGGTTTACAGAATGGATCACATTAAATAAAAAATGGTGCTAAAATTTCATATGAATCAACAGTAAGTCAACATTGAAGACTGAAACCAATGCTATATTTGTAAAGGGAAGAAAAAGAGCAGAGTCAACATACTGATTTTTCATTATTTCCTAAACTTGGTTATGCACTTCTTTTATACATTATGTACAAAATGATTGCATATAGAACTACGTGCCGCTGATGGCTGCCTGGTTTAATAAACTGTGATTATTGTTTTTCTCTCTACATTTCAAGCTACCGTATGTACTGAATTTCTGGGATATATCAGTCTCAAAGCTAAACCTAATAGGATATACTGACTTTCCATGCCACACAAGGCTTCGTGAGCCATGGGAAGTAGCTTTGGAGTATCACGGCTCTAGAAAGAGGATCGTCAAAGACAGACCCTCAGGGAAAAAAAAAGTGTTTTATTGTCTTAATGATTTAAAAGTCCAGCTCTTAAATCACTACCCATAATTGAGGCCTCTTATTATTTTGAGTCAGTCATCAATAGAAAAACCTTTCTTGCTTTGATCTTTGAAGAACAAAATAAAAGATGCTAGACTAAAACCTAATCAGAAATTACTGATGGCAAAACTAACTAGTTGGAATAGGCTGTTGGCAGAAGTCGCTCCCTCCCACTTTTCTTCTTTTCCTTTGGTGTTATGATTTAAGGGGAAAAATTATGGAAGACAAGTTTGTTTTAAAAATTCATAGGGTTCACTTGTGGGTTTTGCATTTAAATATATATTTTAAATAATATTTAGGAAGCATTTGAGAATGAGGATTTTAGGCTATGCTGATGCTACTGCTTCTGTTACTAAACATTACTTAATGCTTCCTGTTTTTCAGAAGATATAGCCAAGACTAGTTCCTTTTCTTATCCACATTCAGCCCTTTCCCTTAGAAAGATAAGTTCTGAAAGAAGTACTTACCTGTTGGGCAGTAGAATAAGTAGAAAAATGGAAAACCCAAATGTGTGTCTGCGATGCTGGGTCTGACCTTTATGCTTTTAAATAATTCTTACCGGAGGCGAATTCTGTGTGGTTGCCGGCTTGCACAGCAGCTTCAGAGGCAGGTCCATGAAAGACGAGCGAATTTTGAGGGTATTGAGTGCCTTGCTACATTCACACTGTATGTGCCGTTCAGCATTACCATTAAAGGGAAAATCAGAAGATGTTGGTTTTTAAGGAGGGTATTGGTATTTAAGGTTATTTGCTGTAGGAATTACCTTCTATAGAGTTCGAACTCTGCTCTGAAAAGTCTGAGAGAAATAGAAGAAACAGTTCATAGGAAATTTTGAAGTTTGGCTAGCCTGTAAACCACAGGCTTAACAGTGCTCTAAAGTCAGTTCTGAGACTTTTTCTGAGACTCGGTAACTCTTGATGTATAATTATGAATGCATTTTTGCTTTGTTGATTGTTGCAATAAACAGAATCAGTGGATTATTGGTTAAGTAGAATAAAAATATGCCAGAGAAAATCCATTCTCTTTGTCTCACTCTGAAAATATTGCATCAAATAATCTGAACGAGACCAAAAAAGCTTTTTATCTGAGTTTCTATAAGTAAGAGTAGAAAAAACAATTGAAGGGAAATAGTTAAATGTAGAAAATCATCAAAAATAGAAATCGTGCAAAAAGTAGACATCTCAATTCTTAAAAATTATGTTTCCCAAGCTGTGCAAACTTTCCTCAGTTAACCACATACTCACATGGATGAAGATTTCACAATTCCAGTAAAAGCATTCTTACATTCACCTTGAATGGTTTTGTCCCTTGAAGAATTAGCATCAGTCATCGGAAAGCAATGGTATGTTTTTCTTCTTACACTTAGCAGGAAGCATTTTAGAAGCCATATCCTCACCAAGAATGTACAGATGGACCATTGCATTATAAAAACATACAAATATAGTTAGAAAACAAAAACAGAGATAATGCACCACAAGTATACAGCGATTTTCTCTTACGAATGTTCTTTTTTTCTTTCTCTCATTCTACTTTTCCTGGGATTTAGTACGTTCTTACAGTGGGTAAGTTTTATTTTTACAGTCAGGAAGAAAGGCCACATTCTGTAGCCGTAAAACGTGTGTCTGTGAGTAATTGGAAATTAACCCTGTCCTTCAAACTTGATGCCGTCATCACGTATATGATCCATGTGTGTGTGTGGGTTGGCACATATGTACATATTTCACAGATTACCCCATTCAAAGATGGGAAGGTGGAAGGGTCTGTCCTCAATAAGTACTGTGGTTTGCCTGGCTGACATGCAAGGAAACCCCCAAAGCACCAGAACCATGCATTTATTCAGCCGAAAAAATGTGTTTTCTTTTTTAAATCAGAGTCTCCTAAGATAGTAGAACCTAGATGGCTCTCCAGTGCTGGGCTGAATGATAAAACCCAGACCTTTTTGGTGCTGTGTTTTGATCCATCCCTGAATGTAACACCCTAATACTTGGGTTCCTGGGTCTGGCTTTACAGGACGTGACTTCAGTCAAGGAAAGCCTGGTGCCTACCTTTGCTTATTTGTATTCTAGTGCTGTAAGCTCCCCTCCTCTCGTGTGTCTTTGTTCTATTAATCTGCAAAACAGGGCTCGACTTGTGATTAGTCCTTGGAGCTTGTTTCTATTAATCAGTCTGCAAAACAGGTCGACTTGGATGCTTTTGTTCAAGAGCTTAATGCGTTCTCCTTGTCAGGCTGTGGTTCAGGCTGCTCGGTTTGTTTTAAACGGGACCAGGTGGTGAAATTTGGTTTTTATACGCTGATTGCACTGTCAAGAAAGAAAATACTGTTTGAAAAGACAATAGGAAAATGCTAATGTGGAATCGTAGAGCGATGTTTTAGGAGGAGGAAAAGTTTATAGAAAATATAACTTGTGTAACCTGGCTGTGGTGTATAATAAACTGCACGGTGCAGTTGACTGGAACAGAAAATAAGGCATTATTTATATTATAGTCTAGAAGCATGGTCAAGGAAGGGTCGCCTATTAATAAAATTTTATGTGGATTTGAATTGTAGTTCTTTTGATTCTTAAAGTGGGAATATCATCCTTTTAGCTACAGTATTAGCTACTGTAAGAAGATCCAATATAATTTTGTGCGTTTCCTCACTTTTTTCTTTCCACCCTCCCTTATGCCAAACGACCTTGCCGCAGATTAAAATTATTCTACCTGTTATGTAGGGAAAACTCTGTATCTCAATTTTCTTATCTTCATTAACAAGGGACAAAAACTGACCTACCTGTGGAGATAGAGTGTGGGCTGAGTGATGGTTATAAATTGCTTTGTAAAATGCTCATTATCACCATTTAAAAAATTCTTCTAACTCTAATGTGCAAAGGATAGCCTCACTGGAAAAGAATTTTAATGCATAACTTTTTTCTAGTGATAGCGACACTCTAGGAAGAACACAGTTTTTTATTGGAAGTTGTCTTTTATATCTCTAAAAATTTCAAGTAAATTTAGCATTCATTACTTGTGAAATAGCTGCCCCCTCCAAAAAATCTGTTGAAGTATATGCAAGGAGCAAACTTTCAGAACTCCAAATTAAATTTGTCATCAGTGATAAATTTAGTCTTGTGAGATAGTTTAATAAGTGCTTCAGCTTGATTTATTGGCTTTGTTAGTTAACAAGAGTGTATTATGTCTTGTACAGAACTTAGCAGAGCAATTTCTGACTAGACCTTCCTTGATTAAAATAAAAACCTGAAAGTCTCATTTTAGTCACGGCGATGGTAATTATTTTAACATGAAATTGGAAGGTAAGCACACTGCAGTCCTGTCATTAATATTTAAAAAAAAAAAAGACAAGAAAGCAAGAAAGAAAAGAAAATGTCAGAATGTGAAGGGAAAGGCATTTAAAAGGTTTTAGTTCTTTATGTTTGTACGTACTTTATTTCTTTTGTGTGTATGCAGAGTGTCTAGGCTGTTTTACTGGTTGGGGCCGAAGATGCAGCCCTTGCATATATAATCACTAATGAGTGTCAGGATTCAGCTGCTAATTTGAAAGGCTTTGTGGCTCTTTCACCCCAAACACTAGAAGCTTCATTAGGCGCTGTTTTGTCCAGCCTGACCTTTGCTGATCTCTAGATCACAGCTAAATACCAACATTACACCAACACCCTCCCAGTTGAAACAGTCCAGGCATGATTCCTTTGGTGCATATCTTATCAGAATCTGCTACTGACATAAACTTGGGTGTCCTTGTAGCTTGCCACATAATTAGGATTACCTTCCCCTAAAGAAGCCCTATGTACTTACAATTGTGTTCAGCTGATTGGAGATTTGAAATTGAGCGCAATTAGCAAATTTCTCAGTCTCTCTCTTTTTTTTTTTTTCTAAAAAAGGCACTTTTAGAAGGCATAGCTTTTAAAATATGTTTTTATGGCTGTTTCAGTGTAAGCAACAGACAGTCACTAATAAGGTATTTCTCTCTTTGACTTGGGAAAAATACATAAAATTTATTATTAATGATATCAGATTTTAAAAATGGAAAGAAAATCAAATGGTATTGTTTTTCTTTAGAAGTACGTCTTTCGGAGTACACTATCCTCAAAATCAAACCTCATAGCAAGCAGGTGGAAGAGACTTTTCTGCTTACACTATTTTAAACATCATGAGCAATGAAACAACAAGCATGATTTGTCAAGCTTTCAGTTGTTGGGGAGGGAAGCCTTACTTTTCAGCGTTATTGTTTGTAGATTCTCCCCCTACTCTTCTGAATTGCCAGAGAAATTATCCTGCTTTAGTTTAAAATTGTACTCTCTATTTGATATGAAGCAGTAGCTAAGTGGAGATATCCTTTGGCATTATATGTAATTATCAACCAGAAAAATGCATCTTTATAAACTTATTTTTCAACAGATCCAGTCATCTACGTCAGTTCTCCAGTGATCTTATTTTGAAGCGGTTTGAATTCTCTTTCCTTTTTAGAGTCATAAAATTAGAGATGGGAAAGAGCTCTCTGATTGCATCACTTTTTCCACCCTTTTGGCCAGTGTGATCTCCCTCCCTCCGGCATATTCCCTGGTGTTCCATTCAGCCTAGTTTAGGATAATAAGACCAGGGAGGCTTCTTGTCCAGGCCCCTCTGGGAAAATGTCCCACGGCCCTTGACATGTGGATAAGCTTTTAGGCATGCAAGCTGAGGTTTTCTCCTGCTTTGAGACTGCTTCGATATTCTTGAGTTCAATCTCTTTTCTTGTTGTTCCTTTCATCTAAAGCATCAAGAACTTTTTTCTCTGTCAACCAGCCTGCTCATATTGTGAACAACAATAAAAACCCCACAACACTACACACAGGCATGGTTTTCCTACGTCTTCTTCCGTTCAAAACGACAACGTTATTTAAGGTGTTTTGTTGTTATTAACCACGTGTTTTAAGACATGCCTAAATTTGAGTGGTCCATAAATTTTACCTGTAAATGAATCTCATAAATCCTTAGCCATTTCATAGACCCTGTGACTACAGCGTCTCAGAATCTTATTGGTTTAGAGCCTTTTCAGGAGTCCAGGAACAAGATGGGGATTCTGACAGCATTTGTTTTTAGATGGATAGAAGTAAATTAATCAAAATCCTTTGTTTATGATGCATTGCCATTATTGGTCTATGCCTAGCCTTTACTATCATTAGTTTTTTTTTTTTCTGTTTATGAGTAATGTAGTGAACATCCATTAACCTACAGAGAGCCTGAGAACTAGAACATTGACAATAATTTGTGTTTATCTATGTGCTTTCCTGTCTCTTATCTCCTGCCTTCTTTCTCCAGGTATACATTAATCTGAATTTTGTTTTTTACATTACTTTGCTTATTTAGATGCTTCTTATAATACACATGTCTAAACAATATATAGTTATTGATTTTGAACTTTATACAAAAGATACTATGGGTTTCTACTTTAGTTATGGAGGAATAAGCTCCTAACAGATTAAGCCTCCCGCAAATAACTATAAATAACAAATAGAATAACTACCCAAGGGCTTTGGAGAGTGCACAGAAGCAAGTAGGCTTTTGGAGGGGAGTTGAAACTTAGAGGAAGCAACTCCAATAAAGTTTTTCATTTCTGTGGGTTTACCTGGAGGGTAGCCACAGTTGAGTATAACAGTGTCATGATAGAGCTAAAATTCTGACAGACAGCCCGTACTCTTTTTGGCAGGGGAATCCATTTGAAAAAGCTCAGAGTAACCAGAGCCACCAGAGAGTGAGGGAGAATCCTAGGGGAAAAAAAGAGAGAGACAAATAAGAGAAACACCAAATTCTTTGTGTAAATTCTACAAAGTCTCTGGCCCCTGAGCCATGCACGTAGGGGCAGATTGAAAGTGTCTGAACTGAGATCCGAGCTACTGCCCACCATAGATATCAACATTTAAACATTCAAAGAAGAAGTAATGAAATCTTACAGAAAATCTTTCCGAAATTTGAAGATGAAATGCTTCCCAACCCGTTTTATGGCCAGCATGACATTAATACCAAAACTAACAAAAATATATTACCAAAAAAATTATAGAATAACATGCCTCATGAGCAGAAACTAAAATACTTTCCAGAAGATTAGCAAATCAAATCCAACAACATGTAGAAAGGTTAATAGATTATGATCATTGTGAGTTTATACCAGGAATACAAGATGGGTGTAAAAAAAATCTATCTAATTCACCCTATTAACAGGATAAAAGAGAAAAACTATGTGACCGTTTTAATAGATGCAGAAAAAGCATCCAAAAAGACTCAATATTATTCATAATAAAAACTTTCAGCAACCAGGAGTAGAAAGCTTCATCAATTTGATAAAAGACTACGGTCCTACAGTTAACACCACAACTGATGGTAAATATTGAATGCTTTCACACTAAGATAGAAACAATATAAGGATTCTTGGATTGACACTCCTGTTTACCATTGTTATGAAGGTCCTCCACAGTGTAATAAACACACAAAAAAGAAATAAAAGGAGTGAAGATTGGAGACAAAGAAGTAAAATTGTCCGTTTTTGCAGATGACAGGGTTGTCAGTGTAGAAAATTCTAAGGAATTTACAAAACAGCTGCTAGAAGTAATAAGTGAATAAGAATGAGGTTATGGGATACAGGATTAGTACACAAAAACGAATTGTATGTTTTCATAATTGCAGCATAAAATTTAAAATGAATTTTTTAAAATGTTAATTACAGTAGTACCAAAACCTTAAAATATTTAGGAGCAAATATAACAAAATATATGTAGAATCTCTTCACTGAAAAACCAAACAACATTGCTGAAAAAATTACAGAAGACCTAAATAAATGAAGATATATTATGTTTGCTAACTGCTCATTTTCTCCCTAACTTGATCTGTAGATTCAGCTCAATCTACTGATTGGGTAAAAATCTCAGCAGGCTTCTGGGTTTTGGAAATAAACAAGCTGATTGTAATATTTTTTGAAAATAAAAAAGATTTAGAATAGTTAAAATGAGTTTAAAAAAATAAAAGTTGATAGACCGTATTATCTGATTTCAGGCTTACTATGAAGCTTTTATTATTCAAAACAAAGTAATAGGTGGACACATAGATCAGTGTCAAAGAAAAGTAAGTCCAGAAACAGACCCATAAATATACAGCCAAATGAATTTGGCACAGTTTCAAGGCCATTTAATGAAGAAACAGTAGTCTTCGATAAATGGTACCTGGACAGGTAGATATCAGTATGGAAAACCATTGTACTTCATACCATGTACAAAAATAATTTCAAAATAGATCTTACACTTAAAATTTATTTAAAAAATGAAACCTATAAAACTTCTAGAAGAAAGCTTAATCATTGCAACCTTGGAATGGGCAAAGTTTCTTAGATTGGGACGCAAAAAACATAAACAACATAAACCATTGATGAAAATAATGACAAATAGGAGTTTTACCAAAATTTTAAAATTTTCAGTCTTTGAAAGACATCATTACAAAAATCAAAATGCAGTCCACAGTCTTGGGGAACATAGTCTAGGGGAACATATTTTCAACCTGTAAATCTGGATATTACATAAATCTGCATCCAGAATACATAAAGGAGTCTTACAACCCACTAATAAAAAGACAAAAACACCCCAATAAAAATGGTCAAAAGTTTGAATTGACTCTTCATAAAGGGATATATGCAAATGGCCAATAAGTATATGAAAAGATATTTAAAAATCATTAGTCATGGCTGAAATGCAAATTAAAACCATAGCAAGATACCACTGCACACACAATACAATGGCTAAAATTTAAAAAGCTAACAATACCAAGAATGACAAATATATGGATCCACAAATAGAGGCAGATATGAATGTAAAATGGAACACCCTCTTTGGAAAACTTTTTGGCAGTTTCTTAAAAAGTCAACCCATTTCTACTGTACAACCTAGCCATTCTGCTCCTATTTACTCAAGACAAATAAAAATATATGTCCACATAAAGACTTGTACACAAATATTCTTAATAGCTTTATTCACAATAACCAACACCAGGAAACAACCTGTACATTGGAATACTACTCAGCAAATAAAAGGGATGAACTATACTAAAACATGGGATAACATGAATGATTTTGAAGATCATTATATTGAATGAAAGACACCAGACACAAAAGAGTACGTTTACTCTGATTCCATTTGTATACAATTTTAGAGAACACAAACTAATTTAAAGTGACAAAACATCAATGATTGTTTGGACTGGGGACAGAGGGAAGGACACAGACTGCAAAGGGTATGAGGAATATACTGGGGGTGATAAAAATGATTGGTATATTAATTATGGCCTTGTGTCTTCATTATAGTACGTATATATCTGCAACATTTTGTAAAGTTGTACAATCTGAATAGATACAGCTTATTGTACATAAATTTTATCCCAATAAAATTGTTTTGAGAAGGATATTCGGCTGAATGTCATCTTCTGGGGCTTATTTCATTAAACATTTATTTGACATGATTTAACAAATATTTGAAGAATGAAGGAAGGAAGATAGATACATTTATGTCGGTCACTTCTGTCATCAGAGAGAAAAAAGATGAAAATAAACCCAAGTCTTCTTAAACAAAATATCCAGTTGTAGATTTCATATCTATCCATCTTAGATATCAAAGAATAACCTTTCTAGAACCATGCTCACCATAACTTACATTCAAGGCTATTATCGCTTTCAGTAATAAGGGAAAACTTCAATTTGTATCAGCAACATTCGCTAATCTGTCAAATTATGCAGTTTTTTGTTTTGTTTTGCTTGAAATCTTGGAGCAGCAAAGCAAGAGGGGCATATTAGTTAAAACTCTTTTGGCTGCAAGTAACAAGACATCAACTCAAAATGACTCAAAAAGTGGGAAATTACTGGCTTACATAATTTAGAAGTCCTCAGGGATAACCAACATCAAGCATGACTTGATCCAGATACCAATGTTACTGTTGGAATTCACTTCTTATTTCGTATTATTGGCTGGGTCCTTAAGTGTTGGCTTCATCTGTAGACAGACTCCTCTTGTGGTGGCTGCTGGCAGTTTGAGCTTTCCATTCAGTCATGAGACTCTCATTGTTTTAGCTTGATTCGCATGTTTTTCTTTGGACCAATCAGTGTGGGAAGGAGGATGAAATGCACTGATGGGCAAGGTATAGTCATGTGCTCCTTCCCAAGCCGGGCAGGGTATGAGTGGACCCCATCTATACCACACAAATTAACAGTGGAATAGGAGTGAGTTTTCAAGGGAAAATTGGTGTGCTATTACCAGAATAAGGTGGTTTAAATGTTCCACAGGCAAAAATAACAGTTGTCCTCTCTCTCAAAGATAAACACATGAGGTGAGTGATGTCACTATGAGGAATCTCACTGGTGGTAACATTTTTAAGTTCCTGGTCCTATTTGTCTTCCAACCTCTTTTTCCTAGGACCATGGCCATCTGTTCATGGTTAGAACACTCTCAATAGTGGTGGTGGTGATGATGAATTGAAAATCCTGGAATGGTTAATGCCTTCTTAAACTTCCATTAAGCCCAGCAATCTGAGTGTGGCTATATTGGTTAGCTATAGCTATGTAAAAAAATCAACACAAAATGCAGCTGCTTAAATAACAAACATTTATTATCTTACAGCTTCTATGGGTCAGGAACCAAGGCGCAGCTAAAGCTGGGTCCTCTAGCTCAGTCTTTCTCACAAGACAGTAATGAATATGTCGTCCAGAATAGTGGTCTCGTTTCAAGACTTGACTTGGGTGGAATTCACTTCCAACATTACTCAGGTGGCTGTTGATAGGAATCAGTTGCTCGCAGGTTGTTGGACTGAAGGGCTCAGTTTCTCACGGTTTTCTGGGTTTTCTGTTGACTATTGGCCAGTGCCCTTTCTCTATTCCTTGCCATACAGACCTCTCCACAGGGCAGCTCACAACATGGTAACTGGCTTGAATCAGAAGGAGGAGAAAGAGGCAGGAAGATGGAAAGCAAGGTCTTTTGGTAATCTAATCTCAGAAGTAATACTCCATCATTTTTGGCTGAACTTTTTTTTTTATTAGAAGCAAGTCACTAGATCGAGCCCATATCCATACCCAAGGGGGCAACAATTACATATGGGCATGAATACCAGACAGGGAGATCACTGGGAACATCTTAGAGGCTACCCATCATCTTAGAGGCTGCCCATCACAGTGGCAGTGGCAACAGAGGAAATACTTTGCTAATACCTCTTGACATTGAAGTTTTCTGTTGAGAGCCTTAAATCATGGACTGGATACATGAGGCAGACAGAGGCATTTCCAGAAGCTAGGTAGGACCTTTGGCAAGATGGAGTTTATGTTCATGGTTACTAATGCAAACCAGATAAAAAGACAAAACTGAAACTATTAGAGAGTTTGATTGTGAAGTACAGAAATGATTACGGAAACAAGCTGAGAAAGTGAATGTGTAACGAGAGGTAAAATAGAGATACATGCCAAGACTTGTATTTAAAGTGTTCACCACAGAGAGAATCAGCCAAAAAATGTCCAAAACCAAGGAAACAGTTTACAAATTGCAGTGTATCCATATGATAGAATACCATGTAGCTACTAAAGATATTTTGTTGGAACAGTGGCTTTTAAACTTTTTTTTAACCACAACTCACAGTAAGAAATCTGTTTTATACCAAAAATAAGTATATATAACTATTGGAACCGAAATAAAAATTTCATAGAGGATGTTTATCCATTGTACATAATATGCACTTTGATATTTTGAATTCTATTCTACAAAATTTTTTATAGTGGTAAAATATGTATATTGTAGAATTTGCCATTTTAACCATTTTAAGTGGCATAAAGTATGTGTACATTGTTGTGCAACTGTCACACTATCTCCAGAACTTTTCCAGCTTCTCCAACTAAAACTCAGTTCTCTAGCTCCCATTTCCTTCTTACCCAGCCCCGAGTAACCACCATTCTATTTTGTGTCTCAATGAATATGACTACTCTAGGTAACTCATATAAGTGGAATTACACAACATTTGTCCTTTGGTGACCAGCTGATTTCACTTAGCATGATGCCTTCAAAGTTCATCCGTGTTGTAACATGTGTTAGAATTTCCTTTCTTTGTAAGGCTGAATAATATTCCATTGTATGTATATACCACATGTTGTTTATCCATTTATTTGTTGATGGACACTTGGGTTGTGAAGGTACTTGGAGCAAAAGTGTGAAGCCTCTCTGTGAGCATCAGGTTGACAATCTCTATTGAGTCACAGTACCCTACGCTGCAACTAAGGTCCTCTTCTCCCTTGATTTTTATGCTTTATTATTATTATTATTATTATTATTCGAGACAGATCCTTGTTCTGTTGCCTAGGCTGGAGCGCTGTGGCACCACCATGGCTCACTGCAGCCTCGACCTTCCGGGTTCAAGCAATCCTCCCACCTCAGACCCCCAAGTAGTTGGGACCACAGGCATGCACCACAACCCTGGCTAGTTTTTTAGTTTTTTGTAGAGACGGGGTCTTATGTTGCCCATGCTGGTCTCAAATTGCTAGGCTCAAACTGTCCTCCTGCCTTAGCCCCTCAAAGTGCTGGGATTGCAGGCAGGAGCCACTGCGCCTAGCCTTATGCTGAATTTGAGAGACATATTCTGTAGACATATCCAAATGTTGTGCACAAATGGTGTGCACTGTAGCTGGGATTGACAAGAATCACACTTTGACTTTATTAACCTTGAAAAATGTTTTTTGTCATTTAGTTGCATGTGGTTTATGAGATTATTCTGAGTCTGGGCATTAAATTGATTAGTTATCCTTCAAAAACCCATGGGTTATAGTTCCAAGAGAAAAAGATAGCAAATTAGGATACATGCACACCCCTGCATCAATGGTAGAAACTTATTCCTATGTCTTGAGTTTCATTTGTTCGTTAACTTAGCTATCATTTATCGAACGCCTGCTCACTTTAATGTCAGGCACAGTCCTAGGTGCTGGGAATAAGGGAATGAACAAATTAAAATACTGACCCTAGAAAACCTTTATAAGCCTCTTAGTAAAAGAGAGAGAGAAGTAGATCATTTAATAGATTGTCACAAGTGCTACAGCAATTTTGTAAGATGACTTGGGAGACAGACACGATGAGCACCCAATTCAGCTTGGGTAAGGACAAGCTTCAGGAAGACTAAGAATAATCCAAAAGAGGATATTTAAGGCAGAAAGGGCAGCATGCCCAATGAGTAGAAGCAAGTAAGAATGCAGGACATGTGTGGTAGGATGAGAAGGCCGTAAAGGCCTCATGTGCTGGGTGAGAGAGCTTGGATTGTATCCTGTGGTTTTGGTGAACCATGGATAGGTTTTAAGTAGGACAATTATTTGGCTATATTTATCTTTTGGAAAGAACTCTAGCAGCAGTGTGGACTAAGATGAAGGGAATGGGAAGGAAGTGAGACCAGGAATGTTTTAATTGTCCAGGAACAAGATGTTTAGGATCTTACTTTGAAGCATCATCATGTGAGATGATCAGGAAAGAAAGACCCAAGAGAAGCGGAGAAGATAGAATCGAAAGATTTAGAACTAATGGGCTGAGGGCAAGGGAGAAGTTAAGATTAGATTTCTGGCTTGCTGGCTAATATTAAATGATTCTCTAGTAATCTGATAATGAACCACTAATTGAGTCTTTTTCCAAGGAGCCCTATGGGCACCCTTCTACGTGGCACATCCTGCAAGCTTCTTTCTTCCATTATCTGTAGAGGCATATTCATGGAGAGAATCTTAGAGGTTAAAAATTGGTCTATGCAGGATGGCTAGAGGCAGAAGAGATGGGGAAGAAGCAGGGAGAAAAGCGGCCATTGAAACTAGAACTTGGTACTACGGGTTAGATTAACGAATGTAGCAACGTGAGTCTTAAAGTAGAAATAAGCCACCAGGCCCTTAGCTGGGAAGAGTGGGAGATTCGGGGGATGTAGATAAAAGTAGCTCAGGGCACAGATAATTTAGATAAGACTAAGTGATATGAAGGTGTTGGCAGTCGACTTCTATAAAAGTTTTGAGATGTAATTCATGTATCATACAGATTACCCATTTAAAGTGTATAATTTAGTGATTCTTGGTATGTTCAGAGTTAGGCAGTCATCACCACGGTCAATTTTAGGATGTTTTCATCACATAAAAAGAAACCTCATAACTATGAGTAGTTCATTTCTCTAATTCTACTGATGGCCATTTCTCTGCCCTCTACCCCCTGTCACCAGACGACTACTCATCTACTTTTTGTCTCTATATATTTGTCTATTCTGGACACATTTAAAAAAATCCCTCCCATCTAACTATAATGTATACATACTTCAATCAACTTTTAAGTGGTGCTTGCTGCTTATTATGGGGGCTTGTTTGCTTGACTGACCATACTGGGTCAGTAGGGTAGGGGATAAGTGAAGGGAGGTTTTCTAAAACCTCTTATATTAGAATCATGAGCTGACCATCCAGCTGTCCACTTCATGATGGACCATCCTATGTATACCTTAAAAATGAAAATGAATAATAAATTTTCATGAAAGAACATGCTAAAATCGAAGTGGATAAAATGATTAAAATGGACAGATAAAAAATTCAGTCACCAAGCACTTGTACAACCACTCACAAGTTGAAGTTGCAGCAAATAATGAATTAGATATTGCTGGTCAAATGATATGATTCTAGCTGGGCTGAAGCTACTCTCCATGGAGTTCTCTTGGTACCTTCCATGACACAGTGATAATGAGCCCTAAGTCCTTTCCTTGAAGAATTCTTAAGAATCAGACCATGCTCCTTTAGGGAAATTTACTGGTTTTGTATTATCAAATTAATAGGTATAGAGAGGGAAGCCATTTGCCTGCTAATCAATGGAGGATATGAAAGGAGTGATCATGATAATGATAATGATGGTGAAAATGATAATGATAATGATAACACCTTGCATTTGAGGGCTTAATTCTGTGGGAGGCACTCTCTAAAGGGCTTTACACACCTCTCTATTTAGTTCTCAACCTGCTCTTTGGGTACCTCTAACTACGGAAGAGGAGGCCAGGTACAAGAGATATTATATAGTAATGTACTTAATAGGAGAATATGCTTAATTGGAGAAGTAGGACTGAACTTGGCTTTTTCTACTACGCTGGTGCTACGTCTCCGATTCTTGAGTTTTTTCATTTAAAAAGGAATAACAGTATGCATGCATCCTTATTAGGTTGTTTGCTGCTATGGGAACTAGATGAGTTAATACATGTAAACTTTCTAGAACCATGTCTGTCATCTAGTAAGTGCTCAATGAATATTAGCCATTATTTTGTATTATTGTTGTCATTACTATTCAATATTTTTGATATTAGAAAAAGATAGGCCATATTTTAAGAAAAAAGTAGGCAGTAAGGAAACAGAAATGCAGGCACATAAAGTCAGTGAAAACTACATTTCTTTTCCACTTCCATCAAAGGCTATTAAATGTAGGGCCTGCTATTGTATATTTATTCAGACATCAATCTTAATCAGCTCCTTTGCTACTTTGGCGGTAAGGGCATTGTAATTCTATTTTTATCGGTTCCTTCCTGTGCACCAGACATTCAAAATAGCATGAGTAAGGATCAAAAATATCTTAATGGATTTGGTTCCCAGAGATATCAGTGACCAGGGGAAGAGTTTTGCAGAAATTTCTTCCTGAACTGATAAGGAAGGTAAGTGGGGAAGATGTAGGGAGGGCTGGCTATGCAGCTTGCTGTTAAGTCTGCATGGTGTGAAAGGCAAAGATCCAGTGGTGGAGTGAATTACAAGAGTCCCTGGAAGAATCTGGAGGATCAGAGCATAAATGCCTCCTATTTTCAGGTTTATGCTTGGGACCAGTGTTGTGTAATCCTTGAAGATAATACCTCCCCTTCATGAGGTAGCCGTGGTTTTGGTGAACAGACTTCCCGGGGTGATTGTGTTGCACACACACAGACACAATATGGAGGTTCCTATATGATTAATATTTTTATTTGTATGTCTTGCCTGGGCATCTTTTCTTTCTTTTCTCTCTCCTTTCTTCTTTCTGGTTCTCTCCTAATTATTTTACCTCTTCTCCTCCTTCTACCCTCTTTTTCCCCTCTGCCTCTCTTTCATTCTCCCTTAGTGCCATTTTATATTCAGACTAACCATCATCAAAAAGTTATCAAAGTTTGTAAACTGAGATTGAAGGGAAGAGAAAATGAGATTAGTGTATCCAGAACAACTATAGATCTTACAGCAATGCATGCAGTGGTAGGCTATGCCACATGGTGAAGTGTGACACAATCTTAGGTGGTGCATAGGTGCACATTTGTTCCTTAGTAATTATGTATTTATTGCATGCATATTGAAAAGAGAGAGAGAGAGTGTGTGTAGTATGCCACACTTGTGATTTCATGGATATTCTTGTTTAGGATAAGGATAAATTTATTTAAGTAATAGAAGTGATACCATATGTAGAGAAATACTTAGTAAATATTAGTACAGGTGCTACACAGATGTAGCTAATGAATCATGACTCTAGTACATGAGGACTGAAGCTTGGGATACACTGTTGTAATACATGGCATCTTTTACTTGCATCGAGGGCCTCTGGGGAGAGCTGTAGGATGTGGTTGTTGGTCCATTCCAAGTGATCTCCAAGGAGCCTCCATGTTGTTTTGCCTTGGTTCTGCCATAGCATCAGTAAACGCATCTCGGAGCTAAGGATTCTGAATAAAACCAACCCCCTCCTACCCCCAACAGTTCCACAGCTGCATCTCTTGATGAAAGCCCAAGGCGTGAGCAATAACTCTACACCAGCAACTCGAGTTTTTAAACATTTAAATATGTGTAGCAGGTGTGAATGTTATTCTACTATGATATGCAGATGCAAGAAATTTCACGTCAATGTATTTGTTTGTTTGTTTTTAGAGTGGAAGTAAATCTAAATCTGAGCCTCGTCCCTTGGCGTGGGAAAGAATTAGATCACACTTGTGATGGGGGTTCGCTCGACCTTGGCTCCCAGCCCAGGGCCTGGGGGAGATCCAGGCCATTTGGTGGGAGCCCTCTGCACCGTGGTCCACACTGGCCACTGCGTCCTCTGTTAGTATCACGTGGGCCCTTGAAATCAGGCAGTGTCTCTGTTTTCACTGACTTGGGCTTGGGGATCTCTTTCCAAGCTGGGAGTGATGGCATGATTTAGGACATCACACAGCTGCTTCAGCTGAGGGCTTGTCACTCCCCACCCAGCCTGACGGCTTGCCGGGAAGTCCAGCTGAGTCCTCACTACTCCAGACAGTCCCTCCCTTTTCATTCTAGAGGAGTCCCCCTCCTGCTTAATCTTGACTGTGTCTGGAAGCCCTTTACCCTCAACCCTGTCCCCAAAGGCACACACCTGGCTCTCCTCCCATATGTGTTGATCTAGCCTTGTGCCCTCAGTGACAGCAAAAGCCAGGAAGGGTGGGGGTGGGGCGTTTTTGCAACTTCTGTTTAAACCATCACATACAAACACCCCTGAGGCAAAGGGGCACGAGGTCTTCTTAGAATAAGGGAGAGAAAATCAAACACAGATTAGTATCTCTATCAACAATTCTGTCGTGTGAAGGAAAAATTTGAAATTTTTGGATATGCATAAAGGGTATGTTATAATATGATACATACATACATACACACATTCAATTCAGAGGCTCAGAAGTGTGTTCAAATAGGCATATGTATTAAGCATGGTTTCCCGTTGTTACCAGAATTGGCATGGAATTATAGCATCTGAATGTTATGGTTGTATAGGCCTTAACAGTTATATCTTCCAAATGCATTTTATCCAAAAATGCAGTAGGTATTTGGGGCCAGAAAGCCCTGTTTCAGTTGAATTTGCAAAAGCATTCGAACTGGGAGAAAATAACAGAGGATCAGCCCAGTTTCTGGTCTAACCTTAGGTTCATTTGCATCACTGCCCCTTCAGTATTGATGTTTTAAAACTCAATGGCTACCCTGATCCTTGGCTCTTTGCATTCAGGCACATTCTCCATTGCCCTGCTCCCCTCTGCATCACAGGGCAGATTGGCCTCTGCCATCTAGGGTCCAGCCATCCCTGAAGAGCCCTTTCCTCAATGGACCCAGCTGGATAGCCCACCATTGGCCCGGATGTCGGGGTGTTCCTGGCCTCCAGCTGAGCAACACCTCTTCCCTTCATCACTCCAGCCCCATGGCAGGGAGCAGCATCCTTCAGTTGCTAAATCCACATTCCTCTTCTAACACTTTTGAAAAGTAATGTTCCATGTTAATATTAATTCCTAGATTGAATTACCTGACTCTATCATACCTTGCTCTCCTAGCTGAATCCTGATTCAAAGGGGGAAGGTAAGTCTATTAAGTTTCAGAGACTAAAATTTATAGCTCAGAAGCTTAGATTCTATGTAGAAATCCACAGGAACAAATAATAATACCTTTCATTTTTGTCATTCAATAGTTATAGATCTGTTCTTCTTTTGCAAGCTTAAGAGCACCTCCTTTTGCAGGCTTAAGAGCAAAGAGTGTACACTCATGGAGTTACATTCTAGCAAGGAACAGGCCGACTGAAAAGAAAAGTAAAAGAATATCAGACACTGAGAAGTGCTGTGCAAAGTAGTAAAAGAGGATGATATTTTAATGATAGGCTGCTTTGGGAAAGGCCTTGTAATTACTATAAGCTTGGGTGTAGCTTTCAAAGACACTGAAACCTTATACAGTCATCCCTCAGTATATGTGGGGGATTGGTTGCAGGACCCCTACATATACTCAAATCAGCAAATATATACAAAAAGTCTGCCCTCCATATTCATGAGTTTCACATCCTGCAAATGTATTCTCAGTCTGTGTGTGATTGAAAAAATTCCGTGTGTAAGTGGACCCACACAGTTCAAACCTGTGTTGTTCAAGGGTCAGCTGTACTGTTTTTGCTGCTACTTCAGATTCTACCTGCCAAAGGTCACAAATTAGGGCTACGTTTGGAATTTAAATATGTTGTTTTCCATGTGCAGTATTTTATTTAAACAAAGAAGAAAAGGCTGGGCTGGGCATGGTGGCTCACACCTGTAGTCCCAGCACTTTGGGAGGCCCAGGTAAGTGGAATTGTTTGAGCCCAGGAGTTCAAGACTAGCCTACGCAACATGGTGAAAGCCCATCTCTACCAAAAATGAAAACAAAATTTAGCCAGGCATGATGTTGCGGGCCTGTAATCCCAGCTATTCAGGAGGCTGAGTTGGGAGGCAGATGTTGCAGTGAGCTGACATCGTGCCACAGCATTCCAGCCTGGGAGACAGAGTGAGACCCTATCTCCAAAGAAAAAAACACACAAAAAAACGAAACAAGTTTAAAGGTCTTCTTGTGGAACACTTATTTTCCAGTGTGTAGTAGTTCCCGTCACTATTTCCAATTGTTTTATATTACAGCCTCACCAGCTTACCATATCTACCTGAACTCCAAATGCAGTTCCAACGCGAACCATTTGAGATCATTTTAAATTGCTTAGCATCACTTCTCCTGTTTGAGAACCTACCATATACCAGATACTGCTGAAAATTTCAAAACTTCACAACATACCTTGTGAAGAAGGTATACTAACGCTCATTTTCAGACCACATTGCTAAGACCTAGAGATTACATGCCTAAAATTATATACCTAGTGAGTAGTAGAAATTGGACTGTTTGCTTACTACCAAAACCTATCTCTTAACTGAGTTGGATTGAACGGTAAGCCTGTGATAGATATCCATGGTGTCTTATTTGTGTTAGCAATGCCTCCCCAATCTGATAAGTTCCTTGAAGAGGAGTTAGTTACTCATCTAAATCCCTGCATTATCACAATAGAAACTAACTCGAATTATGAAATTATAATTTTATAAAATTATAAACCATAAAAGTGAATTGATTGGAGATAAACAAGTCATAGCTTTGAATATTCTCAGGTTCGCCTCTGAAGTTGATCAGAGATTCTTCTGATAAGCAAAATAACTTAGCAGGTTTCTGCCCCATGGCACAAAACAGACACATGAAATGCCAACTGTTTATCTAGATGATTGGAAAACAGCCAGTTTGAAGTAGTGAAGCCTGAGTTTCAAAGTGGCTTATTAAAATCAAGTACAACAAGAAACTAAAGGTAAACTTTTTGACATTACCATGGAAAAGTGAGAAAGAAAGGATGATGTGTGTAAGTAGGTTGTGTTTTCAATGTAGTGTTATCAATTTCTCTTTCTTGGGAAGGATGATCCCTTATTCTGAAATTATGCCCATCCTACTTTTTAGGCTTAATTTTTTTTGTAATTGAAATGTAGATGATAGTCAAGTGGTGTGTGTATGTGTGTGTGAGAGTATCCTTTCATGGTAGAATAGAAATTAACTACTTATTAGTACCTAAACATTCCTTGAAATTTTACTAGTCCATGAGATCCAAGTCTGATAACCTCTGCCTCTGATAAAATATCAACTTAAACAGGCTGATGTATTTACCATATCACTTACTTGTTAGGATAATGTTTACGTCGTTATTAAAGTATTATAGATATATGTCGATATAACTAATCAAATTTTTATTGAACACTTGCTATAAACCAGTTTTTAGTCAAATAGTTTAAAGGTTCCTTTGAAGTTTTTTTTAGGTATTGCATGGGTAAATTTCAACCTAGCTCTTCCTTGACTTGTATTTTCTGAAATTCACTATTGTAGGGTTCAAATTATGTGTTACTTCATTTATATATATATATATACACACACACACACTATATATATATATATAGAGAGAGAGAGAGAGAAAGTTTAGACATAATCCCATATCAGTTAGGGTTTTTATGTTCCAAGCAATTCTGTGTTAAGAAAACTCAACCCAAACTGCCTTGTACAAATGGAATCTTTTGTCTCCATATTTTAAAACTTCAAAGGTAGATATGGCTTTAGAGGTTTTAATGTGGCCTTAACATGTAACCCGGATGCTGTTTCTTCTTTTACACTTCGGAGCTCCGTTTCTCACAGGTTGGCTCCATCCTCAGGCATGCTGTCTCCTCAGGCTTTCAAAATGGCTGCTGGCCACTTTGCAGAACTAAGCCAGGAGGAAAGAGCAAAATCCAGAGACTGAGCCTGCTGGCTGATTTGGCTCCTATGCTCATGCCTGCACCAACCTCCAGGGCTAAAGGGGTGGAATGCTCGAATGGCCTTACCTGGGTCACAAGCGCCACCTTGCTGGGCCTGAAGTGCAGCCACTTCACTGTGGATCCCCAAATGGAAGTTGGGGTTGTCGGGTAGAGGAAATGGAGGAATGACTGTGGGAAATCAACAAATGTCCACTACAAACTGTTTACTGGGGGTAGGAAATGAACAGCTGGTCTTTGAAGCTCACTTTCTTTATACAATTACAATCATTTGGTGTTTATTTTCTTCAGTTGTTACCAGGATTACATTGTAATTGATATTTCAGAATTGCCCTGAGTGGATGGCAGAGAAAACTTTCATAGTGACATAAATCTATACAAAGAAAAGGTGATAGAGATTTCTAACCTCTTGTATCCCTGTTGTAAGTTTACCAATTGAATAAAAATGGACAGATTCAATTCCAAAGTCACTGAACTATTGCTGACTCTTATGTTTCCTTTTATGAAAACCACAGGTTCTTTAGGAAAGTCAACTTTTTTCCCTCCAATAGTTAATACTCTTTTCCCCAACTGTTCCCCTTCTGTATGACCCTTTTCTTTCCAGATTTAAAATCTCTTCATATGTGCCTTTTAAAACATCTTGTTAAACTTTCCATTCATCAAATAAATACCAGATGATAGGGACTGTGCCCTTTTCCATACTTTTTGCCATGTGGGTAATAAATACATCTATTTACTTCATTTTCCATCAATTAAAAATACTACAGTGGCTTTTTATTTAATCGGTTATATGGAAGTTAGACGGGATGGGAATGGAACGTTATTAGACTTCTTGTTTGCGAGTACTTGGACATTAGTAAACTTCTCTTGAGATCCAGTCCAGGAAAATAGATTGCTGGCCAGAAATAGAAACAGCATTTTTTTCCTTAAATAAAGGAAGTCAGTGTTTAAAATAATACTTAAAAATTTTAAAGAGACTAATTGTCCCTTTCCTTTTTACGAGTATTTTTGAACATACTTTTAAAAGACTCTTGGTGTCTTCATATTATTTTACAATTATGCAGTGATTTTTTAACACAAAGCATATATTGAAGTCTATTATTCCTTCCCGCCCAAGTTGGGTGTATAAGTTGGGGGTGATTTTTCTCTCTTTCCAGCTGTGTCATAGAATCACACAAACGAGTTCATACTGGGGCTTAGTGCTTGTAGACTTTCCATTTTGTTTGCTTTTTGCTGTTTTCAGTGTATTGTTAGGTTAAAGGAATGCTTCTATCTTTGATTACTCCCTGGTAATGGGGACATCTTTACCCTGGAAAGCAGGAGGTAATGAAGAACAGGTGTTCAATATGAACTTTCAGTTTTATTTTCTCAGAACTGTGCCCAAAACTAGGGCAAAGCTTTCCAAGTATTTTAGTGCAGATTATTGTATTGATAGCTGCAGTATTTCCCTTGGTCTCCCTCCAGAACCCATATCCCAAGCCTCTAAGTCTGACAACACTTGAAGGAGCCATGAAAACTTGCTGACTTACAATTGATAAGTTGATCAAATGAATTTATGCAAGAGAGTGAGTGCCCAGCATTTCTGTCTCAATGTTTACACAGGATAATCTCCTGAAATGTAGCAAGGTTTTCATTTGTGATAAGAAATAGATGCTGCTTCCCTTCAGAATCTGAAATAAGATTAGGCAAAAAATTCTAGAGATGAAATTGTCAGGATGATTTTTGCTTAAATATGTGAGGGCCAGAAGAACATTTACTCTTCATAAATAATATTTAGCCTCCATAGTCAACTTCCAGGGAACATCTCTATTTTTTCATGGCCTTTTTTATCGTATGCCTGCCTCAGGGTGCTGAACTTTGGACTGTAAGTTCAGGCAAGTCTCCATCTTTTTATCCTGCAACAGGCCTGACAATCTTTGGGACTCCTATTCTTAGTGCAGACATTGTAGTGTGAGTCACAGCAGCTACAGAGTGCTTTCCACTCCAACAAGGGTAGACTTGCTGGCTCTCAACTTCGCTGTGGCACAAATGCAGTACTCACCGAGGCCAGTTCTGTGGCATCTCTGGTGCAGCGTCACCGTTTTCCTAATAGATTCTTTTCATTTTTTTATTGGTAAAATACACATAACATAAAATTTACCATTTTTAACTATTTTTAAGTGTACAGTTCAGTGGCATTAAGTACATTCACATTGCTGTGCAACCATCACCACCATCCATCTCCAGAGCTTTTTTCATTATTTCAAACTTAAACTCGGTATCCATCAAACGATAACTCCCATTCCTCCTTCACCCGAGCCCCTAGAAACCACCATTCTCCTTCTGTCTATACGAACTTGACTACTTTAGGTGCCTCGTATAAAGGGAAATCATTCAATCTTTACCCTTTTGTGTCTGGCTTATTTCACTTAGCCTAAATGCCCTCAAGATCCATCCATGTGTCAGAATTTCCTTCCTTTTTAAAGCTGAGTGACACTCCCCTGTGTTTATATACCACATTGTGTTTATCCATTCATCTATCAATGGACACCAGGGTCGCTTCCACCTATTGACTATTGTGAATAATGCTGCCATGATTGTGCTTGTACAAATACCTGTTCAGATTCCTGCCTTCACTTCCTTTGGGTATATACTTAGAAGCGGAATTGCTGGGTTCCATGGTAATTCTGTGCTTAGTATTTTTAGGGTTTGTCATACCACTGTACACAGTGACTGCCCTATTTTACATTCCCACCAGCAATCTGTAAGCTACTTTTTAGCAGACATAATTCCCACCACACCCTACTCTCAACAATATAAAACCAGTATTCAACTGATTCTTTTTTTTATTCAACATTAAAATTTTTTTAAATATTTATTTATTTATTTATTTATTTATTTATTTAATGTCTTTATGTTTTAGAGACAAGCTCTTGCTCTGTTGCCCAGGCTGGAGTACAGTGGCACTATCATAGTTCACTGCAGCCTGGAACTCCTGTGATCAAGCCGTCCTTCCTCCTCAGCCTCCAGGGTAGCTGGGGCTATAGGTGCACCACCATGCCTGGCTAATTTTTTTTTTTTTTTTTTTTTTTTTGAGACGGAGTCTCGCTCTGTCGCCCAGGCTGGAGTGCAGTGGCCGGATCTCAGCTCACTGCAAGCTCCACCTCCCGGGTTCACGCCATTCTCCTGCCTCAGCCTCCCGAGTAGCTGGGACTACAGGCGCCCGCCACCATGCCCGGCTAGTTTTTTGTATTTTTTTTAGTAGAGACGGGGTTTCACCGTGTTAGCCAGGATGGTCTCGATCTCCTGACCTCGTGATCCACCCATCTCGGCCTCCCAAAGTGCTGGGATTACAGGCGTGAGCCACCGCGCCCGGCCCTGCCTGGCTAATTTTTTTAAAATATGTTTGTAGAGACAGGAATCTCACTCAGTTGCCCAGGCTGGTTTTGAAACTCCTGGCCTCAAGTGATCCTCCTGCCTCAGCCTTCCAAAGTACTGGGGTTACAGGCATGAGCTACCACACTCAGCCTGATTCTTGTCAGTAAAGGTTTTTCTCCATTTTGGGGGCGAGGGGGAAAGTTGGACTCTGGACTTATATTGTTGCCAAGGGAAGCAGAAATGTATCAAAAGAAGACAAGAAGAAAAAAGCAAAAACTATGGCATAATGCAAAAGAAAAGCCAGCAGTCACAAAGGATACAGGGTCCTCTGGATTTAAGCAGAAAACGCTATAAGCAGGGTGTGAAACTCCCATCTGTCCGTTGCTGCTTCATTTTAGGGTGCACCTGATCTCGTGTGTGCCAAGTACAAAATGCCCTGTGTGCCTTTGTAACGGCCAAGCCCCCAGTGCTTTCTCATTCGCACAGTGGCCATGTGGTCTACAAAGAGAAGCAGACGCCAGGCTGACTCTCACATAAAGCTTCCTTGCTGCTGTTTGCCTCCAGATAGTTCAAGCCATTTCCTTTCATTTTTGGGAAAAAAGAATGTCAGTTTGGCTTTCTGAAAACAGTTGCCACCTTTGAGCAAAGCTAATTAACTACAATACACATGCTCAGGATTTCCAGAGAGAAAGAAATGTTTGATACTGGTATATGTTACCCAACCTAACCACACATATGGCAGGTTTGGGCCAAGAGGAGGGAGCAAGAGGACATTAGTTCTGATTTCAGGTAACTGTTAACTCGTTCTACTTCTTGGAATAATATGATACCAGAGAGAGAGAGAGAGAGCGCGCTTCTACGTGAAGCTTTGTGGATTTGAAAACTGCTATACTGAATATTTTATGATGTTGTCAAGGCCTCCCCTTATCATGTGACCTCAAGGCGCTAACCATGGCTTTCATCTTGTGAAGTCTTGAACATTTGCGGTTGCAGAAAAACCTCAAGAGACTCAGTATTTCAAAAGCCATAGTTTAGGTTTTATTTTCTAGGCTGGGATGTTTGTGGGTTTTCTTATTATAAAATTAGAGTTGTCATAGTGATGTTGTGTATTTCAAACCAGATATTCCATGGTTGCAGAAAAGTCCCACTTTAGGAAATGGGTTTCTTTATGAATGTGCTAACATTGTGCACACAAAGTAGCACAATACAGATAAACAGGCATCTTTGGTAGGTGGGGTGTTGGGTAAATTTATATTTCTGAGGATTGAACAAAAACTCCTTTACCTTAAGAACTGTGCAAAATGGTCCTAAAAAAAATTAAGTCAGTCTAGTCTCTAGATGTCCGTAGTTAACATAATTTTATTGTTCTCACTCATCCAGCTTTAGAACATATGGTTCCTGAATACAAGTCTTAGCTTTGACCTCAGTGCTTGTTAACCCAGTGCCTGAGCCCTTCTTAGACATGAATGAGAACCTTTGGTGGTAGAGCAGGAAATTGGCACTTTAGCACCCAGGGTGATTTTTATGCCCACTAATGTGTGAGAACAATTGACTTTGAAGCTGTAGGTGTTTAGATTGGTGGCGTATTTATTCCTAGAATTGCTCCATGTAATTTGACTTCTGATGAGGACATCTTTCTGTTTCTTTCCTCCAAAATGGAAGGCAAACTAAATTAAAATAGCCAGTTAATTCAGGTTCTGAGTTGGTTGGGATATGGATAATTGAGATCTTTTTGCTGATTTCTAAAATATTTTCCCTTAATGATCTGTTGGATTTCAAGTGCATTCTGCTCTGTGTTATAGAAGGAGGGTTGGTGTGAAACTTAGGGGGACTCCAATTATATACATAGTTCACTTACTAGTTCCATAATTTAGGATGTCATCTTTTCCTATTGACTTTCACTTTCTTTGCACTTAAATGGGAACATTGTACTATTGATCTCAGTGTTTCTTTCCATCTCTAGCATCTTATGATTCCCTTCTTTATTTTCGAACTTTTTCTCTTCCACCCTGAAAACATTTTCTCCATGCATAGAACTGGAAAGGCCCTTTGAGATCATTTCATCTTAATCTCTCATTAGGCACAAGAGAAAATAAGCTGAGGAACAAATTGGAGATGCTGCTTTGAAAGAGCCCACATGCGAGCCTGGGGCTTCAGCTCTCACAGTAGAGCTCCTTGCACTGTGGCATGAATTGTCTATCATATGTGGGGCTCCATTTCTTACATTCCAGCCCTGCCCGGTAAGTATTTGGTACAGCAGCAGCAGAGGTTGCTCTCAACATTTGGACATTAGGAATTTAATGCATTAGGATTGGTTCATATGTGTCATCAAATTGTATCTGGGGACAGAGATTCTGGGGAGACTCACATATGAGTTTGGCTGGTCACAAGTAAACCCCAGATGACTCTTGTTACTAACTCTAGAATACCCAAACAGCATATATCGCGAACGTTTTTGCAGTGTACTGGAAAGGGCATGACCTTTGCACTCGAACTATGTTATAATCCTGGTTTGGGAATGTATTAACTGTGGCATCCTAGGCAGGTTACCTTACCTCTCTGAGCCTTATCAACATAAAGGTTGTGAAATAACTAGTTTGTGGATTAAATACAATCTTACATGTAACGATTCCTGGAATTTAGTGGGCACCAAGGAAATACTAGCTCATGAATCTTTCTTTACTTGTTGGTATTATTGGAGTTTGAAACTTTGCAAACTTGGGACACACATCAACAACTTGAAAATACAAGGGGGTAATTTTAAACTTCTCATGATACCAACTTTCAGCAATTTAAAAAGAAAGAACTGGTTTTTTTGGAAAATTAGGAAGTCAAAATGCCAGACTCATCTATAAATGCGAAACTCTTTTTGAGCTTTTATAGTATGGGCTTATGACATCAGTAAGGATCAGCCCCTTCATTATTGGAACCTGTCACAGATCAGGGCAGGAAACCTCTCCCTTGTTTTGTCACCACTTTTTCTTGTTCTCAGAGCTCCTTTAGAACATGTCCAGGGAACATTGCTGGATATGCATTCTCAAAGCATGTTGCTGTACTCCATAAATGCTGATGAGTTTTTTTCCCCCAGACCAACGGAAGTCATATAAGTGAAATGCCTTCCATTAAAGGACAGAGAAGAAAATTTATCAAAGAAAGAGTGAGAAGAAGGTTGACCCCCACTAGGAATGGAATTTTCTCTCTATAGCTTACTCCTCTTGATGAAGTATTAATTTTTAACAGGAATACAGATCACTTTTTTCCAGGTGTGAATTAGTTGCTATTGTGAAGTATTTGCCATTCCAAACCATTTTTGTTCTTATTGCTAGCTGTGTGATTGCATGAATAATTAGTGCCCACGGAGTGCTTTAAGAGCCTAACCTTCCTGGAAAGACAGTGCTAGTGTAAAGGGTCTTATATATGAAACCATTATGGCACTGTTTAAGGCATTGGAAAGGTCCAGAATATTCTGTGCCCATGAGAAAAAAAGTGGGATAAAAAACAGAAAGTGAGTGCTAGGCCACTTCTTTTTATTCCTCTATTTGATTCTTAGGATTATAGAATCTCAGGATTTCAATATTGCTTAAAGATTTCTAACCATCAAGTACATGGATTTCTTACAACAGTCCTGTACTACACACACACACATGCGTGCACACACAGGATTGGGGAGAAACACAGAGAAAGAGAGAAAGAAAATGAGAATGAATGAATGTATCAACTCTGCTTTACTGCCCAAGTGATGTATGGAATGTGACCCCAACACCTGTTACCCCATATATAGTCAAGATTGATTTTTGTTGGTTGGGTACCAGTCCCTCTTCCGCTCATTGCCATGTGTTTATTCCCCTCAACTGAACCATTCATCAGGTAAGGATATGTGTCCTACTCAAACCCCCTTTCTTTGAACCCACATCCATCTAATGTGTTTGTTCACATATCAGACAGCTCCTCAAATAGTCAAAGGGAACTTGGCATTTTCCTTAATCATCTCTTCTGCAGCTGAATGTTCCCAGATTCTTCATTCACTCCTTGTTTTTGAGAATGACCAGCAAAACTAAAGGAATGGGTGTAGGTATCTTCCATTATTTATATAGTGCAGCTTTTCCATCAAGAAACGATATTTATAAAGGACAGATAAAGACATGTCTGCAGAGAAGTGAAATTCTTAGAAAGTATGGTCCACTTGAAAGGCAAGACATAGAGGTTTTGAATGCAAGCTGTGATGAAACATTACCCAGGACAGTGTCTTGTCTGTGTTAGAGTGGGGAAACTGAGTCATGGAGCCTCTTGGTCAAAGCGTCACTATGTCAATCTTGCAGAGCAGAATGCCTGTCAGGTTAATGAGTGCTGCATGTGCCCAGAGGCAGTTCTGAGCATGGTAGGACTGCCCAGGTGAGGGCTCTTTACCTTTGTGAGTGGGGAGCTCCCATACCTCATCAAGTTAAGCCAAGCTGATCTGGAAAGGGACACCTTCCAGTGGGAGAATAGGGATGCTTAATGGATTTACACTGTTGATGAAGCACACAGACATGAATTCTGGTTGCGTCCTATCCCATATGGGGAGTAAGGCATAAGTTGTAGAAGCTGCCTTTTGGCATTAAAAAACAAAGGGCATGCATTGGAGTAACATAAGGATATATACTTAGCTTTTTCTTTTTAATGTATGAATGGAAAACACGTTTTATGCTTCAAATGTATATTTTAATAATAAAAATAGAACTATTGCCAACATTTACTCCAGAAGGCAGCCTTTTTTCTTAAAGCACAACGAGAAAGAGAGATCTAGTGTCTTCTCTTTTCCATGATAATTGCTTGTAGTCCCTGCTAACTGGCCTTTTGACAGGGTCACTGGCAGAGCTTGTAGGCCCCCTTGGCAATGTTGGTTGGTGGGACAGAGCACGGGCCAGTGCCCGAGCAGGGACGGGGCAGAAAACGCTAGGCTGGCTCCCAGTCTTGTTTGCTCTGAGCACCAGCCAAGGCAGGTTTGGTTTTTGCTCACCTGTCATTGCAGCAATATGTAGTGACATTTCAAACTGCTAGCATGGAAACAGGGTAAAAACTTCTTGGGACAACTGGGAAATTTCATTTAGACAGAATGTCAGACCTTAGCCTCCAGTGTAAATACTAGAGGCTTTGCTCTGTCCAGTTATGCTGTAGCATTTGGTGTGAAATTAAATCAGAGGCTAGTGAAAATCCAGGCAGGATCTAAATGTGTTGAGTACATTTAAGTTTCTCCTCTAATTTAGGAAACCTTGTGCTTCTTCACCCTTTTGGCACCGACAAATACCTGGAAGAGGCCCTAACAGTCTTGAATAGGAATGTGATCGCTAGATTCTCCATCACAGAGAAAAAAATGAAGAGCTTATAGGCTTTCTGATTTTTTTTTAAGTGCTTTGGTCTTCAGAATCTGGCCCAGCACTAGTTGTTTTGATTTGCCCAGCAACCTAACCCATATTCTTGAATAAGCAAGCAGGATTTCAGCTCTAGAAGGTTGAGCTGCATATATTCACACACCATTCTATTCATTTCTCAGATACAGGATTTTTTAAAAAGGAGAGAGAACAGGGTCATTTTCATTCTATTGCGAACGCTTTTTATGTTTCAGGGATCAAATTATCAAATTTCAGGCAACTTTTTTTTTAAACTAGGTCATGACTTTCAAAGGCCATCTTTATTATCCTCAGCAGAAACATTAAACTTGTAAAAAAAAATTTATAATTTTTTTTCCTCTGGTGATTTTTTTCTTTTATTCCCCCCACCCCCCCAGCCCTCCCCCTCCCCACACACACACACACAAAACGCTCAGGGAAAATGTTTGCCTTCACTTCCTGCTATTCAGCACTGTGTATTGTTAAACTGATGTAGTGTTTATACACATCGTGGTTATGGCTGTAGCCCGGCTATTGTTGAAGGATGTTAGACAGCCATTTATCACAGTACGCCAGTAAACCCATTGTAAAAATGTCCTACTAGTTAAATGAGGCTTAGATTTAATGAGGCTGTAAGAACAGAACGGGATTTTGACATACTGTAAATAAGGTTCCTATAGCAATGTCATCAGGATTAAGGTGCAGATTCCTTTTGTTTTCAAGCAACAATAGTCTCCTTGCCAAGGTAAAAAGAAGCCTCCCCCTTTTAAATGAATCTTTTGAGGAAGTTGTTGTTTGCTCAGAGAAATGCATGAAACAAAGGTGTGTGGCCAGGAGATGACAAGATCGGGGATGACTTCTTTGGGAAAGAAATGACACTCCTCAGAACTCCTTTGTATGTCACAGCAACACCTAGAGCCCCCAAAGCCTCCTTGTTAATGCCTGCTGCTGCATGCAAATGCCATTCAAATGTGGTCCCGGTCCCCTCCTCAGGGAGGGTAAAGCCAGCCTCAGAGAGACTGAGTCTGAGATTCCTGGCCAGCCTTTGAAGAGAGTAATCAAATTAGACATAGCAGGAGGGCATTTGCCCTTTCAAGCCAAGTGGGGAAGCACAGAGCAGAAGAGCCAGGCTTCTTTGCTTGATCTTATCAGTGTTCAATGAGATCTACCATTTTGAAATCACAGAACAAACTGTAGAAAATGACCAGAAATTCTGGTGCATTCAATTTTCCCCATGGGAAGGAAAAATCAGTTATTTCTCAAATGTCTAAGGAAACGAATTCAGAGAGAATGTCTCCATATGCAGCCAGAAGTAGGTACATAGGGCTTGACATTACCATTGGGATTGCAGTACACTATTTACAAAAATAGGCAGTCTTGAAATTGCCCTATTGGAGAGAAATTTGATTGTCTCAGAAATAAAATTAAGTGGTCTCCATCTTCATTTTGCTAGGGCTCCTGCAAAGCCTCAATTCAAAGAGATCAGTGTTGAAAAAGACTAAATTGAAGGATATCTTGAGAGCCAATAGATGGTCTAGAGGCAGTCCATCCACATCTGCAGTTTCCTTAGTATCTTTCTGAACCTGGAACACTTTGGAGGTGTGGAGTCTTCTTTGACGGAGTCTTCAGTTTGACACAACAGTGTATCCCTTTAAGCTTGAACCCCAAACTCACAAGCTCTTAGGGAATATATTGCTTCCATTTTGGTGGTCACCAAAGGCTTAATTTTAGCTGCCGAGAGATTAGCCTTTTATATTTATTTAATGTTCTCAGTAGGGGGAAAAAAAGTTCAAGGGTTGTGTTTCCCTTCAGTGTTCACCGCACATAACTCATTGTGCATCCTTGCAGCAAATGCCTGCTACCTTCATCAGGAAGTCACATTTGGACAAGGTGCAGTATGTGCTAGGCATCCGCTTTAGCCAGAAGGGCCCTTTCTACAATGTCTCCATTTTAAGCTGCCCCCTGCAAGGCTTTTTTTTTTCCCCCAGATCCCTCTTTTGCTGTAAGTTTCCACCATCCTTTTTGCAGAACCACACAGAATAATGTTGGCAAAGAAACTTAGCGATGCTCTCTTAGCTCTTTCATCCTAATAGCGGTTTGTGCATCCCCACACTGCTAGATGGAATGTCCTTCTCAAGACAACCAACAAAGACAGCTTCTTCAAGAAAAGGATACAGATCTGGATGCACAACAGTGAATCAGGCATAATTCCTGCCACTCCAGAGCTCATGAACCAGTACAGTCATTCTCAAGCTTTAGCATGTACAGTACATACGTTACCCCTACAGGTGTGACTTAGTCGGACCCCAAAATCTTCATTTCTGACAAGCACTGCAGTGATATTGATGCAAAAAACCTCAGGAGAAATACTGATGTAGTGAGGCAGAGGAAGCACAGAAACATCATGAATTACAAAACTGCAGGAACTGCCTGAAGGAAAGTCGGAGTGCTGTGGGAACGGAGAAGGTATGGGTGCCACGGGATGGGCCTGGGCAGGGCCCACAGACACGATCCTGTTTAAGCCAGATCTTGAAGGATGACTCAACTGTGGCCCCTTGGCAGTGCTAGAGGGAAGGCTTCTGAACAGGAAACAAGATCAAGGTGACTGAGGTGAAAGGGGAAAAGGCATGTGAGGGGTCAGTGCAGCTGGAGTGCTGGGTGCAGGGACAATTCTGTTTGGAGCTCCAGAATTTGGAGTTCAGTCTTAGGCAGTGAGAAGCCCTTGAAGATGTTTAAGTAGAGAAGAGAAATAATCTGCGATCTGCTTTCTGCTTTCTTTCCATAGTGACCAGAAGTGAAGTTGAAGTGGCTTTGGGCAGCTGTAAGTGAACAAAAAGGGCAAAATGAGAAGAGACAGGAAATGGGAATCATTGTACGGCTCCCTCCTACTTCCCACATTCCTTTGAGGCCGAATTAATGGGTGTGATTCCATTCCCAATTTAAGAAATCAAGGTTAAATGACTTGCCTACAATTGCACTGAGCTGGAACTAGGGCATAGGTCTGCTGTCTCCAGATCTCCAACTGACTTCCCACCGCAGCCCATCAGTCAGTGAAATTAATCGGCAGGCATTCACAGGCACCTGAAAATGTCCCCTCCCACCCCTCAAATTGCATAATAATGAGTCCCACAGCATAAAACAATTGTATTCGTTCAAAAGTTTCTCTAATGTTGTTGAAATACACAAGGAAATGGTAAAAGTAAGTGGACATTTGTAACACAGGCTTCTTTTAACATTAAAAGAACGTCTCCCATGGAGCGAGAGTGAGGGTGGTAGTGGTCGGGTTCCTGAGAATCCAAGTAGATTGTACTTCTGGCCCTAAAGATTCCTTATTAGCAAAATCTTTGAATCAGCCAGGTTTAAATGATAAATAAGAGGACGCTGGGCATTTGGAATCTCCATTATCCATCATAACAAATGTTGCCCGCTGGCAAAGACCACATCCCTCAGTCTGAGCTCTCACTTCAAACTGCAGGGGGGGCCAGGTTAGCAGTGGGAATTGCATTTCTAAGGCCTGACAGCCAAGGTCCTTAGACAAGAGGGGCCTAAGTTTTGTCATGTCTAACCCCCGAATGTAACCAAAGCAGCTAAAAGGTGAAGAAGGGAAGCCTAAAAGGAGAAAAAAATAAGGGGGTGAGATGCAGCTTCACACTGAGTTTCCAAGCTGGAAGACAACATATAGATCATGTAGTCAAAGTCCCCATCCCCATCTTTACAGAGAAAGAAGACTAGTCCCGGAGAGGGGAACTGTCTTGCTCAGACCCCTACAGCTAGTTAGGGGTGATGCCAGCATGAGGAAGCCATGTGGCTCTTGTCACCACACCAAGCTGTTGCTCTCATGTCTTATGATACAATGGTGCTCACAGATTATTTTTCATGGATCCACTGGGATAGTTTATGAATCCTTTAAGTGCAAAAATTAAATAATACTGGGCAGCCAGAGAGCCTACGAGACCAGGTTCGGTATTTTTACTGTTTACCGACTGTGTGGCCCTGAGCCAGACCTCCTCTGAGCTTATTACTTCTCCTGAAAAAGGGGGCTAGTATTCTATCTGTACCCTATACCGAGTTTCTCTGAGGGTAAAATGTGTCATTTAATGTGGAAATGCTGTGCAAACTGGAAAACTCCACTAAAACATATGCTGTTAAACTCTTAAATATAAAACTTGGGTGCTGAGCAGGCCCCTAGGAAGCTCACATATGCAGCTGTGATTTTTCTGTGAATTTGTTTATTGAGTGTTTAGAAGCACCTAGGAGTGGCCGTATTGCTTATCCTATGAATGCAGGTTTTGGAACCAGAACCAGCTATTGTCAAAAATCCCTGTTCTCCCCTTAATTCTGGTTATCAGTGGCTTACTTTACTTCTCCAAGTTGAGATCTTCATCTGTAAAATGAGACCAATAACTGCATCTAATTTATAAGAGAGTTGTGATAATCAATGAGATAATATATACAAATTACTCTGTGTCACACCTGAAATAAAAGAATAACTTATACACAATGTCTATGTTTACTCATTTTGCTTTAGTTGTTGTCTTTATTATTCTGGTTCAGACAAGGAGTGGGACTGTTGGAACCCCATGAGGGCAGGGCTTAGGCTCTTTGATTAACCACTGCATCTTCAGGTCTGACAGGGCCTGGCAGTAGCAGATGCTCAATTAATATTTTGGAATAAAGTAATGAGTTCTTATTGTAGGGGAATAAAGAAGGAAGAAAAAACCCTTTCCTCTACCCTCTTATTTTTCGTGGCTGGGGCCTGTGAATTCAGATGACACCAGAGAGGTTAGTAGGAGAAGAAGCATACAGATGTAGTTGATATTTTTAATTTTACATGCACAGGGGCTCCACAGGAAATTGAAAACCCAAAAAAGTGGTTTTGGGGGGCTTATACCATTGAACAAATGGCAGTGAATTGTGAAGATATGACTAGACAGAGGAAGGGGAGTTTGGGCATCTAGGGCAGATGAATTGTGGGAACATGACTTGGAAATTTTGGGGGAAACTAATGGAAGAGAAGGACAATTTTAGTAAGGTCTGTTTAAGCAGACTTACCTTGGTGCTGGCTCCTTACCTCTCATGATAGGGTATCTCTCTTTATCTTGGTTCGGGAGGAGGGGAAATTTATACCACCATCACAAAGGGAAGTTTATGCCCTGTTTTTAGGCAGAAAAGGGGAGAGCAGAGAACTTTTCCTGTATATGCTGATTCTCTCTTTCTTTTTTTTGAAACAAGGTTTTCCTCTGTTGCCCAGGCTGGAGTGCAGTGACATGATCATAGCTCACTGCAGCCTCTACTTCCCGGGCTCAGGTAGTCCTCCCACATCAGCCTTCCAGGTAGCTGGGACCCAGGCGCACACCACCACACCCAGTTAATTTTTGTGTAGAGATAGGGTTTTGCCATGTTGCCTCAGCTGGTCTTCAACTCCTGGGCTCAAGCAATTTGTCTGCCTCAGCCTCGAAAAGGGCTGAGATTCCAGGTGTGAGCCATTGCACCTGTCCTGTCTGTTGATTCTCCATCGCCTTCAACTCAAAATACTCCTTATGACAAAGCGGCATAGTTGGGGGTGGCATATTCTGGACTCCTTCAATATGCAAACACAGCAGAACTTTAAGATTTATGATATTCTGATTAATGTAATTTTTAGCTATACATAGGGGCATTCATTCATTCCATTAATGTTTACTGAGCAACTACCATGTTCCAGGCACTGTGTTTGACAGCGGATATAGATTAAGGAATAAAGTAGACACAGTCCCTGCTGTGGCAAACTTAAAATCTAGTAGAAAAGACTGAAAAACAGGCAAGTAAACAGATGACTAAAACAAAATAACGCAGTTATGAATTATGGTAAGTGCTATGAAGGCCACAAAGAGCACATGGTTAAAAATAGAGGAGAGTGGCCGGGCGCGGTGGCTCACTTTGGGAGGCCAAGGCAGGCGGATCACCTGAGATTGCGAGTTTGAGACCAGCCTGACCAATATGGAGAAACCCCATCTCTATTAAAAATACAAAATTAGCCAGGTGTGGTGGTGCATGCCTTGTAATCCCAGCTACTCAGGAGGCTGAGGCAGGAGAATCGCTTGAACCCGGGAGGCAGAGGTTGCAGTGAGTCGAGATTGTGCCATTGCACTCTAGCCTGGGCGACAGAGTGAGACTCTCAAAAAAAAAAAAAAAGTGGGGAGTGCTTCTCTGAGTCATCAAGAAAGGCCTTCTAAAGATAAAAATGTTAATCCTTTGCTTTTCATCCTTGTTGAAGAAAGTTATCCTAAAAAGCCCATTTCCTTGTAGGTCAAAATAGACTCATAGCAGTAACCTCCTGAATGGCAGTTGTAAGGATAGATGTGATAAAGCCATAATACTTTAGTGTATAGCAGGATAATCTATTGAACCCGAGTAACAATCAGAAGCCTGGGCTTCAGCCCATAGATAGTGAGGCTCCTAAGTGGGGCCCTGGCAAGGGTCTGTTTGTGGAAATCCTCAGGTGCTCCTGCTGCAGGCTCAAGTCTGAGCGCCCAGCTCACTCCAGGGAGCTGTTGATTTCTTGGCTGGTTGACTTCGCCGAACATCATGGCTCCCTCCCAACAACAGGGATGTTGCTGTTGAAAGCATGACATGCATGGGGATCGATGTGAGTGACATCAAGATGTCCGTTAAGTCTTCCTTTGGAAACCGTTTCCCCTCTTAGGAAAATCATGCCCTTGTGATGTGACTCATTCTCCCCCCAAGAAATGATGCTCATTCACGTCTGAGAAAAATACCCCCTGTATAGTAAATGGTGACAACAGCCAGTGATTTCCCTCGTCTTAAGCCAGGGCTTGTCTCTGAAAACATCTCAGAGTGGACTTCAGTTTTGTAAACTCCCTGAAATTATATGCAAATTGTGTGTCCTTGGTGTAAATATGAATTTTCTCTTTTGAGGGTCTATAGCTTTCTTCACATTCCTTTTTTTTTTTTTTTTTCTGAGACGGAGTTTCACTCTTGTTGCCCAGGCTGGAGTGCAATGGCGCGATCTCGGCTCACCACAACCTCCACCTCCTGGGTTCAGGCGATTCTCCTGCCTCAACCTCCCAAGTAGCTGGAATTACAGGCCTGCACCACCACCCCAGCTAATTTTGCATTTTTAGTAGAGATGGGGTTTCTCCATGTTGATCAGGCTGGTCTTGAACTCCTGACCTCAGGTGATTCGCCCACCTCCACCTCCCAAAGTGCTGAGATTACAGGTGTGAGCCACTGCGCCTGGCCCTTCCTTCACATTCTTAAGGGGATCTGCTCCTTAAGATCATACATGCAGCACTGGATGGTAGGGGTGGCGTCTTGTGCATCCTTGTATCTGTAGCACCTAGGGCAGGTACTCATAAAACCTCTCAGGAAATACTGGTTGATTGAAGTAAAGATTCATTGTGAAGCAGACCCCTCTAGCTATCAGCAAAGTACAAAATCCACACTTGGTCTTTCTTACTTGCCCCGTTTGACTGCGCAAAGCCTTGTTTGCTGTGCCACTCTCTTTTGTATGCCCCTTTGCACCCGGCTTCCTATTTATCAGCTATCAATATCCAGCGAGTGCTGGCTCTTGTCAGTCTAATTTCTGGTTGCTGCCGCTTCTTGACACCCCACACTTTATCACCCACACACCGCTTGGCTCCTATTACAACTGGTCTCAGCATTGCTAATAAACAGCAACACCAAAGCCATATTTTCCGGTGCCTGTCAGGCCACTGCTTTCCTGGGTGAAATAAAAGTCCTATTAACATGCTCCTCCTCATTGCCTCTGACAGATTGATTAATTAGGCCTCCTCTTTAGATGACCTCCGCACTGACACGACAAGGAGGTGAATATAAAATGAATAGTTTGCCCATATAATGGGCTACTGTGGGTTTGGGATTTTTATCAAATTAGACTGTCGGAAGTTACAAACTTGTATGAAATTCCATGGCGTGCAGCAGCAGCAGCCTAGGATGGCTTTTGGTCCAGTGGAATCTGTCACATACAGATAGGACTTGAATGTCAGGCACTGCAGGGCAGGGGAGAACCCACCTGGCAAACAGCCGCCTGTCTACCTGAATGACCTCTTATTTATGCAACCCAGTTCATACAGTGCAAATCTAATGTTCTTTTAACATTATCAAATAAAATGACCTTTTGTTTTCCACAGCTTTTCTTTCCCTCCATCCTTCCTTCCCTGCTAGAAAACACAATACGTTAACTTTGTGGTTGCTTTGCCTCTCAGAACGCTAATGCAAACCATTACAAAAGAGCACTTGAGTTAAATGTCCACATTTCCATTATAAGTTGTTGTTTTCAGAGAAATTGGTAACTTGGACATAAAAAGTCATTTTAGACTGGGACTTGGCGTCCAGGGGCTCCGACAGTCTTGGCAAACAAATTAGGCTGCTTGCTTTCCATTAAGAGAGTGTGGAATCCGAGGGGTGCTCGTTGGCTGCCTTTGCTGTTATGACTTCTTTAGTGAGGGAATGGCTTGGGAAGCCATTAACCAGATTGAAATATACAGGGAGCTCTCTAATTGCTTTACTGAGCAGGCTCTGTAGGTATATAAAATCCTGCCTGCAAAGAAGAATGAAACAGCCTGGCAGAGCGTGGAGACTGCAGCAGGCGAACAGACATGGACAAAGATGCCCAGAGATGGAAGGCTGTCTGTTTCTTCTGCTTACTTGTATTGTGTATTTTCCCTTTGCAGTGGGTTAATTTATTATTTTAAAGCATGCCTACTAACATCAAGCACTTTTAGAAACATGCCTTTCTATTACAGTGTTTTCCTCCAAAGAAAAATAATTTCAATGATGCCAAGATCAAGCCAGTGAATACTTAGCAGAGCTTGGTACTTGCTAGGTGCTCAATAAGTGATACGCTGGCTGAGCTGAATGATGAGTCTTTACAGGAGAAATTATCAGTGGGTGAAACACTAGAAAGAGAGAGTAGGAGAGGGGACTTGTCAGTCTCCTCTAACCGCACTCAGAATTCCCAGGGCCTGGAAGGAACTCACGGCCTTTGATTTTGCCTGCAAAGCTATTCATTTTACATTGGTCTAAATTTGGGCTGAGTTTGCAGCTGTCTGCAACCAGCTGAGTGAAATACTGGGTGATCCATGGAGAAATGATGGTATTAGAAATAGGACCCTCAAGAAGGTACATATACCACTGTCACCACTTTAGAGATGATAATAGTGACACTAGGGAAGACGGCAGTTGCTTAAAGACTGCATGAACTTGAACAGATATTTGTATACCCATGTTCATAGCACCATTATTCCCAATAGCCAAAAGGTGGAAGCACCTCAAGTGTCCTCTGACAGGTGAATGAATAAACAAAACATATATACCTAAAATGGAATATTAATCAGCCTTAAAACAGAAGGAAATCCTAATACACACTGCTACATGGATGAGACTTGAAGACATCATGCTAAGTGAAGTAAGCCAGACACAAAAGGACATATATTGCATTATTCCATTTGTGTGAGGTACTTAGAGTGGTCAAATGCATAAAGACGGAAAGTAGAATGGTAGTTGCCAGGGGCTGAGGGGTGAAAGGGCTTATTTAATGGGTAGAATTTCAGTTTGGGAAGATGAACAAATTCTGAAGATGGATGATAGTGACAGTTGCACAATAATGGGAGTATACTTAATGCACTAACTACATTAAAAATGGTTAAAATGATAAATTATTTGTTGTGTGTATTTTACTATAATAAAAAAAGGTTAATTAGTGACAACTGGACTAGAACACAAATCCCTTGAATACCTTTCAAGCAATAGAATGGAAAGATGTTTGATCTGGGAGCCAGCAGGCATGGGATTTAGCTCCTTTGTATTAGTTGAAGGTCTTCAACAAATCATGTTAGCACTTTGAGCCTTGTTTTCCATTTATAAGAGAGGGTTGAACAACATTCCAGCTCTGCCAGTCTTACATACCCAGAGCCCTTCCTCTGGCAGGGAGTCTCCTAGTGGACATTGTCCTGAAGCCGGCCTGGATTTTGCTCACTTTATTTTTTTTTCTTTGTCACAGGTCATTCAGGTAATGACTGCATACCTAGACTAGGTGTTGTCAGAGGAAAAGAGTGAAAGACACGACGGAAGCTTTAAAGGGACTGTTCATCTCTCCCAAACTTAATTTCACAATTCCCAAAGAGGAAAAGAAATTAATGTATTTGCTGTTAAGAAATTGCCATGTGTCCTCTTCTTTTATCCCAATGTGGATGATCATTGACTCCCAGAAATCCCTGAGAAATAAGTCGGAGAATATGCTGAAATCTATTTAATTAAGGTAGTGCAGGTGCTGGTTCCATATTACACATGGTGATGGGAAGTTAAGATAATAATGCTACTGTCAGTACATCTAAAATTGTTTAATGTTTTACTGCAAATATTTTTTAGCTGGAAGAAATTAAACAAGTGGGGAAAATTCTCAGAAACCAACAAAGCCCAAAATGTGCAGATAAAGAACCAAAAAATAACGTAGAAGGGAGCAAGATTATAATAAATGTATTTTTAATTAGTTAATTTATTTCCTCTTTTTAAGTCTTGTAACATTATTTGAAATCACAGTAAATGTACATTTTATTTCTTGTTTCAACTCTGAGGTGAGTGTATTTGTAATGTTTGTTTTAAATGGATTTAGCCATCATGGAATTAGGTCATCTTGGAAAAATGTGTTCTTTCTTACAAAAAAAAAAAGATGACGTTCTGTGTGTTTGAGAGTAATTTAGAAACCACTGTTAATTTCCAGTCCTGTTATGGACTCCTTCTTCAGGAAGGCAAGTGCATTTGATATGTTTGAAGCATTTTGTGAGACAAGCAAAACAATTTGGAGCAATTGAAAGTGACAACCCTGCCCTGAGCACATGGCTTCATTTTCATTACGTTATCATGCAGGTGGAATGCAGATCATGCTGAGTCAGTTCTGTCTCTCAGTATCGTTTATTCTACCTTTCTGTGCCTTAAGAGCAAACTTTTCACTTAACACAAGGATTCTATCCATTTGGTTTCTTTTTTGCTTTTCCAGTGAATAACCATTTGCTTATCGACTTGTTTTTGAACTCATTACAATAAGCTTTAGTCAATTTTCTTTTAAAATAATTCTTTTGCTTTGACTCTTGTGAGATAGCAATAACACAAAAAAGACATTTATTTTGCTTTGAAACTAGTGCTTTTTCCAGAAGGTCTTATGTCCCTTAACAATTTGCATTCATCCATTTATCAAATGTGGATTGAGGGCAATGTACTGTTCCAAGCCTTGGATTGCTAGGGAGAAGCATAAGGTAGGTTCATCCCTGCTTAAGATGAGTTTGCAGTTTAGTTATGCAGTCCTTCTTATGGTGAGAACTGTCAGTAATTCATACTGTCTTCAAGTAGACAGAAAAATCCATCACGCTAGTTACTGGTCATCTTCTTGGAATAGAAGACAGTGGGGGAGGAGACGAGTATTTATTATCTCCACCTGCCTACAAAGTGTTTCTTATTCCCTCAGTTCATTCTACAGAGCCATGATTTGAACCCAGGTCCTCATTACTGCAATCTGGATACTTTCCAATTACCATGACACCTTTTGGATTAGTCTATCATTTGTCTGCTTTCACTCCCCACCCTCCCACCTGCAATCCCTACCCAGTCTTCTCTCTTTCCCTCCCTCCCCTCCTACAATGAGAAAGTGATCTATAAGGAAGACAATAAGACAAAAGCCTGACCCTGAAGTCACACAGACCAGAGCTTGACTCCCACCTGTGCTGGGTGACCTTGGATAAGTTATCTAACTTTACTAAACCCCGGTGCCTCCACTGAAAACAGAAGATACTGATACTTAAGTAATAATAATAAGCTCTGGCACTTAAAGCATTCTGTCCAATGCCTGACATGGTGCAAGCAGTAAGCTCTCACTTAGTGTTAACTGCTATTATGTTTACAATCTTCCCATCATAAATGCTTTGTTTATTTATTTATTTTTTTAAAGTAGCATTTCCCACTAGGTTTCCAGCAGAGTGGATGGGGAAGCAGGTTTGGAGAAGGATTGGTTTCAGGAGTCTGTGTGTCTATGAGCAGAGAAAGTAGAAATTTACATTGTGTCTGAAGAATTTCTTATGTGACTTGATTCAAAAAAGATAAGGATGAAGACTTAATGACAGTAACTTTTTTTTTCTTTCCTTGGGACAGTATTTTGCTCTGTCGACCAGGCTGGAGTGCAGTGGTGTGATCATAGCTCACTCTGCCTCAACTCCTGGCTCAAGCAGGAGTAGCTAGGGCTATAGGCTCAAGCTACCATACCCAGTTAATTTTTTAAAACAATTTTTGTAGAGACGGGATCTCTTTATGTTCCCCAGCCTGGCCTCCAACTCCCGAGCTCAAGCTATCCTCCTCCTGCTTCAGCCTCCCAAAGTATTGGATTATAGGTGTGAGTCACCGTGCCTGGCTTAATGGTGATAACTTTTTTTTTTAAAGAGCCCCAATTGATACTCGGTTGAAATGTTACCTATAATGTGATATTTTCTGGGACTCTCCTAGGTGGAGTTGGTCACTCTAGCCTCTGTGTCACTCTAACCAGTGTTCGATAGGTATACACAATGAATGCACAGTAACTTGTGTTACGTGGCTGAATGAGTGAAATAATAAATGAATGACAATACATCACTTTATTTTAAAATATTTTCACATTTGGTTCCCTGACCAGACCTTGATATTGTTGGATCTGGAAAGGAGTCTTGTCTCTCCCCTTTTCCCTGCTGTCCTGACATACTTTTTCACACAGTGGGCAATCAGCAAAGCTTCCCCTATTGCTTTCTGTAGACTCTTTCCTATCAGAGACATGTCTCCAAACATTCAGATTTTATTTGACGAAATACTCACATGTAGATCTAATTAGCTGGGCTCTATTTCTGTGTTCTCTAAAAGACTCCCTGAGTATTTCAGTCTGGAGACCACTCTTCTATCTTCTTCTCCTTCCGGAGTTTCAGAATTTTCTTCTTAAACTGCCATCTTTGGGAGATCTTCTCTGTTGTTCTTCACATTCCTCTCACCTTCTTTCCAATAATTTTTGCATTTTATCTTAAGTGATGTGTCTTGAAAGGATACAAAATGCTCCCTTCTGGCCATCTCTGAGCCAGTTTTTCTGTGAGCCAGAGATCAACAAACTGAACTTTTTATTTCACATCTTCTGCATGCCAGGCACTGAATTAGGCTGTAAGAAAACAATGGTAAACAAGACAGAGTTCTGCCCCATAGAACTTACACTCCTGTGAAGGAGCAGTTTCATGGGTTGTGAATAAGAGTTTCAGAGGGATAAATCAGGAATAAGAAGCAGCCTAACCTAGCCTGGGGAATGGGCTGTGACAACTGTGATGAGACCTCAGCACTTGTTCCCACTGGGCATCAGGAATGATGAAACCTATGCAAAAAGAAAGGGGCAAGAGAATGAAGGCTGTGGTGCTGGAAAAGCTGAGGCCAAAGCTTTAGAAATGTTTCCTACTTTCAGAGTTGGGATTGAATTAAAGGACACAGTGGGAGAGAAATATGAGCCTAAACCACAGAATCACAGATCTGTTGCCAGGCTCCTGGAATAAAGGGGCATCTTTTGGAGCCATAATTAAGTCATTACCACAAGATTATTGTCAATTGTTAGTATTTCATACATTACAGATGTTTCTAAGTGATTGGTTTCATGGAAGGGGATTGTGGAGGACGTTGTTTAAAAATATGACCTCTCACTTGTTCCGTTTCTGATTTTCCACATAGAACAGATGATCTTGATTGTCTTATGGTCAACCCAGAATTATGACAGTCTGGGAAGATTAGGGGGAGAACAAACTGCTACTTAAACCTTCTCTCAGCAGTTTTGGAAAGCATGTGTTTCCAGCAATAACTCCTGGGAACTATTTGGTCAGTACATGCTTCAGCTGTAATTAAAAGGGCATTTCCTTGGTTTTAATTTCTTTTAATTAATTAAAAAATATGCCATCTGTGTAGGGGGAGTTATAGTCCCTTCCTAGATGTGGGAAAATATGATTTCTGAGACCAAAAAGCAGTATTTCCGAAAGAGTGTTCTGAAGACCACTAGTTCGCTTGGTAACCCAGGAAATGTGTCGGTTTGGGATTTGCTGCTCACTCTCTCCTCTTGGAGATGCACGAGTTTGTTAATGTACTAAAGGCTCTGAGAAGTCCTGCAGTAAAGACACCTCTTTAACTCAACTTTTCACATAAATGTTTGAACAAGGCACCCTGTTTTTAAGCCAAGACGTATTACCATTCCACAGAACACACTTTGGGAAACATGGTAGTAATGGTATTTCTTAGCATGCATCATTGTGGTGACTCTGAGCTGATAGGTATACAGCATATCAGCAGGTATGCCTCATGCAGAAGTCAAAGGAGAGGCCTCAGCCACTGATTTAGTGGCAGCTCCGATTGTTTATTGAGTGAAATGAACATGTCAGCAGTAGACTGCAGTGGAAAGAAACACTGGACTTGGAGTCAGATGATCAGAGCCTATTCGTGGCCTGGCACTACCAGTTTTGCTACCTTGAGTAAAGAGGTTAACCTCATTGAGCTTCTCTTTTCTCTGTAAAATGGCTATTACCTGCCCTACAGCTGCCCTAAAAACCATCACTCATTCAGTGCTCCAGAGTCCAGAACAGGGGTCAGCAAACGTTTTCTGTAAAGGACTAGAAGGTGTAATAAATATCTTAGACTTTACGGCCCATATGGTCTCTGTCATGGCTACTCACCTCTGCCATTGTGGTGTGGAAGCAGTTGTAGACGATATATAAATGAATAGATATAGCTGTGTCCCAGCTATAAAACTTTTATTTATTTTTTATTTTTTATATTTTTTTGGAGACGCCGCTCTGTCGCCCAGGCTGGAGTGCAGTGGTATGATCTCAGCTCACTGCAACCTCCGCCTCCCGGGTTCAAGCGATTCTCCTGCCTCAGTCTCCTGAGTAGCTGGGATTATAGGCATCTGCCATCACACCTGGCTAATTTTTGTATTTTTAGTAGAGACGGGGTTTTACCATGTTGGCCAGGCTGGTCTTGAACTCCTGACCTCAGGTAATCCACCTGCCTCAGTCTCCCAAAGTGCTGGGATTACACGTGTGAGCCACTATGCCCAGCCCCAGTAAAACTTTATTTATAAAAACAAGAGAGATTTGGCCCACAGGCTATAGCTTGCTGTTCTAACGTATGTCAAGGTCTTTACCTACATTACTGCTAATTCAGCCTGTAGGATTGACAGAATGCCTAGATTTATACCAGAGAAAACTGAGGCACAGAACTGTTAAGTAACTTGCTTAAGGCAATATAGTTAATAAGTAGGTCTAAGGATTGTGCTCTTAGCTACCATACTGAACTCCCTTCTCTCATGACATCAAAAAACAGGTTACAAATTACAAAGGTAAATAAATATAGATACGATGTAGTGTTATCTGAGGAAGTTCTCTTTTACTTGGGCTATAGGAGGCAATTCATGAGAAGCAGCAAGTATTATGTAGTATACTTACTATGCCCTCTTGTCTCCACTACCACATCTGTACTGTGCTTCATCTTCTCCTCACTCAGCAATGACTGGGATTTCTAGGGCATCATAAATCAAAGAAATTGCCTTTTTCTGGAAATTACCAAAATCCACTAGCAGCCTATTGAACATAATAGTGACACTGCAAATGTGCCCGAACCTTCAGACATTAAGGTGCCAGGATGCTGTAGACCTGAGTGTGTAATAGGAAACATCTGAGCCTCCAGTTCCAGCAAATGTAGACTATTTCTTAATAAAAAATAACCCTGTGTACATCCACTTAGATTTTACTTCCTAAGTGGAGTAAAACTAGCCCTAGAGTCAAGTTTGAAATTATTTTCATAATTTTGGGTAATTAAGACACTTCCCAGATCTCATTAGCAAATGCCTAAAATAGAATAATTGCCATATAATTAGTGATTGGCAAACCTTTAGAGGTTTGAAGGTTTTGTTCTTTTCTGAATTTGGAAGTACAAGGGCCTAATCTGAGTTTATCCGAACCCAGGAAACTTCATAACTAGACTCCATTCCTTTCCCAATTCATTTGTTTTAGTCCTATCTGTCTTCTTCCACCAAATTCCACACCCTTCCATGAGTTTCTTGTAAGCATTTTGTCTTGTTCTACTTAGACATTTCTCCTTGGCTGGAGTCTTATACTTTAACAACTATTTAGCATGTTCCTTCTCTGAGTCTAACCCTGAGCCAAATGCTAAGGGAAGATGGTATCCCTGCCTGCTAGGAGCTTATAGTCTCGTTAAGACATGATTTCATGATGACAGCCAAAGAAGAGACAGGGTGGCAGATCATTCACTTAAGTCTGGTGTGCTCTGAGGTTTGGAGTTAGGGCATCCTACTCTTCTCTAGCACTTTAATTGCTTTTCAGGGCTGCCCTTGTTACCTTCATTGATCTCAAAATAATTCTGGCAGGTAGTGCAGATATGATCGAGAATAGTAATGTCTTTCACCTAAAGAAGCTGAAGCTCAGAAGAGTTGGGTAATTTCTCTAAAGTTAATACAGTTATGTACGGATTTGAAAAATAATAACAGGTCTTCTGCCCCCTGATCCAGCCTTTTTTTTTAACTGGGATGCATCAGCACATGGCACATAGTTTCCCAAGTGTCTCACCCCATTATCTTGTCAAGGGAAAGAGTGTGAACGTTGAAGTTGGACAGCTTTGCATCCAAAACCTAGTTCAGCCACTTCGGTTTGACCGTTAGGTCAGTAATTTAACTTAAACTTTCTTATTCCTATTCTTCATAGGTAATTTGAGACTGCGATAAGTCAGTTGCAGGACTCTTGTAGGGATTAACTAGAGGACAAATGTGAAAGTACCTAACAGGATAAATGAAATAATAAATGGAAGCTGTTATAAGTGAGTATATCAGTCCATGCTCACACACCACACTTCTTCTCAAGTCTGTCTCCTTTACTGGATCTGAACTCCTTGAGAATAAGAGTCATTTCTTGGTCATCTCTGACACATAGTAGGGCTCAATATGCTTTGTTCATTGAACAAACACCTAGTGCTTATTATGTGTCAGGCACCATTCTAAGTGGTTTGCATATTTTAACTGAGCTTTATTATAATCCCTTGAAGTGGAAGAGCTACTATTATATCCATTATGCAGATTAGGAAACTGAGACCCAGGAAGATATGCCAGAGTTCACCCAGCTATTAAGTGGTGGAATTAAGACTCAAACCCAATTGTCTGGCTCCAGAGTCTATGCTGTTACTCATCCTGGGCTGCTATCAGTTGGACTGGGTTAGGTTGTTCAGGCCCCATCAGCTTTGTTTCCCCCAAGATTCCTGCTCCTTGGCCCTGGAAGCACATTTTGTTAACAAGTCAGAGGATTCTTCGGTGAGGTCAGATTTCTTCTATCTGCCTCCCTTTTACTGCTCTTGATTTTCCAGGGATAATAAGTCAAGATGATAGCTGAACAGTAGGACTAAATTTCAAAGCACAGAGTCTAGAGGTGTTTTAAATGAAGAGGGAAGGTTGTGCAAAAGTCAGCTGGGTAGAGGAAGGCTGGCAACTAGATTTAGGCTAGTATTCAGATAAGTGTGGATCCAGAAGAGCCCCAGCTCACAGAGTCATGCCTAGGTGACAAGCCAGCTTTTTATTCTCCTAAAAGGAAAGGACTTACTTAGAAACAGAGTGCAGCCCCTTCCGAGTCTTCTTTGCCATTCTAGGGTTGAAATTGGATGGGGAAAATAGAAGCTTTCAGGTCTCACTTAGGAGTCAATGACAACACAAGGAAATCTGTCTCCCAGTCCCTTTTTTAGCTTCTATTTCAGGTATTTTAATTTTACATATTTGCAAAGGTGTGTAAGCAGTTTAATAGAATCATAGAAAAACCTAAATGAACAGGGAATGGGATGTATTAAAACAAACATAAGGGAATAGAAAGAAAATTCATTCTGAGTTGTGGGTAGGTAACTTAGTGTTTAGGTCACAGTTTTTTATTGCATCCCAATGCTTGCGCCCAGTGATGCTGAGGTAGGCCTGGTGATGACAATATTCATTAAAGTTAATTTCCTGATAGAGGACACTTAAATCTGATTGTTGTTTTAATTTGTTTCACTGCTAATTTCCTTCGCTTAAATAGAGGAAGCTCTCTTCCCCTCCCACAGCCAGCCCAGGCAGTTTCAGAGAGGTGACAGCCATCATGGCATTCACCAACGAGAGAATGGCCATCATGTCACACTCTTTAGGCAGGAGATGATGCCTCTATTTATCTCTGGAACCTAGAAGTTCCCTGATTTGGAAAATATAGGTGCTCACTTTCAAAGTCTAAGAGTATATTGCTTTATTGAATATGAAATCTCCTCCATTACTCAGCTAGACCTAAATCCATCTAGGACTTAATGGGAAAAATGTGAGCCCCAGCAGTGTCCAGGATTTTTGAATTATACATACGCATTTTGTTGTTTGAAGAACAAATATAAACACAGCACAGGCTAAAACATCAAAGCAGGAGAGAAAACTCCCACAGTAATAATAATAGCAAACAAAATGCTTATTAAATTCCAGGTTGTTCAAAGTCTTTTTCTTCATAGACCTTGTGCGGTAAGTGTTTTTGTTATCTGCATTTTTACAGATGAGGAAGTTGATGCCTAGAGAGGTAAATGAAGCTAACAGCCAGGATTTGAATTCAGGAGAGTTGCCTTAGACTCTGGCTCTTAACCCTGACAACAGTGCTTCTTAAACTCTGGTCCCAAGACTGCAGCATCTGCATCTCTTGGGACCTTGTTAGAATGCAGGTTATTCAGCTCCATCCTGGAGCCACAGAACCTTGGAGTTGCTTCAGGTGACTGATGCTCTCTAAAGTTTGAAAAACATTGCATTACAGGATGCTACTTTTCCAGAATTTGTTCTTACATTCCATAAATATTTATCAAGTACCCAATAAGTGACAGGGACTATTGGAGATAAAACAAAGGCAAAAATGCCTCCCCTCTGGGGGTTTACAATTTAGAGAATTTACAGACTCTAAAGAAAATTAAGTAATTCAAATTCTAAGCTCTCTTATTTCTGGTTGGCAGATTACATTCTCAGTTAGTTAAAAAAAAAAAAAAATGCTAAACTTTAACACTAATAGCCAGAGGAAGGAACGCCACATAAAGGAGTTTAGTAGCTTACTTCAGGTGACACAACTGAGGTTGCAAACTCAGGTCTCTTGGTTCCTGATCTTGGCGTCTCTCCTGTGCTATGCTGAGCATGTTTTCCTCACCTCCTTTGCCCTGTGTCTTGTTAGGGGGAAGAAACATGAGGTTTATAGACAGGCTGACCTGAGACCAAATCCCAGCTCTGCCACTTACTGATTTCATTGCACACAGATTGACATGGGGTTGGGGTTTGCAGGGCAGAGTTAACAGTGGTTGGTAGAGGCAGAGCTGGAAATTCCAGTCCACAGTTCCTGCCAGCTCACAAAATTGGGAGAGATTCCAGTCCAGGGAAGGGATGTGAATGATGGGTGGCCAGGCTTTGTTGGTTCAGTGTCTGTCACTGCTCTTGGACTCACAAAACTTCCTGCTCTTCAACTTTGTGAGATTTTGAAATACGGTTTTCTCTCCTTCTCACTGCAGTATGCTTAGCCAGAGTCCTCAGAAGCGGCATAGATTTTGTGTGTATGTTAGATATGCTTCCAAATGTATAGCCATCGTGATTGAGCGTCACTGCCACTGGTTCAAAGTTTTCTGTTTTAGGGAGACCAGCAAAAACCTGACTTCTGGAAATTTCCATTTGTTGAAAAAGGCAGACAGTGCCACTTTTGATAGCATGCTTGTTAAAAGGCTTTGAGAAGAAGGTATTTGACTGGCTTTCACATAAGAGATGGTGTGTCACCGGATAAAGAGTAGAGGACTGGGGAGAGTGGGATATCATGCAGTAATCACCCACTTTCCAGAGAAGAGAATTCTGGTCCCTCGCCTTCTAAAACATTGGCAAAAGAAGGAAGTAAGAAGAAATGTGTTCTTTGCAGAACTAATAGAAAGCATACAAACAAGGGCCTCTTAGGAACGTACTCGCAAACTATGCTAATTCTGGGTTAACTCATGATTCTGACACATTGTCCCGGCCCCAGAGAAACCTGGGTAGCAAATTTGAAGAAGAAGAAATGTTGAAACTGGAGGTTCCAAAGGCAACCAGATCTGAGTTTGGATCTCAACTTTGTCAGTCAGATGCATGACCCTAATCGAGTGATTAAACACTGTGTACCTTTCCTCATTTGACCATCTGTAAAACTGAAAAAAAAAAAAAAAATTAACAGTTTATATCTTCCAGAGTTCTTGTGAAGCTAATGTATTGAAAGCACCCAGCAGATAACTGTATAATTGTTTCAGTGATAGTGGAATAGCAACAAAACAGAAAGGTATCACTTACCGAGAGCTTCTTATGGGCCAGGAGGTTGATCTAAGCGTTTCATAGGTATCAATTTATTTATATATCACTATTACTATTGGAGATAGACTGTTATCTCCATATACTCTGACAACTAGGAAGAGCTTTTAAATGTTTTTATGCAGAACTAGAAATGCACAAGCTTGTATTAATATGAAAATTATGATTTAAAGTTGAAAATTCTCATTATCTTAAATGAAAATTATTGCTCCAGGATGATCTATGGATCCAGATGTTACTTCCTGGGGGTTAACACACCATTGTTTGAGAATTACAGCCCTGCACTCCTCTTTTTATCTCACCTCTGCTGTTCAGGGGCTATGGTGGATGAGCTGATGATGTTAAGAGGGGCAATTGAGGAAGGGATATGCCCCATGATCTTGTCTCTTCCTCCTTCCCCTGCCAATTCTGGATCCCTGCCCACCTCCTCTTCAGCTCATCAATAGTGCCATGCCAATGTGGTAGGCAGCATAATGACGCCCTCCCTAAAGATGCCCACATCCTAATCCCAGAAATATGTGAATGTTACCTTACATGGAAGAGAGGATTTTGCAGATGTGATTAAATTAAGGGCCATGAGATGGGAAGATTATCTTGGATTAGTGGAGAGGGCTCAGTGTAATCACATGGGTCCCCACAACTGGAAGGCTGGAGGGTCAGAGTGTGAGGAGTTGTGGCCACAGAAGCAGAAGTCAGAGTAATTTAGGGCCGGGAGCCAAGGAATGCAGGAAGCCTCTAGAAGCTATAAAATGCAAGGAATTAGATTCTCCCTCAGAGCCTCCAAAAGAAACCAGCGTTGCCAATACCTTGGTTTTAGTACAGTGAGACTAATTTTGGACTCCTGGCTTTCAGAACTATAAGATAATAAATGTGGGTTGTTTTGTTACAGCAGCCATAGGAAACCAATATAGTAGGATAGAGTAAGCCTAGATTTCCTCTAAAATGTGAATGAATTTTCTCTCTCTCTCTCTCTGTTGCAAAAGAGAGAAACTTTTATCCCGTTGAAAATTTCCCACTCCAGCTTCAGAATAACCATGGGCTTGAGACATGACAGCAAGGGACCAATGTAAGAAAAGAGCATTGACAGGGGTGGACCTGCCCTTTGGATAATGTTTCCTAAAATGACCTTCAAGGAGATTGGCTTCCAGGGTTTATTCTGGCATGGTAGTTAAGTACAGGTCTCCCTGTGACTTTGGAAATCTTTAACCTCTTTTGGCCTCAGTTTCCTCATCTGTAAAATAAGGTTAATCACAGCATTGACCTCAAAGAGATGCTGTGTGTATTGAGTTCATGTACATGAAATGTTTCATATAGTACATGCTCCTGGCAAGCTCTATGTAAATATTAGCTCTTATGAATAGCCATTATTTTTAAAAAGTGAAACAGAATTTATAGGGGGTCCAATATGTTTGGAACATGATCCATTACATCAAACAGACTTCTTTTCTGCAGGGTTTCTCAGAATCTTTACTATGGTAATGTTCACTTTATGCCTTAAAATTGGAGGAAAAATGCAAGAACATTTCTCAAACTTATTTAACCATAGAACACTTTCTGATCTGTAACAATCTCAGCAAATCAGATTTATTGGACATAGTATGAGAAGTACTGCCCTGGAAAGTTACACCAGGAAACCTTAGTTCACCTCTCTCCAACTCATAGTCCCTGTACCCAGCTTCTAGAGTCATCACCGAACTGGAGACTGGGGACCCCCATCAGAACAGTGCAAGGAGAAACATGTCCCTAGTATCAAGAGGTGAAGATTAGAGGCTCTTTTCCATGTTCACATTGTTCTAACATTGTATGTTATCATATCAATTAGTTTGGCTCCTGAGGACTTGCCTGGGAACCTAGCATTGTTTCCATACCATGACACTTTAGTTCCAACCAGGCAACCTAGAAATAGTTTAGAATATAGTTTACAAGTTGGGGACCTGTAGTTTAACTTCAAAGTAATTTTGTTGATTTGTGAGCAGATAACCTAGAAATATTTACATCAAAATGTTTATTTTACTCTTCGAAGTAAACAATTTTCAAAAAAGAATTGTGTATTTTATAGAGTGGAAGTATAGCATCGCTAAGTTGTATTCATTCTGGGGCATATGGTAAAAAAAAAAAAAAAAGAAAACACTAGTGTCATTACTTTGCACAGGCATGCCTTGTATAAATATAGGAAATCTAACTTCTGGGGAATTTCATTTCAAGAAATCAGACCTGGCTCACATAAAGATACCTTTCAAAAATGAAATATAACAAATTTAGTCAAGCTCAGGCTGTTTTGTTTTGAAAGCTATAAAGAAGTAAACTATAACCCGCTTTATTTTTAGCAGACACCTCTAGAAAACCTTGCACAATGTTCTATTTATAAAACAGAGTCTGTTTTCATGCAAAGTTGCTTAGTAATAAGAGAAAAGAGCAAGACTGAGTACGGAAAAATTCAATGTTTCTGTTTTCAAGATTCCTTGAATTCATCAGCATCTCTTTAAGACACAACAAAGCAATTGATCTGGTTTTAGTTTTGACTAATGAGAGGTTACCTGGAGATTGATAAATTGTGCTTAATATTCTAACTGAGTAGATTGGAGCTTAATGAGTAACACCCTTGGGAAAAAAAATAGTTTTTTGTTTTGTTTTGCTTTTTGTTTTTTTGGGACAGACTCTTGCTCTATCGCCCAGCCTGGAGTGCAGTGGCGCGATCTTGGCTCCTTGAAATCTCTGCCTCCTGGGTTCAAGCAATTCTCTCTCACGCCTCAGCCTCCTATGTAGCCAGGATTACAAGTCCCTGCCACCACACATTTTTTTGTATTTTTAGTAGAGATGGGGTTTCCTCATATTGGCCAGGCTGGTCTTGACCTCATAACCTCAGGTGATCCAACCACCTTGGCCTCCCAAAGTGCTGGAATTACAGGCGTGAGCCACCATGCCCAGCTGAAAAAAAGTGGAATTTGAAATGAAGGTGCAGTCTTTCTCTTATGAGTTATGCCACTGAGTAAGCAACAGAGGACCTAAATAATTATCAGGTTATTTCAATATCACATTATATAGAACATTTATAATTTCATCATCCTTCAAGGCATTAACAACAACAACAACAACAACAACAACAAACAAAGAAGAAACCTTGGAAAAACAAAGAAGAAACCTTGGTTGAGTAAATTCAATGGCTATAGAAGATTCTAGAAACTGGCCGGGCGCGGTGGCTCAAGCCTGTAATCCCAGCACTTTGGGAGGCCGAGACGGGCAGATCACGAGGTCAGGAGATCGAGACCATACTGGCTAACATGGTGAAACCCCGTCTCTACTAAAAAATACAAAAAACTAGCCGGGTGAGGTGGTGGGCGCCTGTAGTCCCAGCTACTCGGGAGGCTGAGGCAGGAGAATGGCGTAAACCCAGGAGGCGGAGCTTGCAGTGAGCTGAGATCCGGCCACTGCACTCCAGCCTGGGCAACAGAGCGAGACTCTGTCTCAAAAAAAAAAAAAAAAAAAAAAAAAAGAAGATTCTAGAAACTGAAAGTAATGACCCAGTACAATTAGAATGTAGTGTAGGAAGCAGGCAGTTTCCACCATCTGTTTTATCATTCTGATCAATTATGTATCATGCTGTTTCCTAATCTTTACAATAACAATAAAGCCAACATTTATTTAGGGGTGGTTGTGTGCCACACACTCTGCTAGGAGTTTCATGTGGATTATTTCATTTAGTGTTCCCAACAATGTATCATTGCCATAGATAATATTATTATCTCCGTCTTACAAATTGGGAAACAGATTCAGAGAGGTGCAGCAGCTTACCCAAGTTCAAACCTCTGGAGGCGTTAAAGCTGGTTCAGACACAGGTCTGACTTCAGGGCTGCACTGTTAAGTGCTACCTGGCTCCTCGCAGAGCCAACAGTGAACCAACAGAGAATACGCACACGCTCTGTGTCAGAGGCTCAATGTAGAGACAGAGGTTGATCTCTAGTCTGCCTTTTTATCGTAATAATCCAAGAAAGCTTAGGAATCCCCCCAAAAAAATCCATATCATCCATGACAAAAAGAATGACTTTCCTGTTTTTCTTCACATTTTTCGCAGCCATTTCTTAGCTTCGGAAAACTTAGGTGTGCTCATCTCACCTTGCATGTATATACTGCGTATATTTTAGACACAATTGTGTGTTTACCTGGCTGCCTCCTCATCCTCTTTCATCTCTAATTTTGATTTTTCCTGAATACAGAACCTGGTGGGAAGTCATAGTTCCGCACGTGTACAATGGGTGAATGGAAGAGCATGTCCAGATGCAGACTGTACATAGACTCTAACATGGTGTGCAGTGTGTGCTGTGTGCTGGTTTCTCTCAAGCAATGTGAAGTCTTAAGGATTTTCTGTGTTGCCACCTAGTCTTCAGAATTAACATTTGCATAATATGTATTTTACTGGATATTCCAACCATGGCAATTTTTTTTAACCATTCTTTTTTCTGCAGAATTTAGAAAGAATTGTTCCCAGTATTTTGTTGTTACAAATTACACTGTGGTGAACAACTCTGTGCATGGTGTTTTTACTTAATTTTGGATTATTTCATTAGGATGTAATTTCTAGACAGGGATTACTGAATCATAGTATAAGCATTATATATGGCCTGTGACAGCATTTTCCGATATGAATATAATGTGAACTACATATGTAATTTTACATTTTCTGGTAGCCACATTAAAAAGTAAAAACATAAAATTAAATTTGGTTTAATGATATATTTTATTTAACACAATTATCAAAAATCAATCATTTAAACATGTATTCGGTATAAAAACTATTAAAGTATTTTCACATTTTTTTTATGAAGCATCCAAAATATGATGTGTGTTTCACACTCACAGCACATCTGCACATCTCCGTTCAGACTAGCTACATCTCAGGTGCTCAGTAGCCACATAATACAGCTATCATATTGGACAGCACAGGCCTGTGATATGTCTAATCCAGTATTTTTAAATGACCTTTGCTTTTTAAAAGCTGAACCTTAATCTGCCTTGCCCTTTCCTAACCTCCTCCAGTCACACATATTATCTGGCTCATTCCCTTGGGCACTTATTTTAAGCTATCTTGACTTTTTCATTGTTATGAATATTTTCTTGACCTCTATTTTGTGTCAGGCACTGTGCTAGATCTTGGGGGACACCAAGATAAATAGGACTTGGTTTGCAACCCGTTGGGAGAATATAGACATACCCATAACACGACGTGGATTCAAATGCTTGTTGGAATGAGGTGGGAAATAATTTTGAAAAAAAGACACACACAAGCAAGTAATAATGCAGAGCATGACAAATTCCAGAAATGAGGATTAAACAAAGGGCTGAGGGGATTGGGGAAAGCTTCTTGGGGAAAATCTAATTATGAGCTGAGCCTTGAGGGCTCAGTGAAATTTTAATGGGCCGAGATAGGGGAGAACAGTTTTGCCTGTGACGATCTTGTTATCCCAACCAGATGGCAGGTTGGTGAAGAGTGGGGCATTGCCTCACATTGCATTTAGATCTCCCCAGAGCGCCCTGCCAGAGTTTTGCAGTAGAAGGTGCTCAATAATGTTTGTTGAGCCCAATTAATAATATATGGTTGGCTGGCACACAGTGAGGGAGACACCGGGTCTGTGTGCTTGCTTTAACCTCTGAATTGAAGGGCAGCCTAAGCTTTTTACTCATTCCTCTGATTGTGTGTACTGCCAGTTTGCAGTCACAGTTTTCTCACTTTACTAAATCGGTCTGGACTGAAACTAGTCGTTTAGAGCCAAAATGGTAGATAAATGGGGGCTAACACTTTAACTTACATCTGACCTCCTTGTCACTTATTCCAATTCCCCCGAGCTTTCAAACGGCACAAACAGGCCACAGGGACAAGAAATGACATGGGAATTAGAAGACACTTATCAGAAGGTGCTTTCTTTTTGTTTGCAACTCACACATACAGGCCTTTGTTTGACAGTCTTGCTAGAGCCTTAGGAATTTTTGTCTTCATTCCACAGGTAAGGAGACAGGAATTCAGAGAGGGTACCTCTTCAAGGCTACATAGCAAGTAAATTAGAAAAGTCATCACTAGAACTTCTCTTTTCTATTTCCCAAGTCAACGTCTTCTTTTTATTCGCAGTTGGCCCACCCGTATCAAATGCCATCTTCCATTGCTTTGTGACAGATCTACTCAATTCTTTGGTAGCCACATCCTACAACTGAAAAGTAGAGAAAAGGTAAACTTGGAGGTGATATGAAGTGTGGGGAAGATAAGTTAGGGAATAAAAACCAAAGGGTTGGTGATATCAATATCTATAATGATATTAACATTCATAATGATGATTATAACAATCACCATTTAATTCTTAATCTGTCTGCTAAATGTATTACATATATTATCACATTTAATCTGCACAACACACATGTATGGTTGTTATTCTTATGTCCATTTTATAGATGGGAAAACTGAGATCAAACAGATGAGCTTATCCAAGGTCATGTTGCCAAGTAGAAAGCAGTTGGAATTTTAATCCAGACCTAACTTCTAACCCTCTTAACTTAATCATTGCACTACAAAGTTCTGGTTCATGCCAACCTAGCTTGGATGACCTTAGACAAGTCACTATAACTTCTATTTATCTTTTACTTTTAGAGACAGCCAAGGCTGGAGTGCAGTGGTGTGATCAGAGCTCACGCATCTTCAAACTCCTGGTCTCAAGGGATCCTCCCTCCTCAGCCTCTCAAGTAGCTGGGACAACAGTCATGAGCCCCCATGCCCGGCCCCCAAAATCCTATTTATGTAGACTGTTTTTCCCAAAATTAATACTTTGCTCACCTCTTGGTGAACTGATAAATGTGAGAATTATTTGTAAGTAGCAAAGTGGCATACAGATATATAATGTGTACATTTAAACTGAAATTTCTCAATCAGATGAGAGATATATACCAGCAACAGAGTGATGTCTGGCACTAAGCAGGTGCTCAATAATGTGGCTTATATTCATGCCATGGATGAATTTATGACTTCCGTTGCTGAAGATGCTTTTTTATTGCCACATATGCAAACGGGCAGTAGAGAGAAAGAAGGCAGGCTGTATGTCAGCTTCCTGAGCAAAAGTCCCCAAACCCACTGATTTCCCTACCCCCTTAATACTCCAGGGCATTAAAGGGATGTAGCTAGGGAAGGAACCACCTTAGAAAAAGTCGAGTCGAAGTAGATGTTGAATTCTCCAAATTCTTCCATCCATGCTCCACTTGCATTTAGTCATCTGGAGAGTTTTACACTGAATAAATTTTTTCCCCAAATGATATATAGTCATTATAGAAAAATTTAAAAAAAAAGAAACAGAAAGGGGAAAAAATTCACATCACCCATAATCCTTCCCCTCTTCCTTCACCTAACCATTAGGCATGTCCGTGTGTTTCTTTTTCTTCAAAGCGATTTTTACATGCTTGAATTCATAGTGATACATGAAAGGTAATACTTTGCTTTTCCACTGACCGTCAGGGAATACGCATTTTCTCATGAACTTACAAACTCTTCATGAACATTCATTCTTAACTCAATTCAGCTGACAAATACGCATCTTCTCTGTGCCAGGTGATGGGGACACAGTAGTGAGCCAGACTCATTGAGTTTCCAATCGACCTTACGTTTAATGGCTGTATGGTATTTTATTGTCCACTTACCAATGTCCCCTTTGGGTCTATTTTTCAGGTAGCGGGCTTTCTTACCAGGAAAATGCTCCCCAGTTGTATCCCCTTGATGATACCCTAGAATATTAAATAGCATACAAAAGAAACCAGTATTAGCAACATAAATATGTAACAACACACACACAAACACATTCTAAATGAAACCAAACATAATAAAATTCGGAATTCTCCTGTATTGGTGGGCAGAGATTTCATCAGTTCCTACTTGTTTATTAACTCAATTCTTGAGAGTTCACTATGTAACAAGACAAAATTCAGCTACTCCTGAACCTACCTTTCCTCTTTTTCTTATTTTGTTGGGGAACCTAAATTAGAAAAACAATCCACCTGCCTGATTGCCGTGACATGCCTAAAGGGTGGGATGGGGCAGGGGAGGCACAGGTATTATCCGTGAATTTCCTGAGTACTTGGCGGTCTTCCCACCTCCTCCCCTGTCCTGTTCATCCTGTGCTCTGGAGCCAGCCAGGCATGTGACACACGCCACCCTTGCAGGCTCAGTCTCTAGTAGGATGTGGGTTTTTGTGTGTTGTAGTCCTAGTTGCAGCTGCAGAGCCTTATTAGGGAATGTATAGGAGGAAATGGAAGGACCTCCCTCCTGCTCACACCAGTCCTGTCACAGATGCCCCAGGTCACCTCCTGGCCTCAGGGCCTGTCTGCATTTAGAACTGCTGGATTAATTTTCACATCATTCTGACGTTCCCCAAGCTCCTCTGAAATTAGTTTGTTTAAAAAAGAAGGCCAAAGTTTAAAGACTTCTGTCTAGGGCAGTGCTACCCATGAACTGGCTGGCTGTGGATTTGTTCTGCAAACTGTATTCAATTTCATTTTCTCAGCACCTACCATGCCAGAACCTGGCTCATTATAGGCATCCAGGTGATGTCTGTTGAAGGAGTGTATACCCTGGGAGGCACCTTACTGAGTCAATCCCCACTGGGCTTACAATCCAGTAACTGTGCACTTCACAAAGAAAGGGACTGGGACTTCTTATCCAGGTCTCTCTTTGGTTAAGCTTAGTGCCTGGCACATACTGGGCATTCAGAAACCTTCTTAGATGAAAAAAATGAATTCTGCATACCCATACAATGGCATATCATTCAGCCATAAAAAGGAATGAATTTCTAACACATGCTACAATATGGAAGAACCTTGACAACATTATGCAAGGTGAAATAAGCCAGACACAAAAGGACTATTACTGTCCGATTCCACTTACGTGAAGTACCTAGAATCGCTAAATTCATAGAGACAAAGGATAATAGTGGTTACTAGGGGCTGGGGAAGAAGGAATGGAGGAGTTAGTGTTAAATGGGTACAGACCTTCTATTTAGGATGATGAAAAGAATTTGGAGATGGATAGTGGTGGTGAAAGTAATTGAAAGTAATGGCAAAAACAGCAATTACTTTTGCACCAACCAAATACTTATTGCTACTGAATTATATGCTTAAAAGTGGTTAAAATGGTAACTTTCGTGTTATGTATATTTTACCACAATAAAAAGACTGCCACGTAAAAAAGGAGAAGAGAAGACAAATATCCCTTTTCTTTACATCTACTTCTCTCCATCTGTTAAGCCTCCCTTTTTCTTTCAAACCTGGATAATGGGAGCTGTGAGATTCCTCTTTGAGGAATTCTCCCTGCCGAGGATTGGACATCAGTGCAGGTCCCACTGGGGGCTGCTAAGTTCACAGCCTTTCCTCTTGTCAGGGTCCCAGGGCTGAACAGGACCAGCCCTTGTTTTAACTGAGGGTACCCTGGTATGCTGTCCTTTGATTTCTGCAGCAGCAAAACAAAGAGCCACTTATGTAAGCACCAAGTCATGTCCAAAATCTGCCTCACCTGTCCACCAAGACAGAAGTCCTGCCATGATCTTTCTTCTGCCCTGTCAGGCTCTCTTTGCATGATGGATGGGTGTCGCGTTTCTTACAGCCGCGTAGAAGGAAACAGATTGAAAATATTCCCCTTCCTGCTATGAACTTGTTTACAAGATTAAAGGCAGGTATGCTTGAGAGGGCTGGGCAGACACTCTAGGATTATTTTTAATAATTCAGAGCACACCAAGTTCGAAAACTGGTCATGATGTCTTTTGTTTCTTGGATTTTACAGCAAACTCTGCTTACACTACCTCCTTTCCAGCAGGGGAAAGGAAAATCGGTAACAGAGGCTTAATTCTGACACTTGTTCTTTATTAGTTCCAAAAAAGGGACCCAGCGGGTGTGTTTGTAAAGATGTCCGCGTGTGCTGCCTGGGTTTAAGAAGCCCCCACGAGTAGCTCATGGGGCTCAGGTGACCACCTCAGGGACAATTTGTTCCTTTCCTGTCCATGACACACAGACCACATTATTCACTCAGGCCTGCCTTTTATCAAAACAATATCTCTTTTCATCCCAAGGACCTCATAACGAAAGACCAAGCTACAAAGTCGTAGTGAAGAGATGGGACCAGACAGCTGGTGAAAGAGAAGCCAGCACTGCCCTTTGGAGGCAGCTGGGCCGGTGGTTTGGGCTCGCCAGGCTTCCCAAGCAGCTGCACAGGGTGGAAATCTTGCCCTGATGTTAAGTTTTCCTTCCCTCTCCTAGTGATGTCAATTGGTGTGTGTGTGTGTCTCTTTGCTGCACAAGGTGTGAAGTTGCTCTGTGGGCTAATGCAAGACATCTTTTGCATTGTGCAGAAGAGGAATTTCCAGGCTGCCCAGAGGAGGGACTTGGGAGTTGGGGGCGGGGTGGTACTTGCCTTCCCAAACAAAATCCAGAGCTAAGAAGGGAAAATGAGGCAGGGAGGGGAGGGAGCAGGGGCCAGGTGTCTGCCTTTCATCTGGATATTCAGGATGACACATCTGGTGCCAGGGAAACTGCTATTTCTAACTGACGGGGAAGCTTTGCAGTCAAGGGAGGGCTGAGCTGTCAGGTGAGCTAGAGATCAAGAATTATCATGACAGCTTCATGGCATGTGAAAGGCGCTGTGAAGTGCAGTATGATTTTAACCAGCGGTGGTTAAATTAGCTTCTCTTGGACCTGGTGTGATGTGCAGTCGGAGAGGGGCCGATGGCGGCTGGGAGTGCCAGGCGTGAAGAAGGTTGCAATTCAGAAGGGCTACTACCATTTAGAAAAGAAAGTGTATGTGAAAATTGGCTCTCCGTTTCTGAGTTTTGCTTAATAGAGGTGCCAGGCAGCAGTGATGGCATTAATTAGTAGCTTGTCAATTCCTTCGGTGAACCTCTCCGCGCCCCCTATTATAAATATTCCAAGGACCCAAAGTAACCCCTTGTCTGAACTTCCCCAATTTAAGATCTTGTCAAAATCTAACCACCTGTACTAGCTGGCTAAGCAGCCTTGACTAACCGTTTTGCCCTGTGCTCTTGCATTCCACAGGATTGTCTATGCAAGACTGAGCCAGTGAGGGAACGAGCGAGTGAGCGAGTGAGCGAATGGCTTTCTGAAAAACTTCCACTCAAAAGTGAACTGAGGAAGTGCCTTTTAATAAGTAATCAGCCAGAGGAAATCAGGCTCTGTCTAGCCATCCAGTAATGCTTGCCTATTCATTGGGGACTTTTCAAAAGTCTGGAGCAGGAGGGTCTATGATTTGATGAGCCATTGCTTGGGAAATTCTAGGAAGAAAAAAATAATGTGAGCAATTTTGTGTGTGTCTGTATATATGTACACACACATACATGCGTGTTAATATATATCATATGTAAATTAAAGGCGGTACATTAACCCTCTGTGCGAAAAATTTTACAAAAGTTCACTCATTTTATCCACATAGGCAAACATTCTGTTTTTATTTGTAAAAACTGAAATCCAGAGAAGCCAATAATTGGCCAGTCTGGAACTTGAACGTGGGTCTGTTTGACTCCATAATCCATGCTTTTAACCACTGCCTTCAGAATAAGAATGGCTAACTTTTTAAGAGCCTGCAGGTCCTCGTTACGCTAAGTGGCACAGCCAGCCTGCCAGCTCCTAAAGTCTGGGTGCTATGTGATCTTTGCACTTTCCCCTTCACAGCTTCTGTGCCAAATCCGAGCAGAGCTGCCCCAAGGCTTCCAAGCTGTAATCCCTGCAGAAGGTGCCCAGGAGACCATAATAATAAGAACCCAAGTCTTTGTGATGCAGCCAGCTCAGGACCTGTCTGTGCATTGAAAATTTGTGGACGTTGATTTGTAAAACCAGGGCTGTGACGCTGAGTAGCCCACCTGAGGATAACAGGCACCAACGTCCTGTTTCCAAATCCTGCTTTCCTAGGACGCACCCAGCCCCCACTGAAGTTTCTGGGGGGAGTAAATAGCTATTCACCTGTCCAAGCCTCCTTGGATTTATGGCTTGGCAGCTCCCTTCTGCCTGCACCACCGTACTGTGTACTGCAAACACAGATGACCTTTGCAGCGATTTCGTCCCAACTTGCTTCCATAAAGAAAACCTGTTTTGTATTGACATTGTTTGGAGTAAGTTCTGCCTATGTTAACTCCCTTAGCCCCTGCCCCTGGAATTTCAGCCCAGACAGGCGAAGTGCTTGCAATTTCAAGAGCAAGGGGGAGGGTGCCTTGAAAGCATCCCCAGCTTCCATCCATCTGAGTCTTTGGTCCAGTGGCTTCAGGCAGATGGAGTTGCTCCCCTTCCTTCTAGTTTTCGAATCTCTCCCTAGAAGGGAAGAGGTTGCAGGCTCAAATTGGCCCACTGGCAATAGGGTGCTTTGTGGGACATTTTCTTACAAGTTGGTTCCCATGTGGTATTTGTTAGTCACAGCTAATTATTAAGTCCTTTGGCTGAAGCAATAGACATTGTTCCCTTGGATTCCCCCCTCCTCCTTTCCCCCCTCGCCCCCTATTGCTACACAACAAAACCCATTGTGGGGCTCTGGAGGTTGGCTGTGCACGTATTTTCCAGTGAACCCCTGATGGGCTCACTGCTGGGGTTTCATGTTTCAGGTTGAAACTCAACTGGATAAAGCATTATTCATTGGCACTGACACATTCAGTGTTCTGCTCTGTATAGATATTTCTCTCACACTAGACTTGGTCCTTCACAAGCAGTTTAGGTCATTCACTGAGAGCAATTCACTGCAATTACTCAGAACATGGATAATCTGCACAGGACTATAACATATTAGGATTTTTAGATTATGGAAAGATCATCAAGTGGCAGGTTTGGCCAGCTGTGCTCAGAGGTGCAGGTTGGAAAGGAGGAGGGAGCTGAGTGAGTGAGCAGGCTCCAAGTTTCTTCTTCCCAGTCCCCACCTTTGCATTTGCCCGCTTTGTGCATTGCATTTCTGCATAAGATTTCTACAACCTAAAAGCAATCTTGAAATCCAGTAATGGAGTCCATTCACTCATTCATTTCTCAGGTGAGGAAACTGAACCAGTGAGGAGCTTTTGCTAACCTAAGGTTCAGGTGAGCCAGTGAATTAATAGCATGAGAATTAGCGCGCACATCTCCCCACTTCTGTATGCCCCATTTGTTATGCCACGCTGAGATAATTCTGGAATCCATCAGTGGCCTGGTTTTCCCACTGCCTGCCACTGTCTTGTGGAAACACCTTACCTAGAGGATTTAGAGGACTGGAAAGCCCCCAGAACAGCCATATCATACTATGTTTTACCAAAGGCCACCGCAGTTGCACATTCCATGGCACCTCTTGGAGAGTTGTACAGTACACAGACTAAGATACTGTATGAAACAGCCTTATTTTTACTTTACCTATGTGAGAGCAAAAACTGAAATTTGGCTAGTAGGTTTTGGTCAGCATTGTGCAAGGGAAGAACCCAAGCTTTGGAGCCAGCAGATCCAGGTTCAGATCTTGGCTCTACTACTTACTGGTCCTGGGAATATGGACAAGTTACTTGATATCCCTGATGTTCAAGTTTTTAACTAAAAATAGAGTTGATAATACCTACCTTAAAAATTGCTGTGAAGAACTAAATTCAATAACTTATGTAAAAGCTCTATGTAAAAGCACATCAAGGCCATGATAAATGTTTTTTTTTTTCTTTTTTTTCTTTTTTCCCGGAATATAACTGTTCTTCTTCTCATACACCTAAGGATCTGAGTTGAAATGAAAGACAGACATTGTTAAAGTTCACCCTTAACTTGGAAACTTCTGGATTTTGTCACAGCTTAACATTAACCAAATGAAATTTGGGGTCTCTGTAAATATAGGCTATAGGTTTGTCTTATCTTTTACAGAGCACTTATAAAACTGAGGATTTCTTGGGGGAATATGGCTTTGGGGTTTTAAGAGAAAATTCTGCAAGGGAAAACCGGAAAGACTGAAAAATTTAAGCCCTGTTCCTTTGCCTCTGGAAGCCCCTGGGTGTCCCGTGGGATCAAATGTTGACTGTCCTTGCTGACAGCAAAATCAGATCCCCTCGTTGTACCAACTACCTGAGTGTGTTTGAGACTTGTTAAAATCCTTCTTTATCAGATGTCCAGATGAGAACCATAGGCCCAGAAACTTGTTTTCAAAATCTAGCAAAACAGATGCTTTTGCTTGTTTTTCTCTGCCTCTCTTTGTCCAAAATGTTCACTGAGTTTTCATTGGATTTCGAAGTTGCCTTTTTGTTTTGTTTTTACTTTTAAGACAAACCTTTGAAGAGGGTCACTGTAAAATGAAGGGGAAGGATGGGCATCCCGAATGAGAAAAGCTCTATTTTAGACTCTAATAAAAATGTTTAAGAACCTGAAGGTGAAGAATCTTAAAGGACAAGAGAGAAAGACCAATTCGTTGAACTCTAAAAGGGTCTACCTGGCATTATCCCCAGGCTTCCAATGCCAGATGCCTCCCAAGCAAATTGAGGTAGGAAAGAGAGCACTACCTTCTCCTCTCTAAAAGCACTGCATCTAACTGAGCAAGGCAGTGCGGCTGGGGCGGGGCTGTGTTGACTGACCATGTGCCATATGTCAGCTGAAGCCCAGGGCCACTCCCAGCGCCTGCATTTTATAGCCAGCTCAGATGTTGTAGGTACTGTATCAATTTTCTATTTCTGCTCTATCAAGTCACAGCAACTTTAGTGGCTTCTAACAACACGTATTTATCTTACAAATACATTGGTCAGAAGTCTGACATGGATCTCACTGGACTAAAATCCAGGTGTCAGCAGGGCTGCATTTTTTTGGAGGGTCTATAGGAAGATCTGGGTTTTTCTTAACTTTTCCAGCTTCTACAAGTTGACCACATTCCTTGTCTCCTAGTCTCCTTCTTCTGTGTTCAAAGCCATCAATAGCAGGTTGAGTCCTTCTCACATTGCATCACTCTGATCTTCTTTTCCACCTCCCTTTTCCACTTTTAGGGACCCTTGGGGTTACATTGGGCTGACCTAGATAACCCAGGATAATCTTACTATTTTCAGGTCAGCTGAATTCCATCAGTGACCTTAATTTCCCTTTGCCATGTACAGTAACATTCCCAGGTTCCAGGTATTAGGATGTGGACATCTTGGAGTGGAGGAGACATTATTGCTTACCCCAAGTACATATAATAATTGTATGTATTAGGACTTCTTACGTTTCAAGAAACTGGATCTAACTAAGGTTAATAAAAAGAACAAGACTTTATTGGCTCGTAGAAGGAAAAGTTCAGTTGGCTTTGGGTAAAGCTGGATCCACGTGTTCAACAACATCATTAGAGTCCTCTCTTTTTTTGTCTGGGGTTTCTTGTGGTGGTTTCTCAAGCAAGGGCTATCTATAGGACAGATAAAATAGCTCCCTGGCAATTCTAGGCTCATATAAGTCTTAAGACTCAGGATCCCAGAGAGAAAAACCATGACCGCTTCTTAGATAGCACCAGCCAAAGCCTGAGGGTGACTCTCGTTGACACAACTTGGGTCATATGTACATCCCTGAGACTCAGTCTAGAGCAGCGATGGAATCAATTTTACCAGAAGCACATGTACTGAGTGGGAAAGGGAGTGGTTCTCCAAATGAACTCAGATGTTGTCACCAAAAGATGGAGGAAAGATCTGAACAGGCAAAAGCAATAGGTGTCCACTCCACCATGTTATTACTGGATTTCAGAACCATGAAATTGATACATTATTCCAGTTCAGAGCTCATTAGGCTTCAAGCAACAAGATACCCAAACCTGAAAGAGTACAGAAGAGTCTCACCCAGAGCAAGGAGAAAATTAATTCAGATAGTATATAAGAAGAGGAATTGCATGGTGGTAAACATTGGTTTTGGAACCAGACTGCCTGGGTTTATATCCAAGTTGTTAATTGTGTTTACCTAACCTCTCTGTGCCTCAGCTTCCTCATTGTAAAATAGAGATGATAATAGTGCCCACCTCATGAGTTTGCTGCGAGGCTTAAATGAGTTAATACAAATAAAGTGCTTAGAGTGGTACCTTGACACAGAAAAAGCATTAAATAAAACAATAGCTATAATAATTCTTCTTCTTCTCATATTCTTATTTCTGTTATGAACAAGCACCCTGGGCATGTTCTTAAGGACTTGGAAAGTGGTTAGGAAGCAAGTGTGATACTTTCCTGGTTTCTCCTTTTCTGGCTAGGGCTACACAGTCTCCTCTCTGGAACTTTCTCCACCATATCAGCATGAACTGAGGTTTGCACGTGTACCACAGATTTTTGTATGGCTTTCGATGACCATTCTTCTCCCTCTGGTCTTGACTATATGTGTCCACCACCAAATGAATGCTGTGTCAGTGTTTCTAAGTTCAAATTCTTGAAAGAATCTGATTAGTCTGGCCAGTGACTGGCTTTAAATAAGGGTGCACTCCGTTTGATTAGCTGTGACTGACAAGGTTAGGGTCACCTTATACACAGGTTTACCTCTTTCATTTGGCATGGAAGGGGCGGCTTAAGCTGAAAGGGTAAGTTGGGCTTGGCCAGAAAATTGACCAACTTGTTTGTTACATGTATGCCTTAGCAAATTAGAATTTACCCACAGAACAAAATAGAACAGTTTTAAAGAACACTGATAAGATCTAGACGTTTTGGAATAGGATGACACTGGGAACTACTTAGTTCTAATGTGATTTAGCCTGTAGTATTTGCAGAGAGAAATTGATCAGTCTCCTATTACCTGTATTTTAAATGGTAGAGACATTTTCAGCACCAATCAGAAATGCTCAGTGGATGGACAAAGACTCATTTCCTTCTACATTGGAACATCAATCTCAAAAACTCATTCCTGAAGCAGAAGTTCCTGGGATTGGAAAAAGCTCACGCCATTGTCAGGAGAGTAGATTCCAGAGTGACCAGGGATGTCTCCAAATCTTCCTTTTGGTGGCAGGAGAAAAGTTCTACATTTACTTTCTGTTTACTGTGTTCCTTCTCACTTTTCAGAGCCCCCATTTTTTTTGGAAATCTCACTCCAGGGTATGCAAAACATCTTAATGGACAGAGGTGTCTGTATCAGAGCCCTCATCCTTTTCTCCAAGGACTTAGTGAGAATCTTTCTGAAAAAGTAGTTCCACAGTGATTGCGAGGGAGAAGGAGTACTGCAGAATTTCTTAGCTGTGAGGCACTACAGGAAGGGTGGAAATGCTTTGGATCAGGGCTGGGTATCTTAGGAAGCACTGAGATTTGGGGGAAGACAAAGCATTGTCAAGATTTTGATAGAGGCCTGCTGGGAAAGTCTCCACTGTAAAGGCTCCTGTGCCCCTTTCTAGTGGAACAATTCGTAGGCTCCACGCTTGCTTTCAAATGGATTGGTTTTGAAGCAGTCAACAAAAAAGCATCCTGCTGCCAGGGCCAACCATCAAAAAGAGAAAAGAGAGCAATGCAAACCGTGGGGGAATGTGCGAGAGAGAAATATTGCAGAGCGGAGCCGTGGCTCTGCTGGCCTGATACCATGTGCATTATCTCCCCCAAAGGACCCCGTGGTTTAATGGATGGGGCTTTAACCTACCCAGAGGTCAGTCTCTGCTGGACAAGTGGAACCTCATCCCTGAGGGCATTGACATACTCATGACACATGGACCTCCTCTAGGTAAGTGAAGCAAAGGTTGTCCTTTGTCATCCAGATGCCTTTTTTTTCCAGGCATAATGAATAATGCTTCAGGGACATAATCATTTTCCTCCAAAAAAAAAAAAAAAAGTGAATACGAAAAGAAAAGTCAATGTCTTTAAAGAAACTCAGTATGATAACTAAACTCAGCAGTTCTGCTGGGCTTACAGGTGTTCTTGAAATTAAATTTTTTGATTTAGTCAAGTCAGGGAAAAATCAAATGAGTATGGTGCACCACAGTCTTTTGAGCTTGATAATTTATTTTAAGAACTGTATTCACTTTGGAGTAAGGGGGTGGGGTGGAGAAAGGAAGGAAGATACAGACCTCCCAATCACAGCACTTTTGAATGGCAATGAAATGATGGAAATTTTTGTTCAAAGGAGCTCATTTTCCTATTCCATATAATGCTGGAACCTGGGAGACCTTTAAAGTTTAACATTTGAGCTGATAATTTTAGAAAAGAATCCTTTTTTTTAAGCTGAGGTATTTCAGTAAGAACTTACGCTGAAAGTTACTTAAGGATACTTATCCTACAGGCACATGGAGCCTGCATCCAGATTTATATTGTCTGTGCTTCAAAGCCTACCCACGAGTGAGCCACATTACGGGTCAGAGAATGATCATTTGACTTATTATCTTCTAATTTTTCACGAACTTGTTATCTGTTGGTTTAGCTACAGAACATTCTTCAACAAGGACTACCACCCTGATTCCACATCTACTCAGTACTCATTACGCCAGGACCCTTTCTAAACAACTAAGGTGTGCTCAAGAAATTCACATGTTCCACTTCTAATAGAAGAGTGTTCGATTTTTTCTTTCTTTTTAAAATTGTGGCTAAATACACACACACACACACACATATCACATGAAATCTACCCTTTTAACACATTTTTCAGTGTACAGTGCTTAAAGAGTTTCTTAATCATGTTGGTTTGGAGAGAGGGGAAAAACACTTTCTACAAATATAAATAATTTCCACAAATTTTCATGTGGTTTGGGGTTTTTATCCATGTTACTCCCCTCCTCTGTCATCCCTAAAAAGAAAAAAAAAACTAACCCTCATTTGCTAATGCAGGTTCAACCTTTGTAGATATTTTCTCCTCCAAGGCACTTGGTGCTTCTCTCCTTCTCTTGCAAGGGAAGTGGCCCATGTTTCACAAAGAAACAGTGGAAGTGAGCACCACAGCGGAGGCCATAGTGGCACATTTTAGTAATGGGGGAAGTAAGAGAAGAAGAGCCAGCTCTCTTGCAGACATGGGAATTGTACAGATTTGCACAGGATCAGCAGTTCCTCACTTTTTTTAACACTTCAGAATCACCATTCCCATGCTTTTTCATCATCCCCAGACCACCCTAACCCATGTTTTAAAATGTTGACACTTGTCAACAACCTTTATCAAGTCATAATTAATTAAGTTCCCTATTTTACAACCGTTAGAGTAGCTACATCATTAAATTGCTAGGTAAATATTCTGATCAGCACGAGTTACCCAGTGAGAGCACCCTACAGAGTTATCTTTTCAGCTACCTTCATCCTTTTGTCTGAGCAGCCTAATTGGGTGCAGGCATGATTTCCCTTTGGTGTTTATTTCAAGGGACTTGGCCATCTTCAGCAGAGAAACATTTACATGACTGGGGTATTATTTGAAATATAACTTTGAACAGAACAAACTTATCAAGTCATTGATTTTGGTATAAAAGCAAATGGCAATAGGAGTAAGTCTGAACTGTAGACTCTAAGGATTTCAGACATCCCAGGAACTCTTAATAGGGAAGCTAGCATCCCTCTCTTTATGGTAAAGGTGGAGTCAATGAGAGAGTGGCTGTGAGTAGAGAATAGTGACAGCTACATCAAGGAGTTCCCAAATAAAAGGTCAGGCAAAGTTTTCATAAGGTATTATTGAACCTTAGTTGATAGAGCTATCGGGATTCTTGTGGAAACGTGACATTAGAGAGGGGAGTGGAAAGATTGGCTTTGAATTTCTTCCTACTGGTGAGGGGCGCCACACTGCTGTGGGACTTCACTATTACGGTATGAGTAAGATGCTTTCTCAGATGTTTGCATATGAAATGGAATATGTTCCCCCTTCAGGAAAAACACATGCATGAGGTAATATGCCAGTCAATGTAGCTTAAGGATTCTGCCCCACCATTTAAAAAGTTTTGAAAATGCTGAATAGATTTTTGCTAGCGACCTCACTTCCATCTATTCTCAGACTCTCTGGTCACTCCTTAAACCCCCGCAAATGTGTCTTTACAGAGACACTGAACGTTCATGTGTGCAGTTTGGCCCAACAAAGCAGAAAGCTGTTCCTTACTCCCCAGTTATTTCTAAATAATAGAAATAACCTAATGGCGCTGTGGAATGGATTTCCAGAGATTACAATTTAGCCTTTCATCCTACCTGCCTTCTTTATGCCCTATCCTGCTGAGGCGTATGGATTCCATTCCAGGCCATAATCATCCAGATAGCTGACTTTTGCTATAATTGATGTCAGTTTTTATGGATTTTCTGCATTAAGTGTAGAACTAAGTGGCTTTTACTTTAAAAGTAGTCAATTAGCCCCAGCTTGCTGGATGCCACTGTGAGGTCACATTTTTGCCCGTCGCTGGAGAGGACAGGACCACAGCGACAACCTGGCTTTCCAAAGCTTTGGTCATCAGGAACCACAAGAGGTAAGACTTAGTGTATCTAAAGAGAGCTGGGTATCTTGTGACCAGTTTACAGGCAGCCCCTCCCAGACCTTCTTCTTTGAATCATCTTGGAAGTAAACTGCTATAAGAAAGCTATAATAAAAAAGAGAAAGTAACTGAATTGACGGAGAAAGAGATATTATGGGACTGCCGGGAATAAATGTCATTGAGCTCATGAAGAAGATTTGAAACCCATGGCTGAATAAATCAAATCTCTTACAGAAAAAAAAAAAATGTTAATTAACAGGAAGAAAAAAAAATGGAAACCAAAAAAAAAATTTCAAGAATCTAAAGAAGACAAAGTGACGAGTGAAAAGTTTCTTAAAAGCCATTGTGAGCTTTAATGGAGGGGCTAGGATTACAGATAATGTAATAAACCTTCTGTGAGTTATGGCTTCCTGAAAGTCTAAATGAAACCTTACCTGAAGAAAGAAAATTAAGTGTATTGATTGCATTTTGCCCTTAGGTTTTCGAGACTGGGTTCCAAAGGAGCTTCAAAGAGTGGGCTGTGTGGAGCTGTTAAACACGGTTCAGAGGCGAGTCCGGCCCAAGCTCCATGTGTTTGGTGGAATCCATGAAGGTAAGAACAGCGGAAAAGAATTCAAAACATGTTATGTCTCTATCCATGATCTCAGTCTACAACTAGGAATAACTGGAGTAGTTGTTTTCAAACTTTTTAGCAGCGGGACCCTCTTATAAGATGAAGTCTTATGAGAAATATCTGCATATAAAGCTGATAAATATTTTATGTGGACCTTCTCTCTTGTAAGCAGAGTGGAAAGTAGGAAGCACGTCTGGTCTACTTTACTGCAAACCCAGCATTCCCCCTGGCAGCTTCTGGAATCTCAGGGCTTTAACGAGGAATGTTTGATAACCACTGCTTTAGAGCAGCTCCGAGGTACACAAGGAGTCATTTTCTCCTTAAGAGAGTTAGAAGAAAAGGTCTGGATATTAGAAGATATTTTAAGCCTGTATAGTCCCCTCCTACCTGTAAATATTGTGTTTCATACGGAATTAACACAAAGACCCAGGAAGACAAGGCATTCTCTGAAAAATAGCTTGGGACATGCAGTGAAAGGTATGTAACAGAAGTGGCGGGAACCTGCACATTTGCAGGTAGACTTTTCCTTACTAACCTCAGAAAACTATTTCAGACTTCTCAGAAGTCAACAGAGCTATTAGCTCAGGCTGAGGTTAAGCAGAATAATTAAATCTGTCTTAAATGGGAACTGGTCCAGTTGCCGTTTTTCTGCCTTTCAAGGTAAGCTGAGTCAGGTTCACAGAACCAAAAGCCTCACAGGAACCTTCAAGGGATCTGGGTTTTCTCCAACCCACCTTTTTCAAATCATGGGTAACTGGGCTTTGGGACAGACACAAAGCCTTCTTTCAGCAAGCCTAAGGGTTTCTGTCCCTAGCCGACTTTCCCAGTTCCACACGCTTGTGTGCAATGGCCGTGTTTACGTGGGCAGCCGCTATATTCTCTCCAGCTCCTGCTTATGGCAGCTCTCTGGAGTTATTTATGAATCTCCAGTCAGGTTGAGGTGTTTAAGGCTGTGTGCCTGAGGAAGCAAAAAGCAAAGTTGGCTTTTTCGAAGCCCACAAATCCAGTGGCTTCCTGGTTAGGTGGGTAATAAAGAGCATATTGAAAATCATCCTACTGAGGCCAGAGAAAATTCAGCTTGCTCCAAGTGCAGGTACCAGCTGAGTGGGTGGAAAGCAGGGTGCAGCTCCCAGAGAGCAGATGTCAGCCTGCCCTGGCTTTGAGCTGTGCTCCCTGTAAAGGAGGATACTGCCCTAAGGTATGATGGAGGGAACACCAGTGATGGGGGAGTGCCTGAAGGGGAGACTAGGGAGGTGGGGCCTCATATGTAAACTAAGCAGCATTTCTGGGGGACTGTTATTCTGAAAACAGATCTGAATTCCTGCAGCATGCCTCTGAGTTTGCATTTTATCCTTAAAAAAAAAATCATTAATTACCTTTAAACTAGCCAGACAATTGGGGAATTCCACCAAAGCCCCAAAATAATAAACTTGCCTAAAAGGGAGGAGATCATATTCAAATAAACTTGTCTCACTTTTATTCACTTAAGACAGCTGAAGAGGGCAGGAAGAGGGCAAATACCAACCTCTTGATGGAGAGAGATAACAAGACTTTATGACCCCAGAACTAAACAGCGCAGATTTTAAATGCCTCTTTTCTTTTCTTAAGGGATTTTTCCATTGACCCTCATTAAGTTCTCCACAGGCTTACTTGGAGAAATTTTAGCAAATGTGGAAAAAAGCCTTTTCAGTTACTTCTATATATCTTGGTAATTTTATTTTTTTCACAGCTATATTTTTATGCGCCACAAGAGCCTGATACCCACATAGAATTACAATCTTAGTTGAAGAGGCTATAAGGCAAATATAAGGTATTAAGGGAAATGTGCAAACTTGCAAACATGCTAAACATTTTAACATAGTAAAAATTATCAAGGGAACATATATACCAAACACCTAGGGAAACAGCTTTCTCCCAATAAAGCACAAAAGGTTTATATTGCATATGGGAAGTGTTTTTGCTTGATCTAGTATCCAGGTAGGCTTAGGAAACAGTGACCTAGGGTGATATTTCTACACATCACTTGGGCATGCGATTAGTGGACACTTTTGAATGAAATGGAATTGTATTAAGGCCACACAATTCAAAAATCATGTATGGTTAACTTTCGTAAAGGCAGTTAAGAGATTATTTCATAAATAAGTAAATTAAGTGTCTACATTTCTTAACTCTCAATGCAGTATCCTTTCTCCCTCACCTACCCCATATCACACTTGGAATTTGGCTGTGTTTGCCCCTGAGGAGTAATCCTTCTATCACTCATTTTATTCCCTAGAACTCAACCATTAACACAAGGCTTTGAAATGAAAATCTTATTTTAAAAAGAGGAAAAAAAGTTTTTCTTTATTCTCCCTGGTAAAGAAATCACAGCCCTTCTTCAACAAGTTTAGCATGGAAATAAAGAAAAAAATAATCGCTCTTAGTTGAAGAAGATTCTCCCGTTTAAAGAAAATAGAGTAAAATTGGGCAGTAGCTTCTGAAAGTCATTATATCTGAGGAGGCTCAACTGAATTTCATCTCACTGTCCACTGACAAAATTTTTTTGTTTTCCTTGCCTGACAGCCCTACATTCCGTCACTCTCATTTGTATATATTACAGTAAATGTGACACTCTCTCCCCACAGGTTATGGCATCATGACCGACGGTTACACAACGTACATCAATGCCTCGACGTGTACAGTCAGCTTTCAACCGACCAACCCTCCAATTATATTTGACCTTCCAAACCCACAGGGTTCCTGAAGCTCTAAATGCCCTATTGGAATGTGAGGGAAGGTCTATAAACTGCCATTTTTCTAATTATAAACTTACATTCTCTTACTCATTTCCAAACCCTGTGAGTTCTTTTTGTAAATTGTTGGAACACAAATGATGCTAGAGGTTGTGCTTCTTCTTTATTTTATTTTATTTTAAATGGGGCATCCATTTGAAATCAGAGGAACATTGTGAATTTGTAAAATGACTTCTGTTTTCTCAAAGGCCATGCCATTGTAAATTGTTAGTGTTCGCCAAAGGACAGCCAAGCTTTCTTTTAAAAAGTGATAAAAGTCTTATTTTAATATGCTTTAAGCTGAAAAAAAAATAAGAAACAGGTAGGCAGTGTTTTAAAAACCAACAGAGATTTGCACAACTGTTTAAGAGTATTGTTTGAAATATTTTAATTTTCGATGTTTTGTTGTTGTTGTTTTCTTGGTAATGCTTCTTTTTTGCAGATGTGGTCCCGATTTATAGCAATCTTCTCAACAGAAGCTGGCATGGAAAAGACGTCTTTTCACACTCACTATAAAGAAAGCTGCATTGAGAAGAAAATGGCTGTCATTTAAAGGATGGTTTAGCTAGTGAGATTCCTATTGTGGATATACAAGGTCTCTTGTTTGTTTGTTTCTTTTAAATTATTTTAGCTTTAAAAATACAGAAATGGAATCTGTCAAGAGCAGGTATCTCATATGGTTAAAAAAATGAACATGCAGACTCCTTTTCAATATGGGTTTATATATATAAGTATTTTTTGTGTATTATGACTACGTTAGGAGTTTAATATTGCCAAGGACAGTACAACTGCAAAGGGATGCTGTATAGCAGCACATCAGAAGTCGGAAGGAACTGACATATTTTCTCAGAACTCAAGGTCTTAAAGAGCTTGAGTTAAATCTAGGTACAGTTACAGGCGTGTATAGACTTAAATGGATGCAATGGAAGCTAACTAAAATAAGGCTTAGTTGTCCTTTCTATTTAAATACCCCGAATTGTCTTCTTACTTCCTCTCCCCTCTCCCATTTTGCACTGTGTGTCGATGCAATCTTCGCTAGCACAAAATATTGTCGCTAATAGTCATTTCTGTTTTCCCATTGTAAATGCTGTTGAGCTTTATTCTATTTTACGTTACCTTGTTAATGAAATTTAGGAAAGCAGTTGTTTCTTTAAATTTATTGTGATATTCTATATCTAGCGGCCTTTATATGCAAATAAAATTGCAAGATTTTTAAATTCGTGCTGTTTGGAGGGTTGGCTGGTGGAGGATGGTAGTTTCGTCCTGAGAAAGGAGGGATTTATTCATATGTAGCATCAGTAATGCCTTTCAGAAGAATTAGAGTAAGTGATTTTTTCCCCTAATTTTCAATAAATTTTTATTACCCACCATTCACAGGCTGGCAGATAGATCGATAAGGCACTCAGTGCACTCTTTCCTTCCATCATGCTGTCATCTCTCTTGCCTTAGATTTCATCTTTGGCTGTTGTAATTTCTACAGGAACAGAGAGACTGCAGTTAAGGCTGTGGATGTATTTTGGGCAAGTTTGTGATAGTGAGTTTAGGGAAACAGTCTATGACACAGTAATCACTATACATTCTCATCTTCGCCAAGAGCAGTCACCATCTCCTTCTCACTGGTGTTTTTAGTAATGCCCACCCACAAAATGCTGTGGCAACCAAGAGGGGATAGGCAGAAGGGTGGCGAAAAACAGATAAAATAAAAAACATCACACCGAAGAACCACTGAAGCAAAACAGCATAATCTTGGATCTGCAGTGCACCCCCAAAGTCTTATGTGTCAGGGCTCGTTGGATTATATTCTGGATATATGTTTCTTCCTTTCTACCCATTGTGGATCCTTTGGTGCAATTTCTGAAAGGAATTCTTGATTTCGGTACCAGCAGAATTTGAGAGAATGTTCTAGGCCAGAATTCCCGCTCAGATTCACATGTAACCATCTTGGTCTGTTGTAGTTATTAATAGTTATTAAGTATCTTGGATGTCACCATAGGCTGTGGTGGACATTTGGGTCAAGCTTGCAGAGCAGATGCTTGAGCTTCCCATGGGCTTCCTAGAGGGAGCTCATGACCGTCACAGCTAACATGGACCAAAAGAGGTACTATGACAAATGGACCACCCTTCCTTGACCTTCTACATTAGTAGAAGAGGGTGTTCACGTAAAGCCACATCCTAGGGGGTTGGAGTGAGAGGTAAGCTACTGAACGGCAATTTCATCTGGTTAGTGAGACTCAGGCCTGTGGCTTCTGGAAAAACAAGCCTCCCAGACATAGGTGGGTAATCATGATGACAAGTGTGTATGCACAGCCCTTGAGAGTTGGTCTGGACACAAACTAATTGAGCTAAGCACTTACTAAAATTGCTTTCCATTTTGTGGAGGCAGGAAGCTACCCAGTGTACTAAATCTAGAAGGCAGACTCGTTTGTGGATAAAGCTTTCTTCAGCCAGTCCACCATTTCATATGCACGAACTGCCTCTGAAGCATTCGTAATCACTGTCCAGATGCCCAGAGCTTTCTACGCTGGGCCTTACAACAAGGAAATATTCAAAACAGCTCTTACAAATTGGGCACTTCCTATCCTTCCATCACCAGGCACTCTGTTGAGCAGGTTGTGTATTTTGTTTCTAATCTTCACAGAATCCTGGGTAAGGTCACATAAGCCCCACTTTACAGATAGGAAAGTAAGATGTACCAAAATTAAATAACTTTCCCTAGGAAAAATGGAAGGTTCAAAAGCAGATCTGTACTTGGCCCATGCCCTTTTAATCATTCTGTGTCTGGATAAGTTGATGCCCTCTGAGAGCTGATATAAGACTGGTGGCTGGGCACGGTGGCTCACACCTGTAATCCCAGCACTTGGGAAGCCGAGGTGGGTGGATCACAAGGTCAAGAGATTGAGACCATCCTGGCCAACATGGTGAAACCCTGACTCTACTAAAAATACAAAAATTAGCTGGGTGTGGTGGCATGTGCCTGTCATCCCAGCTACTCGTGAGGCTGAGGTAGGAGAATCACTTGAATCCGGGAGGCGGAGGTTGCAGTGAGCGCCGAGAGAGTGCCATTGCACTCCAGCCTGGGCGACGAGCAAAACTCTGTCTTAAAAAAAAAAAAAAGGAGAGAGAGAGTGAGAGAGAGACTGGCACAAGCCTGGGGATATATCCTATCCCTCAAGTAGCAGCTCCCTGAAACACCCTGCAATGTGGCTCTATGACAACCGCAATGGCACCACATCCTCTCCGCCGAGGCCCAGCACAGCACGGTGGATAAAGGCACAGACCCTTGGGACAGCATCCCTGCCCACATACTGGCCCCACCTCGGACTCGTGTTTATTTCTTCGCCTGGGTACTCACTTTCTCTGTAAAATGGGAGTGATGAGGAGGAGGAAGTTGTTCTAACTGCCATATGAATTCATAGTTGGAGATGACTGTCTGATATCTAGTAAGTGTTGCACATGTGTTTGTTAAATAAGGTCACCCACGCTTTGTCTTTAGATTCCTCAGGCAGGATTCTGTACCTTTTTTTTTTTTTTTTTTTTTTTTTTTTTTTTTTGACAGCATCTCACTCTGTCGCCCAGTCTGGAGTGCAGTGGTGCAATCCCAGCTCACTGCAACCTCCGCTTCCCAGGTTCAAGCAATTGTCCTACCTCAGCCTCCTGAGTAGCTGGGACTACAGGCCTGTGCCACCGCCCCCAGCTAATTTTGTATTTTTTGTAGAGTCAGGGTTTCCCCATGTTGCCCAGGCCAGTCTCCAGCTCCTGAGCTCTGGTGACCCGCCTGCCTCAGCCTCCCAAATTTCTGGGATTACTGGCCTGAGCACACCGTTCCTGGCCTCCAGGTAGGGTTCTGTCTGTTGACTCTCCAACCTACAAAGCAGCAGTGGTATTGTTTCTGAGAAAGTTTGTTTGCATTGCTTAGGAACTGTAACAAGCCTGTCTTCATAAGGATAGGAAGAAGCCCAAGGACATTAGTGAGAGACAGATAAGGGAGCCTGACTTCCCAGTTTGGCTATCATTCTTTGCAAAATCACCTCTAACCTCCCAAGAGGAGGGGGTTTCTCCTCTTTCAAGTTTCTTGGAAGGGCATCCACAGATCTGCTTATTTCTCACAGCATCTCTCTGCCCTTGCAATCTTTCCACTCCACCTCACCATCCCCTTTTACTGCAATTAGTGAATTCTTTTCTATCTGTTTTTCACACAATCCCCTTTTGTCTTATGTTGGGAGGTTGCTGAAATCCCTTTAGAAACAGGTCACTGTTATTCTGACAGGTGGCCAGCCTTAAGCCTGCCTTCATCTCCATCATTTAAGTAAATAAATACCGTGACCTAGGTCTTAAGTAGGGAGAAACGGAAGCTGGGAGGATTTGGGATTTGTCAATTGCGGAAAAAACACTTGCTGTGTCTCACAATAATGCCCCATTCCCCACGCTCATCCAGCAAGGATGTGCAGCTTTGGCAGAGTCAACATCCAGATACTATTTTGCTTCCTAGTCTCTTTTCATACCCTATTCCCACTTTCCTGAAAGTTTTAAGATGCTTTTTGTGTAATTATTAAACAAAAGTGAATTAAGATCTCCTTTGTTTTGAGGATTTGGCCATGAGCTGAGCATTTGGAAACACTGCTAGGTATGGGGTAGGAACAGTTGCCTGTGGGGAAGGTTCCAGGATGGGACAGTCTTAATGTGTTGTTTCACAGAAGGCTCCAGGACCACTTCTGGATATCAGATTCTTAGCACAAAACTTTGTTTGTTTGTTTTGTTTTCTCCTATCTTGCATTAAATGGCAGGATGTGTTGGCCTTCTAGCATCAGTCTTCCAGAAGTTTAGAGCTACTTTTCCCTTCCTTTTCTAAGTGTCCCCTCTACCTTCCTCCTCCTACTTTGCTCTTCCATGGGAGAGAAAAACACTGATTCAGAAAACTCCCTGAGAAGCTCCAGTCTTCCCTGGTGCCCCTATAAAGTCAGCCTCTGGAGATAGGAGAGGTTCAGAGAGGGTCAGTGGCATCACCATGGTCACAGAGCAATTCAAAGATAATGCTCCACTTTGGCATTTGGACATTCCATTTTGAGCATGAACTGATTTTTCAGCTTGACATTCAGAAATAATCAAAGATGGAGAGATCAGTTTTGGCCTGACATAGTGTGATTTTGTAGCACAGGACAAGCTGCCAATCTATGAAGAGAGAACAAGATTATTTGAAGGAAACCTCGGAATCTGAGGTTTCCCATTAATGTTCCCATGAGGATTCATTTTCCTTTTCTTCAACCCGTCCACCCGCAACAATTCCGATAGGCTTCCAATTCCTCCTTCTACAAGAGAGATGGGTGCTCAATTTCTACCTTTTCTACCTCAGAACATGATGGCTCTTTGACATGCGTTTTGACATACATGTGTATATCAGGTCTGGAAGCTGTTGGGTGTTGGTAAGAGCACCCAGCTTTGGAATCAGACATGCTGGGTAGCCTTGGATGTGCTCTTTTACTTCTCTCAGCCTCAGATTCCACATTTGTAGAAAAGGAATCATTCCCATTTTGCAGTGGATTTGTCAGAATTGATATGGTAATATCGACAGGACCCTGGGTAGAGGATTTTTATTCTGTCAATTGTAATTTCCTAAAGGAAAAGAAAAAAAGGCAGGAGCAGAGGGCAAAAACAAAAGTTTATATTATTTTCTGATGACCACAGCCCTTCATGAGAGAAAGCTAATGCCTTGAACTGGACTGTGTAAGAAACTATACAGAAAATGAGTTCTTTAACTTTCTCTGTCTCTGAACTATCTGACAAAATATTTGTGGTGGGTTTTTGTCAACTCCTCCTCATTTCCTTCCTGAATTAAGGATGCCTTACAAGACAAAAATCTTGAGGTAAAAAGGCTCTTTCATATCTGACAGCATCTATATCTGGGTAATGGTGAGAGAGAGAAATGCATTTCCATTAGGAAGCACAGCCACAGTGGAACTAAAAGCACGGATAGACTAAACACATGAACACAGAGAGCCTCCTCCCATCAATCAGCTTAGATTTTTATGAAGCCACAGTTACCATGAGGTACATCTGAACACTCTCAGTGCCTGCTTGCCACAGGGAAAGGGCCTGTGATTTCATAGCTCATTTCTGTCCTGACCTTAGTTGATGACTTTGGGAATAGGTTGAGCTTTTCAGTTGGAGATCCTGAAATCACAAATGACTTGGAACCCAAATGCTCCCTGTTTGCATGGGCTCACCAATTGCCTTTGCACAAATGGACTATCATGTTTAGGTAGCAACTGCATAATCCTGAAAGGGACTCCTATTTTCTGGAAGCCTTTTCTGGATCCTCCAACCTACCTTGACCCAGAACAGCCCCCTTTGGTGCTGCCATAACCTCCCACACATACGTCCAGCTGTGCCACGTTCTGATTGTTGCTTGTCTGCATAGAGACCCCAAGGTCAGAGACGATGCCTTCTATCCACATTCCCAGCATGTAGGTCCAGAGAAACACCCTCTTAATGAATTAATCACTATTTGGCAAATAACGGCTGGGTATGCGAGAAAGATAAGCAAAATCAATCACAGATGAAATCAACAAATATTTACTGAACACCATAAGCCAGGTGCTGTGCTGGTAAGCTTCATTTGTAAGACCCAGTATTTACCATGAAAGAGTCTTTATAACTAGGTGAAGAAAACAAGATATTGACACATGAAGGTAAATGGTAATGAAAAATATAAAAGTTAAGATAACAATAAAAGAAAGTTGAGGTCTGGAATACACAGGTTTCTCCAGTTACATGAGTGGCCATAGGTATGGGGACGTGCGAGGTGGGGCATAAAACTCAGACAAGCACAGACAGCCTAGGAAAGGGTGTCTGCATGCTAATGTCAGTGTCAGTCCCATGTAGCTTCATTCTTGAAGGAGAAAACCCAGCATGGCCAGTGGCAATTCCAAGTTTGTCACGTAGCTGGTTTGTTTTTTAATTTACTCTATGAAATGGTTTTCTCTAATGGCATGCGTTGACGAAATGCACCATAATGTCTCTATCCATCACCTCCAAATGCTTTTGCATGCATCAGTTGTTGACTTGTTTTCTCCCATTCAGCACATAAATGAGAGGAATGATTTATCCAAGGCCACCAGTTACTCTTATGTGGAATCCAAAATAGCTCTCTGGAGAAATACTGCTCTGATTGCTTATTTCTTTGTACATCTCTCAACTTGTATTGAAGTGTGACTTTGGTCTGGGCTACAATGGTATCTTCCTGACCAATGTTTCCTGGGAAGCTAGGCCAGGTCTCCATGGTGGTATATAACTCCTGGATGCAAGACTTTGTATTCTTCTGGGTATGGCTACTAGGGTTGGATGATGGGAAATGAAAACCAGGGCTTTGGCCTTTGGCTATGAGTGGGCATTTGAACAAGCAATGAGATTCCCTCATGAGCTCTCTGGAACTCATAACAGGAAGAGAAAGGGTGTTACATATCTGAGTGCATTTTCTTTTCCTTTTTCAATTCATCTCACTTCCTTGAACTCCATCTCCCCATGCTGAAGACATATAACCCCTTCTTCCTCTGAGTTTTGCATAGTAGTGGATCAGAAATGGAAAATAAATAGGAACATCAAGATAATTCTTACCTGCTAAAGATTCCTTGAGAGAAGCCAAAGCATGGCATCTTTAAGTAGGATCTACTACTGTCTCAATTAACAGAAGGGGCCACTCCACATAGCTTTTGTCTCATTAAACAATGGTGATAATGAAGATAAAAGGTTTGAAGCATCAGATGGCATAGAGATCCTTGGACATTAAACACAGTATTCCCCTCTGTAGCATTAATAAATTTTGATGAGGTTTGAAATACTATATTTACCTTCTTAGTTCTTGCTTCAAACAGCTGAAAAATGTAATTTGGAAGGTTTCACCTGAGAAAATTTGTTGAAGTCAATTCTGTAGGAACAAGAAAAATAACAGTACTCATCACACATTGTTTCTGCATTAAAGTATTTTTGGTGAATGTATGTGTGTATCTACCTCAATGATGCTATGTCTCATATGTTATTTCTTTCCTGTGACTGCTATATTTCTGAGTCCCAGCAAAATTGAAATAAGGTGTACAAAGGATAATAACCTCCTACCTTGTTTTCTAATGGACTGAATAACCAAAATTAAAAATCCAGAGCTAATTCTAAGCTTCAGTGGAAGCAATATGTTGATTTCACTTCTTATGAATGGAATCTGTGTTCTGAGATTCAGAAACTATGGTAAATTGGCATTGTACTTACATTTTTATTTAATAGGTCATTTTCCCAAAGAAGTGAGATATCCATGAGTACAGCATCCAAGAATAACAAAATGTATTTGAGTTCAGAGATTACTCAAAGAAGTTTACTTAATAAAAAGCTAAGATGGGGGTGGGAGAATAGGAATAGGAAGGAGAAACTTGTCCTGACCCAAAACTGAATGAACCTTTAGATTTCCCAGGTCAATATGCAAGACTTCTGTACATCTTTTGATCACTATCTTTCTCAAGATTATAAATTAATAGATTTATCTTCTCCGATGTCAGGACAGGTGAGTAGCCTGGTTGTTTTATTAATACGAGGTCTGCTGGCTTTAATGGGGGACCAGGAGGAGCGGACTCCTCATCACAATCTGTCTGTGATGGGCTTTTCCAACACAATGGCACATAAGAGAGTTTTGTGAGGATGTTACTCTCGAAGAAGACTTTTCTCAAGAAATAAATCATGTATCTCCAGTGAAGTGACAATATGCAGGTTATTCTGGCTATACTTGTGGATTCAGCAGTATCCCATTTATTGATATGAATATTTACATCCATGCCAGTAGCACTGCAGTTGTTCGTAGTATTTGCAGTGAATAGCTTGGCTGGGATGCTGAGGACATCACCTACTGTTTTTAAAGCTCAGCATTCTCAAAGCTATTTTAAAAACCCCTTCATCACCACCACTTTGGACCAATGTTAAAAGCAATTCAGTAGAGACATTCTCTTCTCATAACCCCCAATTAATTATTGTGCTGACCTAGAGGCAATTCTGAAAGGAGGTGTACAACATTAGCCCTTTTAAAAATCTTACATAGGCCAGGAGTGGTGGCTCACACCTGTAATCCCAGCACTTTGGGAGGCCTAGGGCGGTGGATCACGAGGTCAGGAGATCGAGACCATCCTGGCTAACACAGCGGAACCCTGTCTCTACTTTAAAAAAAAATTAGCTGGATATGTTGGCAGGCGCCTATAGTCCCAGCTACTCAAGAGGCTGAGGCAGGAGAATGGTGTGAACCCGGGAGGCAGAGCTGGCAGTGAGCCGAGATCGCGCCACTGCACTCCAGCCTGAGCGACAGAGCGAGACTCTGTCTCAGAAAAAAAAAAATTGTAGTTCCCTTTCATCAGAAAATTTTGAAAAATTACAGTTGACCTTCTTTCAGTTGAATCTATGGATATAGTTCCTTTAGTTTGTAAGAAAATGCTTTTGCTACCCACAAAAAGGTAAAAATACTCAGTTTTAGCCCTATTCTAGGGATGAGGCTTAGAAGTGCGATGGCACACCCAGTACATATCATTTCAGGTGCTTTTAGTGTCCATTGACTTGCACTTAAAGGAAGTTACATTGAGGTCAGCACTGGACATCTGTACCTTCACAGCCATGCAACAGGTAAATGGTATCATAAGGCCCTCCTGTGCAGGGCACTTTACTTAGCATAAGATTCAGTCCAGAGGTAGGCCAAAGAGAGAATCCAACCAAAGCCTTAACTACTAGCCTTAACCATAGCACCAGGGCAAATGAGCCTGTTTCTTTCCAAGAGATGGGAATAAAAATCAGTGGTGCTGTTCTGTTTTCTCCACCTGCTCTCCTATAATACACAGTCACGACCTTCTCTACTGATTTTTCAAAACCACACTATTTTTATAACAGTTTTTGGGGGCCATGATATGTATAAACAGGAAAAAGGTATCAGTAAATTCATTTAAGAATGTTTAGCCGGGCACAGTGGCTCACACCTGTAATCCCAGCATGGTGGGAAGCTGAGGCAGGAAGATCACTTGAGCTCAGGATCACCAGCCTGGGCAACCTGGCAAGACCTTGTCTCTACTAAAAATCAGAAAGATTAGCTGAGAGTCGTGGCATGCACCTGTGGTCCCAGCTACTCAGGAGGCTGAAGCAAGAAGATTGCTTGAACCTGGTAGGTCGAGGCTGCAGTGATCCATGATTGTGCCATTGCACTCCTGGCTGGGTGATGGAGCAAGATGCTATCTCGGAAAAAAAAAAAAAAAAAAAAGAATGATGATAAATATATTTTATTGGAAAAAGAAATAAATGGTAAGTAATTGATCTTGAATGGTGTAGTTTGGAGTACATGTCTATAAGCCAGAGAAGTCTGGGTAATGTTGAATTTTGGGAATTAAAGTTCCAGTCCTTTTAAACTTTTCACTCTTTGGATGATGTCTCATGACAGGTTAATGAGTTGCATGCTCTAGTCTTCAAAGATTTAGGACATGTCTGGCTAATATTAACATTGACATCTGCAAAGTAATATTGGAATGGACACCCAAATATGAAGAATGACTAGGACCTTGATCATCCTAAAGCTTTGGACACTTCCCAGACTTTCCTACAGTTTTAGGGTATTTTCCTTTTCATTCCATTAAGGCACTCAAAATACTCTCCATAGCACCAGGTGCAGTGGTTCACATTTGTAATCCCAAAGCTTTGGGAGGCAGGAGTGGGAGGATTGCTTGAGGCCAGGAGTTCAAGACCAGCCTGGGCAACATAGCAAAACCGCCATCTCTAAATATATATATATATTTTTTTATTAGCTGGCTGTGGTGGCTTGCACCTGTAGTCCTAGCTACTCAGGAGGCTGATCAGGAGGCTGATGCAGGAGCTTGAGATTACGGTGAATTGTGATTGTGCCACTCTACTCTAGCCTGGATGACAGAGCAAGATCCTATCGCTAAGAAATTAAAAAATAATATGCTGTATAACCCTGATCTTTCGACTGCCATAAAATCTTTCTTGCATCTAAAAAAAATTAAAAATAAATAAATAAACCCTCCACAAATACTTATCTCTTATTACAGTGAAAGATATTACTACAAACTTAAGACTTTAAATGTTTCTCTAATACAGTGTTAAGGTTTAGGTCTGTCTTTGTTGTCAGGCTTGTACTAAAAAAAAAGTATATATGGATACAAGCATGTTAAAAGGTTTAAATATGTACATATCCTTGTAATACAAATTTTTTCTCCCAATATTTTTTATCTATTCTGTTTAAAGCAAAATCTTAAAGGTTAGAGTTTATTAACCATAAATTTGTATCCGCAGTTTATAAACTTTAGCTGGTAATTCAACATATTTCTATGAATTTATCTACTGAGACTCTACATGAGTGAGGTCTTCACTGCAAATGAAACCTCTCTAATCTTCACCCATTGTCTATTTGCACACAAGTAAATATGTTAATCTGTTCATGAAAGGATAAAATAATTCTGAAGATAAATGCAAAATGATTTTTCCAAAGACACAAAACAGTGCATTACGTTCCACTCTGTGTGATGCCTGCCAACATTCCAGAGGGCAGAGAATTGATAAAATACCAATTTAAAGGATTAGAAGAAATGATTTCTCGAATCAAGAATTCCATTTCTCTGTGATGGGAGTCTTAATTCTGGAGGAAAAGAAAAACATATATTTTTTTTCTTACCTTTGTAATTCGGCAATTCTTAGGCTAATAAATTAGAGTAAGTGGTTTGTCTGAGACATGGAGAAAATTGGATGCAGCATGAAAAATTAACAGCAGTGTTAATGAGAAAATGGTTGGCTTATAAGTCCTGTGCTTGAATTTAGTATGCCAAGTGATTAGGTCTTCACAATGTTGTTTATTAAAAAAAAGTATCGGATCTTTTTTTAATGTTTCCATATCCTGCCAAGGTCAAAGAGGACAATATCTGTTTTGTCACATTATGTTTTTGTGTAAGGGTGATTGGTTTAATGAAATTGTTGTAGAAGAGCTGGCCACCAGACTATATCAGACTTGTGTGTGTCACTGGTGGAGCATCTTTCACAATTAGCTCTTTATAAGACGTGGTCGTCCTCACATTCATCATGTATGTCCCATGCCTCTCAAATATAAAGCCATTTATAACCGTTATAATCAACCAGAATTAACCTGGGCCCAACTGAAGAGAAGGAAGTCAAGTCTTTAGTCTTTGGTTGGCAAGTTAACTCTTTCAAGTCTGATACATACTATTTTATGCGCCTTAGTGGATGGACCTTGGCATATTTGTATTTCCAAAGGATTTTTTTCTTATATTAAGGAAATTTTAAAAGCTTTCTCTTGGCTGGGTGATGTTTGATTGCAAGGAACTAAAAGTTATTCCAATTTGATCAATAAAAGAGAGGTTTATTATAGGATACGGACATAATAAATTTCAAGAAACAAGAAGCCCAGAGAGGGAAAGAACCAAGAATCTTCAGGCACCTTCACAGCCTCATGTAATCTCAGTAGTTGTTCATGGACTTTCTATCTGATTCTTAGTAAAAAGTCATCTGACCATCTGATCAGCTTAGTAAAAAAATCATCTGATCAGCTTTCTTCTAGTGAATGAATGGTACCCCCAGATCATGTGTTCACCCCAATCTAATTAACTGTAGCCCCAGTCATGTAAGACCTAAAGCTACCCCTTTATGGGAATGAGTGGGGTAGGTAGAGTTTGGGTGAGAGTGGTGTGTTAATGAGGACAAGTTTTGAGGGTTAATCACATAAACATTATTCATTATTCTTATCCACAGTCCCAAACAATTTTGGCCCTATCACTTAATAATTCATTAGCATGACTGTGGAGATTGGTTGAAAGAAAATGAGTGAATTGAGGCAAGTCTAACTCTGCTATGGAAGAAAAAAACAGCTGTGATAATTCGTAGCCCTTGAGGTACTGATAGGAATCATTAGTACCATGTTTATCTGCAAGAATAATGACTTAATAACAAATCTCCATCCAAGAGATCTTGCAAGATGTTTGGTCTACATTAAAGGCCCATAATAGACCGATTTTTTAATTACATGGTTAAGTCAGTTCACGGGGTACATGGTTGAAAAAATGAACATGAGTTGATGATAATGGTGGTGTTGCTTTCATTTTTAGTATCATATTTTTAACATGGGATTTGGATCAAACAGCAGGACAAGACTCTACTGCCCACTAGTTAATGAGGTGTTTGTTGATCAACTAATTAATCTCTTTGAGCCTCTGTTTCCTCATCATTAAAATGGGAGTGATAAGTGTACTGATATTATAGGATTGTTGAAAGAAATCAGAGAGAAAACGAATGTAAAGAGCTTAGCAAGGTACCTGATACGTGAGCTACTACCACTATCAAGCATTTATGTAGATCTTTTTATGAATGTCAGTGATTGTTTTATGACTTATCTTCCTTGAATCTCACAACAATCCCATGAACTTACTGCAGTCAGTGAAACAGTTAAGACAATATTATAGTTTTTATCATCAAAATTAGGTAATTGAGTCCTAATGATTATGAAGTCAAAGAATATCAACCAAATGTAAGAGCAAAATAAATACATTATTGAATATGTAAGAACTACAGTATGCTTACCACCTGTGTACTCCATATGAAAGTTACTAGAGGAGATGCTCCAGGAAACTTATAACAAGATCCAAAGTGAAGAGCAAACTAGCATACAAGAAATCATGTCTGATAAGTATGACTCAGAAAATGGAAAAGAAGGTAGAAATGGAAGAGAATCCATTTGAGAAACTTAGAAATTTCTCTTTTAAGAGTTTAACTTCTATACTTTTCTTAATTTAATCACATTATTTTATAGTAAATATTTTCTTAATCACAACTCACAATATTGTTGGTTTTTAATATTACAATTTACATACAAAGCACTAAAACTTGAATTATAGAACAGAATATAAGCCTTTAAAATGTGAGAATAACAATATATGTAACAAAAATTAGGGGTGACATATAGGAATAAAAAAGAGAGATAGAAGATTGAGCATATTAGTGGTCTTGTCTTTCTTTGCAGGGAATCACTAGTTACTACCTAATTTGATACATCCAGAAATTGAGGCATAAACATACCGTGTAAATTTTAATTGCTGCTAAAGTAGTTGCCCCAGGATTGGGACAAGAAATAGAAGAATTTTACTTTCCCTTTCTATTTTTCTACACTTTGCATGTGTGTGCATTACTATTTTAAGTTTTTAAAATAAACTGAAAAAAGAGCATTCAAACTCATGGTTGAAATGGAGATAATTCTATTCAGGCACCTAAATTGAAATTATAGGAAAGAAAGAGTGGAAGCTGATCAGATGTAGGAAGGTGTGTCTCTGAGCTTGCAAGTAAACCTGGGTTTTCCTTCATTAAATTTGGTTTCCTTCTCTGTCTCCTTGTTTCGTTGAGCTGAAATACGGAATTAGAAGGCACATATTCCAGACCAGTTCTGCAACACAAACTATTAACAACTTTCAAGACTTAAATGTATAGCAACCATAAAAGGTATTGTTATGTCTAAGCATAAGGAATAAGCAGTCTAGAGGATAAGAAATTTACGAAAAACTGCAGGTATATACAGGCAGCTGGTAAAGGCTGGAGTGGGAATATTTTTAGCAGTGGATATTTGCTACCGTTGAATGCTTAAATCAGTGCAGGTGGGGCATTCAAAAGGCTTCTGAGGGGTCAAGTTGCTCCAGATATTTTGCAAGGTTACATTGTCCATGAATGAATGATTTTGCTTTATGTCCCTGCACAGGGGAATCAGAGGACAGTGTTCCTTTCTTAGTCCCCAAGGATTCTCATCTGTTGTGAATAGCAAAAGCCCAAGGTAGGAGGATGGATCAGAGATCTGAAATCCAGAGCCTTGCTGGAATGTGTTGATCCTTAAAAGCAAGCATCTCAGTATGATAAATACGATCTCCTCAAGCCCGTTAGGGAATGGAAATTTAAGAACCGTTTAGGTCAAAGATCAGGAAATTTATGACGATTATCTGCGGTTACAGTGTAGAGTGTTTGAGGATGGTTTAAGCCAAAGAGTCCAGTGCTTGTAAATCTTGAGAGTGATATTAATACCTCCATGAACGTGTGTGTACAATGTTTCTGAAAAGATTGATTGCAAAGGCCAGTTCCCAGGAAAGACAAGCAGGTAATTGGCATTTAATTAATGAGAATAAGTTATATTAAATTAAAGACTTATAATCCTTGATTATTTATCTTCCTGTAGCCAGTGTGACAATCTACTCTTAGATTATTAACTCACCACTGTTTTTTTTAAGAGGCCAAACTAAGCAGTCTGTTCAGACTGTATAAATAGGAATATGTTTGCATCTCAACCATGGGAACAAAATATCCTTTGGGAACTCATAAGAGGCTTCTTTCTAATATAAATGATTTTTGAAAAATTGAATCCATGCAGAGCATCCAAGGTATTCTTAGGTCTCTTCCATACCTCCAGAATCCAGAAGAGTTGACATGAACCATTGTGCAGTAGGAAGGGTGTGAACTTGAGGGTCAGCCTGACCTGACCTAGGATTGAGTCCTAACTCCGGCTTATATTAACTAAGTAGGCTTGGGTATGTTATTAAAATTCTCTGGGGTTCAATTCTCTTGTCTTCAAAAATGAGAAAATAGTACTGACCTGGAATACATTGTTTTAAAATCTAAATGATACTGTAAATCCCCGTGGTCCATTAGCTATCACATAGACAGTACTCAACAAAAGCTCATTTTTTTCTCTTCACATTCTCCTCCTTTTGTAGCACAGGATGATAGTGGTTAGAAAATGATTCAGAAACAAAGTTGGAGGCTTCATGCTACTTGAACAATTATGATAAATACACATTAATCAAGATACTATGGTACTGTTGAAAGGATAGACACATACTACAGTGGAGTAGAATAGAAATTCCAGAAATAGAGCCACACAAGTATGACGAGTTGATTTTTGAAAAAGGTGCAAAGACAATTCAAAGAAAGTCTCGTCTTTTAAAGAAACGGCGTTGAACAATTTAACTACACATGTAGAAAAAAGTAAGTTGTCTCAAAAGGGATTATCTATCTAAATGTAAAGCATGAATCTAGAAAACAGGAGAAAATATTCATAACTTGGAATGATGTAGAGTTCTTATATATGACACCAATAATACAATACATGATAGAAAAAAAAATTGTAAGTTGAACTTCATTGGAATTTAAAACTTGCTCTGTCAAATATGCTTTTTGAAAAATAAAAATACAAGTTACAGAGTGGGAGAAAATATTTGCGCATTACATATCGAACAAAGATCTTGTTGCTAGAATATATAAAGAAGTCTTAAAATTCAACCAAATTAAAAATGGGTAAAAAGTTGAATAAATACATTACCAAAGAGGATTTATGGATGGCAAATAAGCATAAGAAAAGATTTTCGACCTTATTAGCTATTAAGAAAATGCAAATTAAAACCACAACAAGATAACATTACATCCCTATTAAAATGGCCATTTAAAAAAAGCCTGATAATATCAAAGATGCAGAGCAACTGGAATCCCCATGCATTACTTATAGAAATGAAAAATGGTACAGCCTCCTGGAACACAGCTTAGCAGTTTCTCATGAATTTAAAGATACATTTACAGGTGATCTAGCAATCTCACTTCTGAATATTTACCCTAGAGACATGATGACTCATGTTCACTCAAAACCCTGCATACAAATGCTTATAGTATCTCTACTTATAATCACCAAAAACTGAAACAACCCAAATATCCTTCAGCAGGTGAAGGGATAAGCAAACTGTTACACATCCATAAAGTGGAATACTACTTGGTAATAAAAAGGAGTAAACTATTAGTACACACAACAGCCTGGATGAATTGCAAAGACATTATGCTGAGTGAAAGAAGACAGTCTCAAAAGGTATGTTCCACTTGTATGATATTCTCAAGAAAACAAAATTATACTGATTAGTGGTTGCCAGGGGTTAGGATGGGGGCAAAGCATGACTTCAAAGGAACAACACAGGGGAGTTTTGGGGGCTGATACAAAATTGTTTTGTATCCCGATTGTAGTAGTGGTTACACAAATCTATACTGTGTTAAAACTCAGAACTGCACACCAAAAACAAGTCAAATAAACTGTATGTTAACTTTAAAAACAGGATAAAATTAAACATATTTTAAAAAACGATCCCACCAAGAAGCCATTCTAACTTATGATAAACAAGGCATAACACCCCAGAACTCTGGGACTCTTTAAATATAATTTATTCATTTATTATTTATTGGACAAATGTTTATTGAGCACTACCTATGTGTCCACATTGTTTTAGGCACAGAGGATGAAGTTCTAAACATAACAAAAACTCCTCGGAGGTTACATTACAATAAATAATAACTATATACTACCTTAGATGGTATACATACTCCGGTAAGCAGGATAGGAAATTGCAGGAGGTTATGCCACACCATCCCTGGACAGAGCTGATTTGGTTTGAGATGAAGGGAAGGGACTTTTCTATGGAAAAATTTCTTACCCAAGGCCAAGATGAACTCTGGTCTGAAAATCCTATGAGTTGGAGGCATGCTTTAGACCTGGATGATAAAGCCAAAGTCACCTAAAGACTTTGGTCTTTAGGATTGTGTCCAGGATATAGTGAGAGCAGAGATGGGAAGGTTCTATTAGGAAGGACACAGAGGTGGGACACTGGCTGTGGGCTTCCAGTGATGTCCTGAGTGCCCAGCAGGTGTGGTGGAGAGGCAAGACTCTGATCCACATGACTCATAGTTAATTGGAGAAAGAGAAACAACTGTCGATGGGAGGTGATCTCCAGATTGGGCACAAATTGAAGGTTCCCAAATACAAGGAGTGAATGTTCAGGGAGGTGGTGGTTGAGAAGAACCCTAGGATGGGAAGAAGCCAGCAAGAGGAACAGAGGGAAGACTACAACCAACTTGACAAAATGCCAGGACCCAAGCATAGAAGGCAAGATATGGGATAAAGTGTTTGGAAAGAAGCTAGTGGACACACTGCCTTAAACCCTGAGCACAGTTTAAAATAGGCACTTCTTCCTCAGATATTGCTGCTTCCTTCCTCCTGGCTCAGTGACTGCTCTTTGAGTCTACCTTGGAGGTGAACGAACCTTAAATGGGGAGCATTAACACTCCCTCCCATCTGTCTGTCCATTACTATCTCACGCTCCTGAGCTCCAGCTCAGGGAAATCCAAGGGAACCCGTCCCCTTTAAGAACCAGTGGCTTGCAGGGACTGGCTTCCTGCCAGGGTAGAAAAGTAGAGCAGGAGACATTTAAAGCCCTGTTTGAAAACTGTCATTTTTCCAACGACCTCAGATGGGGTGATTAATCAAGAAGCAATTCCGGAGAGAAGCCATCTTCTTTACCTACTTAAATCTCCCAGGTTAAGTTGTATTTTAAGCCCTGGCTTATTTTTAGACAAGTTTGTTGCTGTTGCCTAACCCTATGTTAAAGTAATTATTGTCTGCGAAGGTCACACAGAGTTCAGTGGAACTGAAAAACTCACAGCCTTTAGTATTAATGGGGTGAGCAGCCTGTTCAGGGCCTTTTCCTTAAAGAGACAGACCTGTGAGAACAGTCAATAAGGACAAAACCGCATTTGACATTTCAAGAGAGAGGAGGCTTATTCTTTTTGTGGCTTCTGGCAAAGACCCCAAAATCAAACAAAGAAACCATTAGAGGGGAGTCAATCACTATCTTCTACATGCCAGTGCTCAAAAAATGTTGTTGAATGTGTTATTTGAACTCAAGTGGGAAGTTAGAAATTCAAAGTGGAAGGAAGAGAAATAGTATAGTTTGAATACCTACCACACACCAGGTGCTTTACATAATTACCTTAATTCTCACATCCACTTCTTCAAAGTAGTTATATGTACTACTATTATATGTTCCATTGCAGATGAGGAAACTGAGGCTTAGAGAGATAATTTGCTCTGGATTACACACTTAGTAACTGGCAGAGCCAGGATTAGCGTCCAGGTTGATGTGACTAGAAAACGCAGACCCTTTTCATGTGACTTCCTGAATCACATTAATTTAAAGCCTAATGTTGGGGTTTTAGATGTGAAGGTAACTGGGGAGGTTGAATTTTTAAATTTTTTATTGATTTTAGATTCTATAAATATATATTATGAAATTCATTTCAAACAACACTTTCCAGTTTGACTTCTATGTTGATTGGAAAATAATGAAAACTAATAGTTAAGACCTAATAAATGCCAGACACTGAAGCAAAATGACATGATCTTATTGAACCCACACATATACACATACGATTAAACATTTAGAAACATATACAATCATTCCATTTTACAGAAGAGAAAATTGAGGCTTAGAGAATTCTTATTCATATATCACAGACAATATGTGGTAGAGCCAGGATCTGAACCCAGACATTTTTATTTGAGAGCCGACTGTCCTACCAACTGTTTCATTCAGAGATCATGGCGTCTCCTGCCTGCCCCGCCAACTGATAAAGTTAGGTGCCTGTCCCAGATTTCCTCAATGAGGAACCTGAGGGCTGGTCTACAATCACTTCCAAAGTACAGAGTGTATAAGCGATGCAAGACAAAGGCTGAAATGACCACACCAAAGAGCAGTTAGCCTTTGTCTTTTAGACCATTCAGCAAAAAAGCTGCTGAGCTTCCCTCCAGAGGGAAGCTACTTTATAAAGGGAGTGGGGCCCACAGCCACTGGGCCTGCAGTTCAGAATCAATTCCCTAGCTTATTTGAAGCCCCTAGACAGTTCCATCTCTCACTTCTGGGATCTGCAATCCATCTGTGGCCTGGTTGTGGTACATTGTTTAATGGTTGCAAATTTCTTCCATTCCAGGATCCAGGACCCTGTGCGCTATAAGTTTGCCACTTCTCCTGTCCGGGGCTACAGTCTGTTTCTCCACACCTTTGAATCTGGGCTGGTGGTGTGACTTGCTTTGATCAGTTCACTTCCACCCTCTTTGAATGCTGCCCTGAGACCACCCTACAAAGAAACTGATCTCATTGACTAGAAGATAAGAGGCCCCATGGAAGAGAAGTGAGGTGCCTTAGCCAACAGGTAGCACCACTGCCCAACACGTGAGAGCGGCAGCCATCTCAACCTTTGGGCCCAGCTGACCTTGCAGCTGAATGCAGCTGCCAGGCAAAACTGGCACAGCAACTTTGGAGTCAAACCAGAGAATCCTAAAAGATATTAACAATAAGTTGTTGTTTTAAGCCACTAGGTTTTGTGTACTTTGTTACACAGCAGAGGCTAACTGAAACAGTCTTTCTTTGAAGTTCAGAGCAGTGTAAGGGTGCACTCTTGGTTGACATACTTCAGCACCTGCCACAGTGCAATCAATGGCAGTGATATATTCTCCAGAGTCCTGCCTCCATTACCATAAACTCCTCCAAAGGATGGTTTCAGGGCTTTTTATACTTTGGCCAACATAGGTGGACACCCAGACTATTAGGCTGTCGACATTTGAGGCCTAGAAAAAGTATTGTAACTTTTCCTTAAAGAGACAGACCGGTGAGAACAGTCAATAAGGACAAAAACGCATTTGACATTTCAAGAGAGAGGAGGCTTACTATTTTTGTGGCTTCTGGCAAAGACCCCAAAATTAGACAAAGAAACTGTTAGAGGGGAGTCAATCACTATCTTCTACATGCCAGTGCTGAAAAAATGTTGTTGAATTTGTTATTTGAACTCAAGTGGGAAGTTAGAAATTCATATTTCTGGCATATTTTAAAAGAAAGCTGAGAATCCAAATTAATAAATAATTGAATGTCTGTGAAATGTAATAAATGCCAATTAGATGCCTGCATTTCAACACTTATATACTAAATATATTTAATGTGGACCGTTATTCTTGAATAGATAGTATAAGAGGCTTTTTCCTAAAAGGCAGGTGATCTGGGGCCCATGAAGATATTCAGTAGCTGTGGGTATTTTGTGTGTTGACGGGCTTGGGAACTCTGTGTATTTGGCCATTAACTTGTACTCTGATGCCCCAGATTATTGCTGTGTTATGTTATCTGGTCTTTAGGGAGAACATTAGCTGTGAGGTTCCAAAAAACTAAGGGCTCCCAATCTACCCCTATCTAGCCTTTTCAGTTTCTGAAAAGGCTAACACCTGCCTCAGCCTCTCAGAGACTCCTTGATCCAGAGTCAAGGCAACCAAATTGGGCAGAGTGGCTGTAGAAAAGTAACAATATATTTTCTAGAGAAGCAGAGGATTGTGGTGGCACAGTGTATGATAGGATATATCAATGAAGCTTTCAGGATTATTAAATTTTTCATTGGTTAATTGAGAATTATTTTAAACCTAAATCCCACCTGAGGAAAGGAAGCAGGGAGTCCCTGAATTTCTGCCTATCAGAATCATAACCACTGGTACGTATTTTATGAAAACATAGAAGCAAAAACTGGCATAGCAGTTTAGCAGGAGGACCACAAAGAATTCCTATTTCACATTAACCCTCAGTGAATAGACAATCCCCAGGGCATCATTTTCAAATATAAGGGTTGGCCACTTTTGCCTGAGTGGAGCTCTTAGTTTGGTTCTGTGGGTGACCACACACACTATGTTCTACCTCATATCCTATCTCGTGTAGCTGGGAGTATACCCAACCTCAGTCAAGGCTCCCGAATTTAGTCTAAGCGGTCAAAAGACTCTGTTGGAGGAAGAGGTCAGCCTTCATTGCTAGAGGCCTCTAAATTCATGAATCACTTTTGCAAGGCAACTGCTTGGTGGAGGTGCCTTGTTAAAAGCCAAGATTGCTCTGAACTTAATCTAGCACAGTCTGTCCTCCAGAGAGGTGCTGAGGGGTTGTTTATGAGAATGGGAAGGTAATCAAGACACCGTCAGAGAGAAAACTGAGTAATGTAGGTCGTGTTCATCTCTCTATCTCCCTCTTGCTTTCTCTCTCTCCCCTTTGGTAAACCCTGTGAGCATCTCCAAGGCAGTGAGGACAAAAATATGTTCTCTGTCTTCAAAAATGTCCTAGTCTAGAGGAAACTGCCATAGACACAATTGATTGATGATCTGATGAATTAGCATCGTGTGAGTTACAATCCTGGCATGAATCAAGAACTAGAGAGACACACAGGAAGGAAGGAAGATGCCTCTCCTTGGTGAGGACAAAGAAGGCATGAGGAGAAGGGGACAGGGAAGCTCACCTGGTGGACAATAGGCAAGGCAGTGGAGAAGGGCTGTGCTGGAAGAGGAAACAGACTGGGGAGGTGGAGTCAGTGCATAAGAGGCCACTGCAATAAGGTGTTGTAGGAGAAAAGGAAAGACAGATCAGTCACTGATGACCTCCCTGATCCCAGGTCTGCAGACAGAGCCGATCCCTTCTCTAAGCCTCGGCATCCCCTACCAACAAACAGTCCCTCCTGCTCCTTCTCTCCCAAGTCATCAAAACAGCTTCATGCCAAAACCACAGAGAGAACATTCTCAGGCCTAAGGCAGGCCTTCCCAGCACAGAATGTTTGGAGCCCTCTGTGGGAGAGCGTCTGGCCCCCTTAACTGTCCCCCTTCCCTCCGGGAGCCAAGGCGGGCACTGTGCACCTGCCCCTGAATTGTGTGTGGCAGTTGCCGGCCTGGAGCTGAGTGACACAGCAGGTGCCTCCAGCCTGAAGACAATTCCATATTTCAATGGAGCGTCGCCACCAAAGCTTATTATCTAGAGCAATAAAGTTTGGGATTAGGGGGATTCAGGATGATTGTGTGATTCTCCACAAAGCTTATCTTCTAATAGACCAGCTGCTTTATTAGGCCGCCCCCACCCGCACCAGGCCCTTCCCAAAGCATCCCAAGTCCCAGGCAGCCGAGGGGGGCCTTGAAGGCGGCAGTGGTAGACAGCTGGGGGTATCATATCACCCTCAGTCTCCATCTGCGAGTGTTAAATTACGGGCGGCTTCCAGCTGGGCACACCCCAGCTCCCACCTTCCTCCCACAAAGCCAGCATCATCGTCAGGCATCTGCCAAGGACACGATGTGGCTGCCCCTCCCCTGCTGGTCCCCACTCTTGAACTCTAAAAGGGCCAGGTCTAGGTATTTACTTGCTATTAGGGTTGTCACTGTCACAGTGTGGAATGCAGTGGAGTGGAGGCCTGGCGGCGGGGGCGGGGAATTTCTGTTGCAAACTGGGCTTTGCTGGGACTGTTCACTATAAACAAAAAAAGAAGATGGAATCATGCACCACAGAACCTCAAAGAAGCTGGCATGCTTACCAAGCTCCCACATATTTCTCCCAAAATGAAATTCATTAACCCTTGAGTGTTTTGGGGACCACCCCCACATGCTCCCTGATTCCCATGGCTCAGTTCCTTTTTTGATGGGAGCAGAGCATGTGACGGCGTCTCTCCAATCCCGTGTGGTCAGCAGCACTGAGGCCACTCTCCTTTCCTATCCCTCCCTGAAAGCCTCCTTTATCTTCAGCCTCTGAAAGACTAACTGTTCAGAGTAGGAATTTATATTGATAAGCATGCTGAAAGGAATATGGGGAACTGGGAATATCCCTGAAACATAATAAATGTTTCAAATAAATGAAACATTCTGAAAATGGAATTTTCGAAGATTCTGACAAGTACACAGCATCTGCTTGTGGATTTTAGGAAAACTTAGTCATAGAATTATTCAGAGTTCACATTTCAGCCATGGAGATGTTGTGTGCCTGTTGACAGCAGAGGTCTCTGTACAAGTTTGTTTTTTACTGTGTCTGTGTGTCTTTCACTAAAGAGAGAGTGTGGCTTAGATGTTCAGAGTAATTAATTGTAGTATTGAGATAATAGTGGCTTTGAAATCCAGCTGTGCTTATATACATGCACTCTGTGCAGTTAGATGCTCCTGGGTTCAGATCTGCTTCCATCACTATCAGTTATGTGGCCTTGTTTTCTGATCTGCAAGCCATGGATTGTATTGCTTACTTTGCAGGACTGTGGTGAAGGTTAGGCATTTATGAGGCAAGTGCAGTGCCCAACATTTGGCAGGGGCTTAATAAGTGTTGGCTATTATTACTACTACTACTATTGCTTTTGTTATTGTTATTATGTGTGACCTATATAATAATCCTACTAATATGAGTGAAGGCAAGAATCATGGACTATGCATCTAGCATAATCAGACTGTTGTGAATGAATTGACTGTTGTGAATGAATTCAAGGGCAGGACCAGCAGTGACAAGAGTTACTGAAGTTCATCTGATCTGAGTTCTGTTCATTCATTTATTCGGGATCCAAATTCTGAACCCCAACACTGTGCTAGGTGCTGGGAAAGCAGCAATGTGTTAGTCTGTTTTTGCTGCCATAAAGGAATCCCTGAGACTGGGTATTTTATAAAGAAAAGAGGTTTATTTAAATCACGGTTCTGGAAGCCTAACACCTGATGGAAGCTCCCAAGGCTTACAGCTTATACCCTCTGAAGCAGCAACCTAATCTATACCTTGAGCCAAGACTGGAATTGGAGCTGCCAGGATGCAGGAAGCAGTGTCCCAAGGATGTGCAGAGTAGTGGGGTCCCGAGTGTAACCCCCCAAACCATTCTTTTCTCCTAAGCCTCTGGGCCTGTGATGGGAGGGGTGGTCTTGAAAATCTCTGAAATGCCTTCAAGGCCTTTTTCCCATTGTCTTGGTTATTAGCACTTGGCTCCCCTTCAGCCGTGCTAATCTGTCTAGCAAGTGGGTGCTCCACAGCCCACTCATATTTCTCTCCTGAAAACGTTCTTTCCTTCTCCACCACACAACCAGTTTGTGAATTTTCCAAACTTTTATCCTCTGCTTCCCTTTTAATTATAAATTTCCCAGTCTCAGATATTCCTTTATAGCAATGCAAATGAACTAACAGAAGCAATGAATAAGAAGGGGTCCTTGCCCCTCTACAACTCATCTTCTATTGAGAAAGAAAGAAGAAAAAATGAAAATAAGTTTAAAAAACCTCAAATTTTGATAAACCCTATGAAGAAAATAATCACGTAATGGGATAGAAGTTAGCTGGCAGGGCAGGGTGGAGTGGGTGAGTGACATTAAGGAGGGTGACTACAGAGAAACTTTCTGATAAGAAACCCAGTAAGTAAAAGTCTAAGTGATGTGGATGAGGCAGCCACATGAAGACCTGGGAGAAAAGTATTCAGGCACAGAAAATAGCAGGTACAGAGCTTTTTGTATAAGAAGGTAGAAAAAAGGCCAGTATGGCCAGAGAATAGAGGAGGCAAGGAGAAAGATAGGGGATGAGGCAGGTGCTAACTCATCAACATCCTTGCAGGCCTTGATGAGAGTTAAGTTTTCATTATAATTGCAATAAGAAGACAGTGGAAGGTTTTGGGGCGAGTGGCAAATGACATGATTGGATTGATATGTTGGAAAAGCCCATCTGGTGACTGTGTTCAGTAACAGTGCACTTGCATGAAGATCCCTCACAGCAGCAGACAACACAAATGCCACCTCCCACCCATCATGAAAATTTGGAAAGCCAAGCCAACAGGAAACTGAAGCTACAAAGACCCAGCCCCTAGAAAGCAACATAAACAAGACCAGAAAAAGCATGTGTTGAGGACAAGTTCACATTGAAGTAAAACCATATTGACACTGATTACATTCCCTACCTGCTTAGGGGGTTTGCTTCACCTAAACTAGTACTTTGGGAATCTGTAAAAGCTTACAATTTGAGAAAAGCAAGAGATGACACTTGATTATCCTTTGAATTGGCTTCTATGTCTGTTGCTGTTTTCCCTAAGTTCCTGTCCCTTACACACACGTTACAAAACTTTGTCTCAATTCTTTGCTTTTAAAGGATTTGACTTTAACAAATTCACTTTGGGCACTTGCTTAGTAGAAAGGGAAATAAGTGACTCTCATCCTCTATGTTGTAAAACTTTTAGGAGTATTATACACAGACACATAAGGGGCACACTGGTATGGCTTGTCATGTTGTGACAAATTCTTGTCATTTTGTGGCCTGGTGGAAAGCATATGGAATTAGCAATCAAGAAAGGTGAGATTTAGTTTTGGTTCTGCTTCTAACTAGCCATGCAAACTTGGACAAGAGATTTATTCTTTCAAGTCCAGTTTCATTTTGTCGTATGGACATAAAGTGATACTTCCTTTAAAAAGAACTAGGGTATCCTGGCCAGGCACGGTGGCTCACACCTCCCAGCACTTTGGGAGGCTGAGGCGGGTGGATCTCAAGGTCAGGAGATTGAGACCATCCTAGCCAACATGGTGAAACCCGTCTCTACTAAAAATACAAAAATTAGCTGGGCGTGGTGGTGTGTACCTTTAGTCCCAGCTACTAGGGAGACTGAGGCAGGAGAATTGCTTGAACCAGAGGTTGCAGTGAGCCGAGGTCGTGCCACTGAACTCCAGTCTGGCAACCGAACAAGACTGTCTAAAAAAAAATAAAAATAAAAATAAAAAAACTTGGGTATCGTAAACATGGTTGAGAATCAAATGCAATTAAAAAAAATCCTCCTCAAAGACCAAACTAGATATTATTCAATCCACATTTTAAAATTTCCTAATGGTACTAATAGGAAAAATCCTCTCTCCATACCTTCTTTGTCATACTTTACACATGTTGCTAATAAACTTGGATATTGATTCCTGTTCTTACTACATAACATTACAGAGTAAAAGCAGATTTAAAGTGAGAAAGATTCTTGTGCACTAACATCAAGGAAATAAGATCACATGTCTCTGTATATTGGGACTGTCTTTGTTTTTTGTAATCAGCATGGTATCTAGCATGTAATAGGCACTCAATGTAGATGTTTGCTAAAATAAAATTGATGCCATCAATTGTCACTTTTTTTTAAAGGCAGAAAACTGGAGGATTCAAATAGGATTAAATGAATGTCTAGGTCAGTTAGGGCAAGGGCAAAGAAACTGAAATGTCTTGTTCCTAAAATCATGGTAGTAAAATACACAACCAAGTATTAATCTTGTACCTCAAAGAAATAGATTATGGACAATATGCTCTATTTTAAAAGGCAAGGAAGCCTTTTATATATCTCAACAATAAACTCATTTAGATTTTTAAAACTTGAACTGTTGATTATACAGAAAATAGAGTTATATAGAATAAATTATTGTTTATTTATACAGAAATATTTATTGATAACAAACTCTACACTGGGAAAAATAGGCATGGCATAGACAGACAAAATCCTTTGCCCTCATAAAATCCACATTCAATTGGTATAGTTAGAAACTGAGCAAGTAAACATGCAAATTTATAAGAAATTTACCTCAGAATCTTGGTGACTGAGGGTGTCGTTTAATAAAACCTCATAAGTCCATCTGAGGAATAATTAGAAAATTAAATGTAAATATGTTTAAAAGTTAAATGCACTCTAAAGATGTAAAGGTTTATTAAGTAGTAAAATTTATAAAGAAAACTGTCAGTTACTCATGTTCTGATTTACTATGTATCATTTGTGCAAAAGTAACTGCGGTTTTGCCATTACACCGATTCAAAAAAAAAATTAAGTGAAAAAATCAAATTGCAGGAGTATGTAGTACAGTACACATATATATAGTATGACTTCACTCTTGATTATGTATTGAACATCTCTTCAAGGGCTCTCTCTTAAAAAAACACATACAATGTTTTATTTTATTTTATAAGGGACTTGTATTGCTATTGTAATTTAAGTGTTTCTAATGCAAAAAAAAAAAAAATAGTCAATGGAATGTTCATGGGCCTCCATAAATAGGCATGTGTGTGTTCAAAAGAATCAGAATGTGTGTAAGATGGCAGCCATTAAACATGAAAAGTCTGCTGTATCCAGCTTGGGTAATGAGGTAGAGAGAAAAATTCATCAAGATGAACTTGGAGATAATTCCTTTAGCACAGAAGGCAGAAACATTAATTGATGGATGTGATACCCACGCAGGACAACACATTTAGCTCCCGAACATGACAGCTTCAGTTGGCCAAAGTAAAAATGAAATGAAATGAAATGAAAGCCTCTTGAATTGAGGTATTGGGGAAGAAGAGAAAGATGACTTTATTGGATACCAAACATCTATTTTTCATTCATACAAGAACGTCAATCTAATTAGGAAATATCGTAGTCATGATCCTTGGGACAAAAATCAGGACAGGATCTCCCTTTTCTCTTTCTTCTTTTCTTTGTATCTTTTAAAAACTATTATTATTAAATAACTTCAGACCAGGCACAGTGGCTCATACCTGTAATCCCAGTGCTTTGGGAGGCTGAGGCAGGGGGATTGCTTGAGGCCAGGAGTTCAAGACCAGCCTGGGCAACACAGAGAGAGATCCTCTCTACAAAAAAATTTTTTTTTTAATTGCCAGGAGTGGTGGTACATGCCTTTAGTTCAAGCTACTTGGGAGGCTGAGGCAAGAGCATTGCTTGATAATGATAGTTTATGGTTACCATGAGTTATTATTGTGCCACTGCACTCCAGTCTTGGTGACAGAATAAGATCTTGTATCTGAAAAAATTAATGAATTTAAATAAATAAATAACTTCACTCAAGGTGAAGTATAAAAAGAAAAAAAAAGTTATCTTTTCATGAGAAGCTGTTTCCCTTGGAAAATGCTACAAAAATTGTTTTCTCAGATGGGTGACTTAAGAAACATGGTCATGATTTTAAAGATCATAGTCAAGGTGAATAAATCTTACACTGAACTCACCCTGAGCCTCACATTGCTACAGAAGAAAACAAATCTTCCTGATCCTGACAAATCCAAATTGAAGACTGCCTGCCTAGACAAATCCCAGCTTATCAATCAGGTGGCTGGGAGGAAGCTAATCCAACCGCTGGACCCCCTGTGCCCCAGCTTGCCTGGCATTCACTGCTCTCTCTTTTGCTCTATGTTTCTCTCCTCTGAGTACACAGGTTATTCAAATGGTGTGCCCATTTTAGACCAACAGACAACCCAAACAACCAGAAAAAACAAAAAACAACAATAACAACAGCAACAACAAAAAACAGGCAGAGGTGAGAAGAATGCTTACGGTGCTTATGAACAAAATTCAAGATGTTTTCCTCCCAACAATTTGCATTTGCTTCGAGCAAAAGAAACTGACCCTAAAGAATAAATGAGAGGCAGAGGGTTGAAGTTAAACTGAGCTGGGTTGCAATCCTAGTCTCTGATAAAACAGACTTTAAACAAACAAACATCAAAAGAGACAAAGAAGGCCATTACATAATAGTAAAGGGATCAATTCATCAGGAAGAGCTAACTATCCTAAATATATTGGCACCCAATACAGGAGCACCCAGATTCATAAAGCAAGTCCTTAGAGACTTACAAAGAGACTTAGACTCCCACACAATAATAATGGGAGACTTTAACACCCCACTGTCAACATTAGACAGATCAACGGGACAGAAAGGTAACAAAGATATCCAGGAATTGAACTCAACTCTGCACCAAGTGGACCTAGTAGACATCTACAGAACTCTCCACCCCAAATCAACAGAATATACATTCTTCTCAGCACCACATCACACTTATTCCAAAATTGACCACATAGTTGGAAGTAAAGCACTCCTCAGCAAATGTACAAGAACAGAAATTATAACAAACTGTCTCTCAGACCACAATGCAATCAAACTAGAACTCAGGACTAAGAAACTCAATCAAAACCGCTCAACTACATGGAAACTGAACAACCTGCTCCTGAATGACTACTGGGTACATAACGAAATGAAGGCAGAAATAAAGATGTTCTTTGAAACCAATGAGAACGAAGATACAACATACCAGAATCTCTGGGACACATTTAAAGCAGTGTGTAGAGGGAAATTTATAGCACTAAATGCCAACAAGAGAAAGCAGAAAAGATCTAAAATTGACACCCTAACATCACAATTAAAAGAACTAGAGAAGCAAGAGCAAACACATTCAAAAGCTAGCAGAAGGCAAGAAATAACTAAGATCAGAGCAGAACGGAAGAAGATAGAGACACCAAAAATCCCTCCAAAAAAATCATTGAATCCAGGAGCTGGTTTTTTGAAAAGATCAACAAAATTGATAGACCGCTAGCAAGACTAATAAAGAAGAAAAGAGGGAAGAATCAAATAGACACAATAAAAAATGATAAAGGGGATATCACTACGACCCCACAGATATACAAACTACCATCAGAGAACACTATAAACACCCCTATGCAAATAAACTAGAAAACCTAGAAGAAATGGATAAATTCCTGGACACTTACACTCTCCCAAGACTAAACCAGGAAGAAGTTGAATCCCTGAATAGACCAATAGCAGGCTCTGAAATTGACGCAATAATTAATAGCCTACCAACCAAAAAAAGTCCAGGACCAGATGGATTCACAGCCAAATTCTACCAAAGGTAGAAGGAGGAGCTGGTACCATTCCTTCTGAAATTATTCCAATCAACAGAAAAAGAGGGAATCCTCCCTAACTCATTTAATGAGGCCAACATCATCCTGATACCAAAGTCTGGCAGAGACACAACAAAAAAAGAGAATTTTAGACCAATATCCCTGATGAACATCGATGCACAAATCCTCAATAAAATACTGGCAAACCAAATCCAGCAGCACATCAAAAAGCTTATCCACCATGATCAACTGGGCTTCATCCCTGGGATGCAAGGCTGGTTCAACATATGCAAATCAATAAATGTAATCCAGCATATAAACAGAACCAAAGACAAAAACCACATGATTATCGCAATAGATGCAGAAAAGGCCTTTGACAAAATTCAACAGTCCTTCATGCTAGAAACTCTCAATAAATTCGGTATTGATGGAACGTATCTCAAAATAATAACAGCTATTTATGACAAACCCACAGTCAGTATCATACTGAATGGGCAAAAACTGGAAGCATTCCCTTTGAAAACTGGCACAAGACAGGGATGCCCTCTCTCACCACTCCTATTCAACATAGTGTTGGAAGTTCTGGCTAGGGCAATCAGGCAAGAGAAAGAAATAAAGCATATTCAGTTAGGAAAAGAAGTCAAATTGTCCCTGTTTGCAGATGACATCATTGTGTATTTAAAAAACCCCATCATCTCAGCCCAAAATCTCCTTAAGCTGATAAGCAACTTCAGCAAAGTCTCAGGATACAAAATCAATGTGCAAAAATCACAAGCATTCTTATACACCAATAACAGACAAACAGAGAACTAAATCATGAATGAACTCTCATTCACAATAGCTTCAAAGAGAATAAAATATCTAGGAATCCAACTTACAAGGGATGTAAAGGACCTCTTCAAGGAGAACTACAAAGCACTGCTCAGTGAAATAAAAGAGGACACAAACAAATGGAAGAACATACCATGCTCATGGATAGGAAGAATCAATATTGTGAAAATGGCCATACTGCCCAAGGTAATTTACAGATTCAGTGCCATCCCCATTAAGCTACCAATGACTTTCTTCACAGAATTGGAAAAAACTGCTTTCAAGTTCATATGGAACCAAAAAAGAGCCTGCATTGCCAAGACAATCCTAAGCCAAAAGAACAAAGTTGGAGGCATATCACTAACTGACTTCAAACTCTACTACAAGGCTACAGTAACCAAAACCGCACAGTACTGGTACCAAAACAGAGATATAGACCAATGGAATAGAACAGAGTCCTCAGAAATCATACCACACATCTACAGCCATCTGATCTTTGACAAACCTGACAAAAACAAGAAATGGGGAAAGAATTCCCTATTTAATAAATGGTGCTGGGAAAATTGGCTAGCCATAAGTAGAAAGCTAAAACTGTATCCTTTCCTTACTCCTTATATGAAAATTAATTCAAGATGGATTAGAGACTTAAATGTGAGACCTAAAACCATAAAAACCCTAGAAGAAAACCTAGGTAATACCATTCAGGACATAGGCATGGGCAAGGACTTCACGTCTAAAACACCAAAAGCAACAGCAACAAAAGCCAAAATTGACAAATGGGATCTAATTAAACTATAGAGCTTCTGCACAGCAAAAGAAACTACCATCAGAGTGAACAGGCAACCTACAGAATGGGAGAAAATTTTTGCAATCTACTCATCTGACAAAGGGCTAATATCCAGAACCTACAAAGAACTCAAACAAATTTACAAGAAAAAAACAAACATCCCCATCAAAAAGTATGCAAAGGATATGAACAGACACTTCTCAAAAGAAGACATACAGCCAACAGACACATGAAAAAATGGTCATTATCACTTGCCATCAGAGAAATGCAAATCAAAACCACAATGAGATACCATCTCACACCAGTTAGAATGGCAATCATTAAAAAATCAGGAAACAACAGGTGCTGGAGAGGATGTGGAGAAATAGGAACACTTTTACACTGTTGATGGGACTGTAAACTAGTTCAACCGTTGTGGAAAACAGTGTGGTGATTCCTCAAGGATCTAGAACTAGAAATACCATTTGACCCAGCCATCCCATTACTGGGTATATACCCAAAGGATTATAAATCATGCTGCTATAAAGACACATGTACACGTATGTTTATTGTGGCACTATTCACAATAGCAAAGACTTGGAACCAACACAAATGTCCATCAGTGACAGACTGGATTAAGAAAAAGTGGCACATATACACCATGGAATACTATGCAGCCATAAAAAGGATGAGTTCATGTCATTCTCAGCAAACTATCGCAAGAACAGAAAACCAAATACCGCATGTTCTCACTCATAGGTGGGAACTGAACAATGAGATCACTTGGACACAGGAAGGGGAACATCACACACTTGGGCCTGTTGTGGGGATGGGGGAGGGGGGAAGGATAGCATTAGGAGATATACCTAATGTAAATGACGAGTTAATGGGTGCAGCACACCAACATGGCACATGTATACATATGTAACAAACCTGCAGGTTGTGCACATGTACCCTAGAACTTAAAGTACAATAAAAAATAAAAATGAAAATATATAAACAGAGCTGGGTTTAAGCTCTGATTCAGCTCTGTGCTAGCTGTGCAACATTAGGGAATTTACTTCATCTCCTGTGGCCTCAGCTTTCTCTTCTGTGTATTGGAGGTAATCATATCTACCTGGGCATTACGTGAAGATTAAGTGAGAAGATGCAAGTCAAGGGTTTGGCACAGCTTGTCACGTAGTAAGCACTCAATGTTTGAAAGTATTATTACTGAGAGAAAAGCAGTTCAATTTTGAGTTGAGATTCTGAAGGATATTTGTATAATTGACCAAAGAACATCCTGGAGTATGAGATTGTTCCAGAATGGCTTGGGTAGGAATGTAAAAATGCGTAGTTTTTTCCCTGTTGCTAAATCATAGTTCCACAGAGGTACTGAAAGCTTTAGGTGAATTATATAATTTCTCTGGGTTTGGGTATCATTGTCTTTAAATAGATAATATTTATACCTAATTCGAATGAACTCAGAGATCATGTAGCTTTGCCTTAGAGTAACGTCACATATCATAAGCACTGATTTCAACAGCCCAAAAGTTGTTGAAAATATATTCTGTTTTTTGCTGGAATCCTGCAGACTTTATAGAGGATTTAATACTTGGTTTACAGCAATATTAAATCAACCTTTGCACTTTCCCATCCACTTAATTTACTCCCTGCAGCTGCTCCAAAGACTCTCTCCTCAAATACTATGAAAAACTAAACCCATCCTCCACCACCGTCTCCATGTCATTCCACTCTTTACCCCTCTCTTCTATCAGCATCTTATTAATTATCTCAATGTTTGGCCTCTCTCCCAGCAAGAAAGAATCCTTCTCCTTCGAAAGGGAGGAATACAAGGAAAGTTGAGGTGGCTATTACAGATGTCTCTTTGTTGGGCTAGAAGTCTATGAACATTAAAAATGTTTATGCTGTCATAGCTGCCTCATAAAGTTGTTACGATTAAATGGGATAATGTATATAGAATTTAAGCAAAGTGCTTGGACGCAGCAAGTGCTCAATAAATTGCATTTTTTATTACTATTACCTTTGGGCTGATGATGGTTCATGCTCAGCAAATAGTATAAATCAGTAGAAGAAACAAGCAACAAAGTTAGAATGCAGAGACCAGAGTTCAACCCTGTTCATAGATATTGATTTTATGATCCTTATATTTGACATCTTACTTGTCTATACTGTTGTACCTACTTGTTCCTTCTTGTCTTAGCTGACTTCCTTAGAAATGACCCTTTGTTTTCCTGGGGAACCAATCAGGATTTTAACTGCCCTGTTCCTCCCTGTCTAATTGTGACCCTTATCCTGGAATTCACAATATTTTAGATTATATCAGCATATCTTAATGAAGATCTTTAGCCATGAGTACTCTTTCATGATAGTCTCTGGATTATCCTGATATAGGAATAAGGAATATTTCCTACCAAATCATTTGCCTAGCCTCCTGATAATCTAAACTTCTGTTTTCCATGTTTAGCTGAGTAAGTAGTACAGGAAGTTCCAGGTTATTGCAGTCTTAACTAATATCCTCAAACAATGAGGCGTTGATTCTGGTCTGCTTGCAGACAAACTTCAGAATAAACAAGTAGAATGTTTATCTGCCGTGCTTTCCTCTGAGCATTTTCTGGTAATATTCTTGGGAACTGGTCTCATAGTAACTGATACACTTGATTGAAGAAACTCCCACCCCTTGCCTACACACATACTTTTAAAAATCAAGCTTCAGTTTTGGTAAAGGTTTATTGATATAGTCCAACTCTGACAGCCCCAGTTCTACTGCAAGACCTGTTCAGATGTGAAATGGACTTAGTAATTCCTTCAACTTTCATTCCTCAGCCAGATTGTGGAGTCTATCAATTATCCCAGCATTGACAGTCAGGTGAATTAATTGGTACATTTGACAAGGACAGCTATTACCCTATGTTGTTCTGACAGCTGGTTTTGATATCAGGAATTTGTCAACTTCCCCTTCACGGGAGCAATGGGAGGGATGGTTGAGTGAATCAAGAGAGGACATTCAGAATTTTCCCCCCACCCTCAGCAGCTGCAGCTACCCCTCCTCCTAAATAGAACTGCTGACATTCTTAAGCTGAGCATCCTAGCACATGACAGACTTTCACAGTGCAACAATCTATACCAAATGGGGTTGAAAAAATTTAAAAAAAAAAAAAAACAGAAAAGTTGGTAAAGTTATTAATACCAAATTGGGAATATTTTAGTAATGATTTTAGTGAGTTTCAGACACTAGCTGTACTCACCATACTCTACTTTCTTGGATTCATTCATCTGACATGAGTGGGTTTTTCATTTCCATTAGTAGATAAGGTGGCTTGAAGGTGGTCATACATGCAGCAAGTTGTAGTCAACTTTATCTGAGAAGATGTTCGAAACATAAAGGTGCAAACAATAAATATCTCTTAGGGTCCTTTTCAGCTTTACGATTCTTATGATTCAAAAACCATTTGTATTTTCTACAACCACTTTTTGGAATTATTATAGCCAAGTGACTTGGGCTAGTGAAAAAAAAACATAACAAGACAAAACAAGAAGCAGGATAACATAATAACTTTCTGTGTGATTTTGAAGAAGTTACAATCTTTCTGTGGAATTCTACAACATGCCTGTAAGATGGGGAAACTAGCCATTCTACAGCTTTCAAATACAATTTTCCAAGACAAGGGAGGTAGTAAGACTGGGATAGAAATTTGAACTCTTTGGAAGGCAAGCACAGTTAACCCAAGTCATTACTCTCGCATTCCTCCTGGGTTTTTTTCTGGGTGCGAAAGAAGAACCAAAGTGCTGATTTCATTGGGACGCTGTAAGGCCAGGTGTTAATCGCGCTATGCTACAGTCATTTGCTATAACTAGTCTCAGACATTAATGCTGACCATGTGAGTTAACAACTCAGTAGGTCTGGGATTGTCCAGGGTTGAGCAAGAAGTGCTGAGCAGTAAATGTAATCCACAATCCATAAAATTAAGCCTGGTGGAAAAATGCAGTTCAAGGACATTTAAAACAGTTAAGCAAGAGGAAAAGCAAAACTGATGTTCAGTTACATTTTCTGGGTGGCATGTTGGGCTCACGGTGTGGAAGTGACCCTTTGAAAAGGTTAATGTCAAAGCAACTGCCTCCACCGTTAGTGAGTCGCTGAGCCTTTCCCTCAGGACGTGATTAGGTCTTTGAGAAGCTTGTAGAGGTGTTTCTGGAAGCTGTCTGCTGTGGATACTCTCTCAACTGCTGAACATGCGATGTTATTAATCTCACTTCTGAGCCCTCAGTTCCTCTTCCTAAAAAGATTGTTGTTTCTTGTTTTCTGCTCTCATTATTCCCATCTCTCTCAGCACCCTCCCCAAGAATCTACTGTGAGAACAAAGTTGGAGACATAAGGAAGAGCACGAGAGTATGACAGACAGGTAGAAGCAGAGATTCTGCAGCGTGGTATCTCTGAAAGCTCATTAACACCCAGTCTTCTAAGCTTGAGCCTAGGAGACGATGGCCATGTGTAATGACTGTGCAGCCTCTACTTAAGTAGCTCCACTGTCATGGAGCTCCTTGCTTCTTATAGCTTCCCTCTGCATCTTCGGAAGCCTCTGAATATAAAAATATATTTTTAAAGTGACCTGAAATCTGTCCTCCTGTAACTCCCATCATTAAAGTTCTAGCCTTCTGCTACTGTATAAAACAAATCTAACCATCTTTGCCTAACAGCACTTTGAAAATAGCTAACCCAGGCCTCAGAACAGGGATGAATTCAAGTTTTATGAGAGCCAACATTTATACAGTTTGAGGTTCTCTTTAAGAAAACTAATATAAAAGTACTTACAAAGTTAGGTGCAAAAGTAATTTTATTTTAAATCAAAAAACATAATGAAGTATAGATTTTAAAAAGCTAACAATAATCCAGACGTCACAAAAGTCAGAAAAATAACATGATGATATTATTAATTGCCCAACAAATCTCTTTATTATGTTTATTTCCTACATTTTTTGAATCAACTCTTATTTAACAATCATTTTGTAGTATTATTTTCTAAAGCAAAAATAAAAAGATAATTCAATCTTGTCTTTATCATCAGAATTTGTTTTTTTACTTTTGGTAGGTTAGAAAAGGTTTTTTAGCTACATCAGCTGTGATGGGTAATATCAATAAATTTTTAGGATTGTTGTCAAATTCGGGCAAGCCTCTACATGTTTCTTTTAAATTTGAGCTCTAAGATTTGGAAGAATTTTCCATAGACCAACTTCTGGCTCTAAACATTTCACACCTTGCTTCTCTACACTAGTCATAAACATCTGATGTCAGGTACTATATGACACTGGTAACGCACACAGCTTCTGGTCTTGTATCTTCATGACACAGTTGACGATGGGTGAGCCAGCACAGTCAAGGAAAGAAATATTCCTGGAAGACATTTTTACCCCAGGACAGCTAAACCTACTTAACTGTGTACAGAAGTGAATGTAAACCACAAAAATATATCCTACTACACTCAAACTACACTCAAACTATATGTATCTTCATCTCAAGTTCTCCCTAGCTGGAGCTGAAAATACCCATGGCTGCTCCATTGCCCTCTGAAACAAAAGGGCATGTGAGGGAGGGGGAACCCAAGTGGAAAGAGACAATAGCCTTAACCAGTTGTAGTGACAATATCTTACTTTTGAAATGCTATTAAAACGGGTGACCATGTGAACTTATTGTTGGCCCTCTCCCTAGGTCTTAGGAGGGACCTGTGTAAATAAGAGGTCCTTAATCTTAAGCTTCATTGACTTCACAGAAATCTGCCTCTGCCTGTGAGTCCCTGAAACAAAAAACAACCCACTTGGACAAAGAGACTCCAGTTCCCCTTACAATAAGTCCTGGGGGCTGGTGAGGAGTGATAAAACCAATAGCTTTGCACAGGATCAGGAAGCGAACCAGTCACGTGCCCCGTAATAGCCACGACATTTGGACATGGCAGAAAGCATGATATGCATTTACTCGCAAATTGACTGATCCACACTTTTGGGGCTGTTGTATCTTCTTCCAGTAAAAGTCCTTGCATCCTCAAGGCTTTAACTATGGAATGCAAAACTGGTGTTAAATTGTATCTTATAAAGCCAGAATCAACCATGGTTTCAAGAATCAATATTACTTAGGAGGGAAAAATGTGTGTGCTAGTCACATAATATTTCCATTGAGCATATAACCATTTAGCTTCCTGTTTCTTGTCTATGGCATGAGAAGGGAAAGGCTATCTAGAAACTAGATACATTTAGATGAATAGATGATGTTACCTCTCTCCTTTTGCACTTAATATATCTTGGGTCATATTGTTTATTCATTTATTTATTGTAAAAAGAATGTATTTTACCATCCCAACTCAGCTTCAAATGTCTCAGGGATAGGATTATGTCATATTCTTAAAAAATTATTTTTGTATTCTCAACATTTTTAATATACCCTGTACATAGCAGACATCATACAACATTATTAATGAGAACTTTTTACATATATTTAAAGTACTCTGTAGAGTTTAACAATTGAGACAAAAATTGATTTGTATCTTTTTTCTCATACTGTTCCTCTTTTTTCCCTTTCTCCCCTTTCTTCCTCTATCCTTATGCCTTAATTCATCCCTCTGTCTTTTATCCTCTTATTTTCACCAAGTTCAGCGCTTTGGAAACAGAAACAGTTTGACTCCTGGCTTTGCCACTTACTGGCTGTGTGGCTTTGGGCAAGAGAGTTAACCATTTGAGCTAGAGTTCCTGCACCTACAAGATGCAGCTAATAAGAGATCTTCTCAAAATTGTTGTGTTCAGTTGATAAAAGAATGCAGTGAGTCTCAACCCTTTTGGAACAAATGCTATAATAATTTTATTGCAATTGTTTTGCAAATACCTCCTTTGCTATCTTGAGAGAAAATTCATAAATTATGGAACCTACATGCACACATAATAAAAAATCTATATAGTGCCCACGTGTGACATAAAGATATAAAAGAAATTTATAATGAAATAAATTTTAAATGCTGAGGCACAACTACACTAGATAATATAACTAAGTGATGTGATTTTGCACCTACATTTTTCATCATATATATGACAGGTACAAATGGAGACCAGTATGGGCATATAGTACTAATACTCAAGTGTCACAGAGCACAAAATAAAGTGTGGTCTTCCTTCAGCTTACATCATATTGCATTCCTGGAAAGTTATATGTATGTAGAAACCATGAATGTAAAAACTAGGCAAAAAATACTTTGTAAGTAAAATGAATGCAGGTTCTAGGCCTAGATAGTCGCAAACAAGTTTTTACCTTCATAGTTGTTCCAATGGGCCCTTTGAAATTCAGGTAGCATGAAGGATAATTCTTCCTCATGCACAACTGTTTCAGCCATTGCAGGTTATAGAACATAATGCATTTTTGGTTCCCACTTGTATAGTTTTTTCCAACACCAACTGAGTGTCCAACAATTCAATTCAATTCTGACACTATCTGGGATTAGTGCAGATACCACAGGTTAAGGATGTAGTCCCACAAAACAGTCCCACTTCAGATGCCAGCTGCAAATGGGGTGCCCAAGCTACCCAGATGTCTATTCAACCAACTACAAATATAGGGGTTGCCACCCTTCAAAATTCACTATAACAACTCATAGAGGTCAGGAAAGTGCTATACTTACTATTACAAGTTTGTTATAAAGGATACATTCAGAAACAGCTAAATGGAAGAGATGTGTAAGGAAAGTTTACGGTGGGAGAGAGGGAGGGGCAGAGCTTTCATGCCCTCTCTGGCCTGGCACACCTCCCTCCTGGCACATTGATGTGTCCACCAACCAGGAAGCTCTCCAAACCCTGTTGTTTAGAGACTTTCTTGGAGGTTTTATAACAGAGGCATGATTGATTAAATCACTGACTATTGGTGACTGAACTGAAATCTCTTAGCTTCTCTCTCTTTCCAGAGGTTAAAGAGGGCTGGTGCAGAGGGGTGGGAGTAAGCTGAAAGTTCCAACCCTCTCATCATGGCTTGGTCTTTGTGGTGACCAGCTCCTATCCTGAAGCTATCTAGCCCTGGCCCTTCACACCAAGAAACATCTCATTAGCATACAAAAGATAATTATCACTCGGGAGATTAAGAGTTTTAGAAGCCATGTGCCAGAAACAGGGGACAAAACTCAAAATATTTATTTTTATTATATAATATACCACCTCATAATTGGCAGCAGTACTCTTCAATTTTTATGACAACAAAAAGGTGGTTCCACAAATTTTCAAAATGCCATTTGGGGATGGCATCCCTTTGACTGAGAGCCACTAAAATAATACATCTCTGGGGTTCCGGCCTGTAATCTCAACACTTTGGGAGGGTAAGGCAGGAGGATCACTTGAGGCCAGGAGTTTGGGACCACCCTGGGGAAATAGAAAGATCCCCATCTCTACAAAAAATTTAAAAATTAGCCAGGCATGGTAGTGCATGTACCTGTAGTCCCAGCTCATTGGGAGGCTGAGGTGGGAGGATCACTGGAGCCCAGGAGTTTAAGATTACCCTGAACTATGATCATGCCACTGCACTCCAGCCTGTGTGACAGAGGAAGACTATGCCTATAACAATAATAATAATAATAATACATTCTCTAAGTAGCTAGTGTAGTGCATAGATTATAGTAGAATTGCAATCCAAATTAGCTGTTTTCCTTTTTCCCTTCCTGTCTTTTTCCTCCCCATCCGTTGCATGTGCCCTGAAGCTCTGAGGAATTGCAAAAGGTAGAAAAACAACTATTTCCAAATCACTCCATTGGGGATAAAGCAATGAGAAAAACAAACATCAGTTAACTATAAAAAAAAATCTATTCCGATCCATGGACCCTTAGATATTCTTTCTGTCCTGCAAGACATCTGTACTCTATCAAGGCACACACCCACCTGATTAACTTATTGGTAGATGGGAACTTCATCATGTTCAGATAATTTAGAAGAAGTAGCTGCCAAAAGATTAAGGAAATAGTCTTGGTTGTGTTTGCTTTGAATGGTATTGAAATCAAAGGTGACATCAGACTTCCCTATGGGCTTCTGTTTAGTTTCATAGGGAAACTAAAAAGGAATTGCCTGTTAAGGGAAGAACACATTTGGCAACAGGAATTCTAGTGAGTACCTTTGGGGTACTGACAATAACCAGTGCCAACTGATTCCTGGTTCGAAGGAGTATGTGTCCTTTGGGGAATGACCACAAAACTTTCAACTTGAGGCTAGGGGCAAGAAGGGGCTTTGGAGAGATAAGGTGATAATAAATTGAGTTAATTAGAATTCTTTCTGGAACTCATTTTGATGCTCTTATCTGCCAGCTCAGCGTGCCTTATGGATGTTAACTCCTTTATCCTCATAACTTTTCTCTGAATTCATTATAGAACAGAGACACGATAGTATTTCAAAAGACAAAGTATTTCAGAGGGCAAAAAGAACAATTGTGGTGAACATACAGGTGAATGGGTGAAAATCTCTCAGACTCTTTGTTCTTATGGAAGTGGTGGTGCCTTGGTGAGATAATGTTGAGAAAAAAAAATCAGACACCTATCGAGGTTTTCATTAAATTATCACTTGGCATTTGATATATTATGAATATAATAATAATAATAACATGTCTCCTTAGTGCCATGTATTGAAACAAGCATTTCAAATCCTCATAGCAGTGCAAGGTAGGTTTTATCTCATTTTACAGATGAGAAAAACCAGGCTCCGGGAGGTTAAATACTTTTCCAGAGGTCCCACAGCTCAAAAGAAGACACTGAAACTAGGTGGGAATGGAATCCACCTGACTTCAGAGTGCTAGGGTTTTCCACTTCCCTACTCTCTCTGGTTTAAAATCTCCTAAAGTAAGCTCTTCCTCTCTTTTGTGCTGCAGTAATGCCTAAGACTTTCAGGGATGGGACAGGCACATGTTTAAAAATATGCATAAAATTTATAAGCAAAATAAAAGTTTAGTCAATTTGATCACATAAAAATAAAGAAAAAGTTTGCAGGACAAAAAACACCATATTAAAAAGACCAAAAGATAACCAAAACTAGGGATGAAATATTTGCGACATATAACACAGACAAAAATTGATCTACTTATTACATAAAGAACTCTTGAAAATTGAGGGATAAAAGACAAAAAGTATGCTAAGAAAATGAAAAAAAAAGAAGACATGAACAGACCGTTCACACAAAAATATAGAAAATGGCCCTTAGATATACAAAAAAAGTTCAGACCACCAATCATTATTAGATAAATGCAAATTAAACCAATACTTAACTTACATACCTTTTCTCACCTATTAGATCGCTGAAAATTAACAAGCAGACGACATATTCTGTTGGCAAGACTGTAGAGAAACAAGCATTCTCCTGCATTGCTGATGAGGATGCAAACTGGCACAACCGTTCTTGGTGATAATTTGGCAATGCTTGACAAAACTACATACACACTTACTTTTGACCCAGGAATTCCAGTTCTAGAAATCTACACTGAAAATATATGTTCAGTAATATGTAAATACATAAATGAAAGGTTATTCATTTTAGCATTGGTTGTAATTGCAAAATATTAGGAAGAAAAATGCTCAGATAGGAGAGTGGTTTGGTTGAATAAACTATGGCTCATTCACTCAGTAGAGTACCATGTAACTGTAAAAAAACAGAGTAATTTTTATATATCCTGTTACATTAAAAAAACAAAGCATAAAGTGTATTTATAGCATGCTAACCTTCATGTTTTTAAAGAAAGACAGAGATATCAGAAAACATATTGGGATCTGCTAAGTTGTGAAAAAGAAATACAGGAAGGATAAACTAGACACTACTGGCAATAGTTACTGAAAGGGTCGATGAGAACAGGGTCAAAAGAATGGGGCACTGGGTATGGGGTAGCAAGGATGATGGAAAATGACTCTTCTCCGAGTATATCATTTTTAGTGTCTAGCTCTGACTCTTAGTATATTTAGCATATCTCCAGAACAAATTTAAAAATTTAAAATCAACCAAGATGTGAGGAGATTCCCAATGAAATACAAACAATAAACGTGATTCCAATATATGACAAATTAATAATACAACTATGCCAAAGGAGAGGAGAAGAAAAGAACTAACCTAAGTAACTTTGTCAAACCATGTTTTGACTGTATATTATAAGGCTAAAAATGAAATGAATTCTACACAAATATTGTATTCAAATTGGCAAATTAAGTGTTTTTTGTTTTTTGTTTTTTTCCCACAGAGATAAAGGCTAGCAATCCTGAAACTCTTCATGTGTGCTCCAGGATTGAACAAATAAGCAACTATATTGTGGATAATGAATACCAGGTCCCTCACTATCAGAGAAAGGGTTACAAGTAAGACGATGGAGAGGGCTAGAAAGAACACTGCAGTTTAATTGAAATTAGAGGAATCAGCATAAAATCATGGTTTATATAGACCAGGTAGACAGATTAGACAGATAGATAGATAGATAGATAGATAGATAGATAGATAGATAGATAGAGTAATGGTTAATTTTATGTGTCAGCTTGACAGGACCACAGGGTGCCCAGATACTTGATTAAAATTTATTTATTATACATTTTTAAATGTTTCTGGATGACATTACATTTGAATTGGTGCACTAAGTAACACAGATTGCACTCCCCAATGTAGGTGGGCCTCATTCAATCTTTTGGAGGCTTGAATAGACCAAATGGTAGCAGAAGGGAGAATTAGCTCTCTTTGCCTGACCAGGACATCAGTCTTCTCCTGAACTTGGACTTGTACCATTGGTTCTTCTGGTTGTTAGGCTTTGGGACTCAGATTAGAACTACACCACTGGTTTTCCTACAGACAACAGGTTGTAGACCTTCTTAGTCTCCATAATTGTGTGAGCCGATTCCATATAATAAATCTCTCTATATATGTATAGATATAGAGAGAGTTTTATTGTATTATATATACATATTTGTTATAAGGAATTGGTTCACACAATTATCTAAATCTATATAGATATAGATACCTATATATAATATATATCTATCTATATAGATACCTTATAGATACCTATATAGATAGATATATATTATATATAGGTATCTATATATTATACTATTTATTATATATTATATTTTTATAATATATAACTCTATATATCTACATATATCTATATAGATTTATTATATAGGTATATGTAGATATAGATTATAAAATATAGATAGATATATGTAGATATATATTATAAAATTTGTATATATTATCTACATCTATATATTGTTTATATCTATATATAGATATACAATTCCTACTGATTCTATATATAGTATCTAAATTATATATCTTATATATAGATATATATCTATATATTATCTAAATGATCTAAGTCTATATAGATATAGATACCTATATATATCTATCTATATAGATACCTATATATAACATATACCTAGATAGATAGATATATGTTATAACTATCTATAGATATATGTTATAACTATGTAACAGATATATATTATAGATATATGTTAAATGTTATATGATATAACATATATCTATCTAGATAGATATATGTAGATATATAGATTTATTATATATTATAAAATTTACATATATTATCTATATCTATATATTATTTATATCTATAATAGATATATAATTCCTGCTGATTCTATATATAGATACATATTTCCTACTGATTGTTTCTCTGAAAAACCCTGACAGATAGATAGGTAAAAGATAGATGAATAGATAGTATAAAATATCCATAAAAATAGATATAAAATAAAGAGATAAAATATATACAAAGATAAAAACAAAGATGCTTCCGTGTGAATGTGTGTGAGTACACATTGTCTATTTTCTAGCTCTGTCCACTGAGAAGGCCTAGAACAATGATACCCTAGTAGCAAAGAGCACACTTAGTGCCTAGATATTGGTTTTTCCAATAAAAGGAACCAGAACTCCTTGGATAAATATTTGATTACAGGGTTGAGAAAGGGAAAGTACAAGATGGCTTGTAATATTTTGTGTGCCAGAAAGGAAAGAAGTGCTCAAAAAAAGGATGGGGACATGTTACAAGGAAGCAGGAATGAACTTGAAGGGGTTTTGATGGCCAAATCTGGGATGGTTTAAGGAAAAAAAAAATCAAAACTCATGAATAAAATAAACAATCATTAGTTCACACCCATAAAATATTTGAATAAATAAATATTTCTTACAGTAGATTTCCAATCGATCAATGTGGAAAGAATGATGAAAACAGAAAATCACCATTAGGCAAATGGAACAGTGATAACTTTGGTAGACAAGAATTATTAATGGATACCAAAATTAGTAGGTTACAAAAAGTGTGATGAGAAACAGGAATAGCTTCAAAATATCTTCCCATGGGACATTTATTAAGTGATCAAAGTTAATAAGACCAGTAATAAAATATATTGACATCATGTAATCCAGATATGATGCACCTAGAAGAACACACCATGAGTTCTGTGACATTTTAAAATGCATGAATGTAACCTGAGAACATATCAGACAAATTCAAATTGAGGCACATTCTACAAATAACTGGTCAGAACTCTTCAAAAGTGTCTAGGCTATTAAAGAAAAGGAAAAACAGAAACTGCCACAGATTGTAGGAGACTAAGGAGACATGACTACGTACAATGTGGAACACTGGACTGGATCCTGAACTAGAAAAAAAGACATTAGTGGGAAAACTGGTGAAATTCAAATGAATATCCCATCAATAATGTATTAGTCCATTCTCACATTGCTATAAGGAAATACCCAAGACTGGGCAATTTAATTAAAGAGGTTTAATTAACTCACACTTCAGCATGACTGGGGAGGCCTCAGGAAACTTACAATCATGGTGGAAGGCAAAGGGGAAGAAAGGGATCTTCTTAACAAGGCAGCAGGAAGCACAAGTACAAACAAGAGAAATGCCAGACACTTACAAAACCATCAGATTTAATGGAACTCACTTACTATCATGAGAACAGCAGGGGGGAAACTGCCCCCATAATCCAATCACTTCCCACTGGCTCCCTCCCACAACATGTGTGGATTATGGGAACTACAATTCAATATGAGATTTAGTTGGGGACACAGTCAAACCATATAAAATGCTAATTATTTGCTTTCAATTATTGTACTGTGGTTTTACAAGATGTTAATACAAGGGGAACCTGAGGAAAAGGCATATGAAAACTACTGTTTTGTGTACCCTTTCTGCAACTCTAAAATTATTTTAAGATAAAAAGTTAAAAATATACAGCATTTTTCCTTATAAAAGTAATGCGTATTAATTATAGCCAATTGGGTAAATTTAGCAGCACAAACTTTTTGTTAAAAAACATCAATAATTCCATCTTCACAGGATCAAATCTGTTCTTATTTTGGCATAATAACACACATACATTCGTTTCCAAAATTATGCTAACAAAATATTCATTCTTATGTAACCTGCTTTTTTACCCACTTACTATCACCAGCACTTATGCCATAGAATCAATATTCTTTAATATTGTTTTAAGCAGCAGCAAAGCATTCCATATACAGATATGTAAATTAATTAATTAATTAATTTTAATTGTGAAATGATCCTTTATTGAAATATTGTTTTTGGGTGCTTCTTAACCAGTTTTGCATTCTACCGCACCACTGTTGACATCATCTATGATGTCATGAGGGTGGCGGCCATCAATATCACAGCCCACAGACTCAACAGTCCCCAAGATCTCTTTAATGGTTCCAGAGAGTTATCTGGCTAAAGATCAGTGCCGCATCTGTCGAGCAATGTTGACAATCTCATCAAAAGTGATATTTCCACTGTGTTTAATGTTTTTCTGTTTTTTTCTATCTCTTGGTGGTTCCTTGAGGACTTTTATGATCATGGCAGTGGCAGAAGGTGCCACCTCATTCTGGGTCTGTCTGTACTGAATGGTCAGTTTCACTGTAATCCTCAGACCCTTCCAGTCACCTATTGCCTTGGCAATGTCATTACCAAGTTTTTTTGGACATGGACCTGGGGTGGCCAATCTTGGGGGTCAGCCCAGATGTGGCACCAACTTTACCCCTGGTGCATCTCAGGTATACGACTTTAATCTTGCTGGGGTCAAACTTCGGTGGCATGGTGGAGGCCGCTGGTGTTGGATGAACCTGGATTCAGGACGACCGAAGAAAGTTGCACCTTGGCCTCCTCCGAGACAAAAGCTGAAAGCAGATATGTAAATTTATTTAACTCAATATTTCTTGAAGTATATTTTGCAGAGCCTCTTTTCTGTAGTATATTAAGAAGCATTATGTAATAAAGGGGTTCAGTGACCAAAGGAATTTGAGAAGCACTGAGTTAAATGAGGTTAAATAATAGATTTCTTTTTTTGCAAGAATTCTGAGAAGATTCTTGCTAATATGCTTTGTAATTTCTCAAAATATAGATATAGTACATATGTCCTAAATTTATTTGATCATACAATCCTTTGTGTGTGTGTGTGTGTGTGTGTGTGTGTGTGTGTGTGTCCGGGGCATCTTATGAAATTTGTTTCTGCAGAACACATTTTGGGAGATTCCAATCTCTTTTTGATAATTTGCAATATTTCACTATCATATATAATGCTGCTGTGACTATCTTGTCATATAAATCTTGCAATATAAATCTTACAAGTATCTCTGTTTCCTTATGATCAAATCTCAAAAATATAATTGTTTAGTCAATGACTATACAGTTTGTAGTTTCTTGACACCTACTAGCCAAATCATGCTTCTGAAGGAATGACTAATTTAAATTCTCACCAGCAGTATAAGAAAAGAGAGAGAGACTAGCTGGAGAGAAGATAGATTACAGATGTCAAAAGAGATGACTGTGAACTTAGATTTTATCAGAGGTAGTGCAGAAGTGGCTGAGTTCATTTTTCTGAACTTTTTAACTAAAAGGGTATTTTGATATCAATCCGGGCCACACTCTTTCTTGGAATTTTTTAACAACAGTGTTCAGTTCTAGTACAGTGTTGATTAGTTATATAGTAGTAGCTGGAATTAGCTCAGTCTTTGCCAATTTATAGCTACTGAAAATATTTCACTCACTCATCTCCAATTTTTTTCTAATATTTTAGAAACATTGGTTCCATCAGATCAAATACTTCCCCTACTTAGTCAATATCAAGACTGTTGTCAATTCACTTGTTGTTTGGGAGCCAGTGGGACACATGGAAGGTGATATGAGGGGGCCACTGTTAGCCTTCTTGATATGGGCATCCAAAGCTGGGAGTCTATCTGTCCTAACCACAGGCCCCACCAGAAGAAGGTGAGGACCTAGAACTTACTAGAGTCTCATAGATCTCAGTGTCCAGCCCAGAGGAGACAGTGATGCTTAGTTTTCTTTAGAGGTAAGAGATATTTAGCTCACCACTGGCTTCAAGAACCTCTGGAGAAATCAGGAATCCTGAGCTAGATATTTAATAAACGTTTATAAAAGCTGAAAACTGTGTAATGATAGTGTGTCTCTGGACCACAACAGCATATGGAACCAGACACCAGACTAGTTTTCAAGACACAATGACCTTTGTTAAATTACATGAAAATAATAGGGAGGCAGAGTGTTGCAAGGACACCACCCTGCAAATGCAGAAGCCAGGGCTTGCCTTTGGTCTGTCCACTAAACTAATTTAATGATAAGCTGTGTGACCCTGGGTAAACTACCTAACCTCTCTGGACTTCCTGGTGCCCCCATCTCTAATTAGGTCTTAAATGACTTCAATTTGCATATCAAGTATTTGACAAAAAGTCAAAATTATTGCAGGGAAATAAAACAATTTGTAGTCACCATCACTGCTCACAGCATATCAATCATTTGGGCAGCAGCATGGATAATTTAAGTTTCTCCCTGAGAGAGCATATCAGATGTCAAATGACCTACTTGCTGACCTTTCAACTCACCAAGTTCTTTCTGGTCTCAGGGTATCTGCACTTGCTACTGGATTTGCCCGCAAATATTTCCCTTTGACTTGCAGCTATTTCGCACTTCTCCATCTCAGTTAAAATCTCAGCTACAATCTTCCCAAAAAGGCCTTACCTGGCCATGCATCAGTCACACTCTAGCTCCTCCTCACTCCATTTAAATTGCTTCAAAACACTTGAAATGATCAAACTTAGGGATTTGATCATATGTCTATTGCCTGTTTCCCTCCACAGAATATAAGCTCCACAAAAGACAGATCTTGTGGTCTTGTTCAGTCTGTGCCTAGAATATTGCCCTGCACTGCAAATACTCCAAGGCAGGAAATAACTCAGTGGGCTGAAAATCAGAAAGGAGGCCATGTGACTAAAGCTTGTAGAGTAAGGAGAAAAGTGGTGAGAGGTAATATCAGGGAGGTAGGTAGGGGCTAGACCACATAGGTCTTATTGGTTATAGTGACTAAGTGAGAGTGACACTGTTACTGGTAAATCTTTTAATATTCTCAGATGTGTATACTTCTAAAAGCAAATCATTTGCAAGCAGCTATATTTGACCTGTTATTAGTAAGCAGTTACTTAAGACATACATCACAGCTGATCACTGCATCCTAGTGCGTCACAAATTTATAGTTTTACAAGATAACCTCAAACACAGGGGCTCCAGGGAGGGGCTTCAGAGAGTTTCTGAGTCCTTGAAGCAAAAGGAAAAATTTTGCTGCGAAGTGCAAGCATGCATGTGTGTGCTCCTGGAGAAAGTTTCCATCAGCTCCAGCCTATTCTCAATGGAGCCCTATCACCTCCCAATTTAAGAATCATTGATCCCTGCTCTCAGTTTTCTCTGAACACCTTGACTCTTCCAGCATCTTGTTCTAGGCTGGCAAATATTTTTACTGTCTATTTAAATCACAACTTAAATTTGTGAACTATACTTTCTTCAGTAAGCAGGCAGAGAAGTAAACATGGGGAACATTTACTTTAAAAAAAAAGATCAATTAGCAAATGACAACCCATGATAAATCAGTGCCCATGTGTTAAGTAACTGGAGTGCAGGTGGCAAGGGCTGATTTTCCTCCCAATGACAGTCGCTGAAATATCCACATAAGATGATCTTTAAATATTTGACTGTTGCCTTAAAATAGCTACCTTGGTTTTTTAAAAAGAACATAATTTTAAAACCCTTAGCTTATTTTTAATTTATAGTCCTTGAAAAAAAAATAAGTGGCTGGCCCAATCATTTATATGCCTGGGCAAAAGCAATACATCTATATAAAAGTACAGTGATATATTTCTGTTGCTACTTTAATGTGCTGCTCCTCGCCCTGTATGTTCTGATTCATTGGAGAGTAGCAATCATGTCGACAGGCGCTGTTCTTCAGTTCCCATCAGCGACAACTAAAGGCCAATTCAAGGTTGTGGTGGGGTCATGAATCTAACACAGTCGCTGATAGAACAATTTCCCTTCCACACAGCATTGTCAGTGGGACACACTGGGAATAGACAGGGAGGCTGGCCGTGTGCATCTCTATCTTCTTGCTTTTCCTTTTGTTTCAGAGCCGATGTCTGCGATGTGTGCCAATCCAGCACCATTAGGGAATAGAGGGCCAGTCCGCGGAAAATTGATAAGGGAGAAAATTTCTAACGCCTCAAGAATTTGGGAGGGGGGTGGGAAATAAGCCTGTCCCTCTGTGCAAACAAGTCATCCAACAATGTGTTACAGGAGGGTCAAGAGCAGAAAAACAGAAGGAGAGGCAGAAATAAAGCCCTGCCGGTTGGAAACAAGAGAGGTCTCAGAGCTTTACAAAAGAAAATGTTTACATTCCAGAGACTCGGAGGGTTAATTAAATAACTGAGTTCTCTGTTCTTTCATTGCCCAAATAGTGTCCGAATGAGTGAAGATGCTGTCTCTGCGGCTGCTTTTTGTGTTCCTTCCTCATTCTAGGCTGCAGTCCACAGCTGACCAGAAAGTCAACCTTATCTCTATTAGTCCAGAGGGTGAAGGCAGGTTTAAATTAAAACCAAGTCCAAAGATAGGGCATCTCGGATGAGGCTTTCAGAGTTAGTGTCATAACTTTTGTGGGCTAAGCCTCAATTCTTGTTGAGATAAAAACATCTGGAAAGTGGGTGAAGGATGAGCACCAAGGACTAAGCTAGTTGTAGGGGCAGGTTCCTGCAAGTCAACGGTCCCAGGTCACAGTGTGCAAAGAGCAAGGAGTCTTTCAGGCATTAAAAGCATTTCACAGCGGTTTTAAACACAGACTTTGAGTTCAAAGAGGATACAAAGGGGTTAAGAACTCACTCAAAGACATGGTGGTGGGGGTGCACCTGTGATTCGCTCCAAGGCCTGTTGGAGTCCAGAGCCCACACTCTTAGTCCTAGACTCGTGGCTCCCTGTTTTGGACGCCCATGTGAAGGAGGTTGACCATGGCACCCACCTTTCGCGTGTCCCTCTGGGTCCCAAACCCCAACTGCATTGATGGCAGTCCTGGTTGTAAGTGTGAGGATTCTTTGCCCTAATAGAATCAAACCTTTTTCAAATATTAGGAAAACACTTAAGATGAGTGAGTAACATGTTTTTGATAGCTATAAACTGGCAAAGATGGAGCTAGTTCCAGCTACTACTACATAACTAAGCATTTCTCACTTCCTCTAACAAAGACAGTTACTTAGGAGGAATAATAAACATGAAATAAACAGCTAATTAATCCATATAAGAGGCAAATCCACCACCACAGTTGCTGTATTTATTATTCTTTTTTTCAGAGACAGGGGTTTTGCTCTGTTGCCCAGGCTGTAGTGCAATGGTGTGATCATAGCGCACTGTAACCTCGAACTCCACCACGCCCCGTCTTTTTCTTTTTCCTTTCTTTTTTAAGAGGAAAAAAAAAAAATCTCTTAAATGATATTTTCGCCAGTATAAAATGAATACATTGTTGCTATATTTTTACATTATTATAATATTATTGTTTTGGAAGTACTGCACTGAAAAATAAAAGATAGAAATTAACCAGCCTTAGTGCTACCATACTATTAATATTTTAATGTATTTCTGCTTCACTTATTTTATATGCATAATTTTTGTCAGTTGTTTAATGGTCATACTACTTACATACTTTTGAAAACAATTTTTAAAATTTAACATTTCTATGTAAGCATTTTCTCATGCTATTATGAACTCTTAATAAATATCATTTTAATGGCTGCTTAATGTTCCAGCAAGTGGATATTCCAGAATTTACTTAATGATCCCTTTATTACCAGACATTAACTGGTTTCTAATTTTTTGCTATTACAAATAATGTCATGATAAATATTTGGGGGCATTTTCCACATTTCAGATTATTTCCTTAGACTAGATTTACAGAAGTTGGATTGCAGAGTCAAAAGGTATGAAAACATGCAACCCTCTCAAGAAATATTGTCATATTGCTTTATAAAAGGGTTGATGCCGTTTGCACCGCCACTAGCAGCTACTCGAGCAAAACTGCAATGTGACTAAAAGCAGTTTATGGAGTTAGACCAGAGTTTTTCAACCTCAGCACGATTGACCTTTTGGGCAGGATAATTCTTTGTTATGGGAGGCTGTCGTACGTATTCTAGGAATGTTTAGCAGTATCCCTGCTATCTATCCACTAGAATTCAGTAGCAACCCTCAGTTATGACAACAAAAAATGTCTCCAGACATTGCCACATATACCCTTGGGGGCAAAATCATCCCTGGTTAAGACCTCATGTGTTAGACAAACTTTAACTTTCATTTGGGCTCCATCACATACTAGTAAGCCAATGTGGGCAGGCTACTTGATCTCTCTGGCTTATCATTTATTCATTGTAAACTGGGGATGATTACACTCAGCTCAGGAGTTGGTTGGGAAGATAAAATAAGATAGTGTATGTAAGGTGTTTCATACAATGCTTGGAGTCTGCTAACAGCTAGTAACTATTTGCAATTAAGATCATGGTGGCAATCCTTCCAGTGCCCTGTGAAATGACCTGGCTTTTATGTGAATGAAGGAGAGGTGGGTTTGGTGAATCACTGATACTCATTCATTTATTTATGCACTCATTCAGTTAGTATTTATTGGGCCATTACTACATAGCAGGAATTGTTCCAGGCACGAAGGATACAGCAGTGTATAAAATACTGTCCCATTGGAGCATACATTCGAGTGGAGAGATAGGCAATAAATGATATTGGAAAACTGAATTATATGATATGTTAGGAAAGAGGACAGAAATTGTTTGACAGGTGGGAGAGGTTAAAATTTTAGAGAGGATGGTCTGGAAGTCTCTATTGAAGACGGACAATTAAGACTTGATTTTGCCATGTAGGCACTGAAGCAAGGGCAGTCCAGATGGAGGGAAGAACAAGTGCAACGGCCCTGAAACAGAAATGTGCCCAGAATGTTCAAGGACTCACAGGTAAACCAGTGTGCCTGGAGGAGGCTGGAGAAGGAATTATGACACTGGGTGAGTGGTTGGCTGGTGGCCTGGTGATGAGGGATTATAGAGACTTTGCTTTTACTCTAAGTGAGAGGGGAAGCCATTAGATATCATTGTTTTGTACACTTTAAAGTCATCTTTGATAAGAAATTGTGGAAAGTGAAGTGGGAAATGTAAGAGTGTCTATCTAGGGGGTATAGAGTTGAGAGTAGAAAAATGGGAAAAACCTGCTTTTCCATGTCAACAGGGCTTACCCAGCCAACTTCCAAATTATTTCCATCTTATTTTGAAATAATTCCATCTTATTTCCACTGAAAGGTCTAACTTGGCTGAAGGCAAGGCTTCAGGGTCAATAAGGAGAGCTGATTGCAGGACTCTGCGTCACCATCTGATTACCTGGATGTGCTTCATGCTCTCGTATGTGTGTGACATCGTCATGGATGCAATGTTTTCCTCAGAACGTGGAATTCAATCTGCTGTCCTCTCTCTGTACCAATAATGAAGCTTTTAAAGCACTGCTGGAAGGTATGTCCATTTCTTTTTCTCCTCACATATGATTGGGAAGTGAATAATTAGAGTGAGAAACAGACAATAACTCAAAAGAACAAAGTGGTGTGGGCAAGGGCCATAGTTTGGTCTTATGGCTAAAGAGTGATTGGACAAGTTATTGAAACAAATTTCTCTGTCTCTTAGGGAATTTGAAAGTTGACTTTCTTGGTGAGGCTAGATCAGTGGTATGCATTTCATAATCATCTTTTATTCCAGTATTATGACTCAGATTTAAGGTGTATCTTTTATTCATGTCAACAAGTATAAACACATGCTTGAATGTTTTTCTCCTTTAGTCCAAGGTGATATTAATCAGAATTCATTTCAGATAAAAATCTCAACATGCACTTGAACTCAAAGGTGAGAGTGCATTCCATTCTGTTCTCATTTTACGGAGCAACTCTTCTGCCAGCTCTGGCTTGGAAAATTGACTCTTTTGCAAAAGTCAGTTCTCAGGAGCTCCTACAGAGTGGAAAAAAATCCCTGAGACCAGTCTTAAAGACAAGACGGATTAGCTCCTCGGTACTTCATAAGGTTTGCAACATTTGAGGTGATTCTGTGAATTTCAAAATTTTAAACCTTTTTTATACTTTGTGAAAGTAAAATATAAAATTGTTTAATCCAATTCTGCTCCTTATATTCATTTCAGAGTTATCTGAAGGATTTGCTAAAGGACCAAAGACAATTGCCAACCTCTTCAAAGGCAATTTTCCTGCATCAACGTCACACGGCCAGATTGCTTGGGACTGCACATATTCATTTCCCATTTTTTTTTTAATCGTACTTCACCTTGGATTAATTGCTTGACAATGTCAGTCCATTTCTTTGTGGGATCCCCAAATGGGAATTCAATCACTGCCTCTGGTCAAGTGGGGAGGCTTCTTCTGCTTGGGATAACAAAGATCTGCGGTCTCCTCACCCAGTCACCTGTTCATCAGTTAGTCCCTTTGGCAGAACCATCCATGCCATTGGAGCACTTGCAGATAGCCTGTCTGATGACTTAAATTTTTCTTTTTCACTTAGTGAGCCTGTCTTATCCAACTCTGTAACTTTGAAGGTGAGGAAAAACTGGCTGTTTGTGTAAACACAACTGCCTCTTCACAACTGAACACTTTCCACCTTTGTATTAGGATGGTGTGCATTTTCCCTGTTTGCCTGTTACTGTCACCCCACAGCTGCTCTGGGAAGCAGTGCAAGAGATTCCCTCCCTGAGTTCTCTGACCACTGTGGATGACTCCAATGGCTTCAAGAAACATCCATGACAGTACTAGGGATCATTCATTGGCTTCACAGTGTAGGGCCGGGTTTGTGATTCTCTCTAATGGCAGACCAGGCCTCTGGACCAGAAATGGGGCCATGGAAAGTGGCACGAAAGGATCCCAGCAACAGGAATAAACAGATGTGGTTGTAGCAGCACTTGTTTCATTAGATATTTCTACCTGCTTAAGTGGAGAAATAGTAGACTTGAACCATTTAAAAAACCCAGAATGATCCACACCAATTTGCTGAGTCCTGAAAAGAATGCAATTCCAAATCTATTCATCTACTGAAACCATGACCCAAACCAATATCACCACCAAACCTACCCACCCCACCAAACACACACTCTGGGAAGGGAGAGAGGGTGCGGAATAAGGACCAAAGGATTAAAAAAGAATATCAAATAATTCTGCATAGTAAACCTGAACTAAAGCAAAATTATATCAATCCTCCTTTTCCCATCAAAGACTGAGCATTCTGGTAAATGAAATAATTTAAGGTACAGTAATGCGCTTTCACGGAAACACAATTTTCCAACTTAAGAGTAACTTACATGAACAGTGGGATTCAAAGTACCCTTGTAGTCTTTAATAAACCAAGCATTATAATGAAGGTAGTGTCTAAACAGCTTTCTCCTTTTAGTGGCCCATACCAAAGAAGATAAATAGATGGGCTTAGCTACAGAAAGGCAGCCTCCATGGACAGGAGGTGAATGCATCCTTCCACATGTGGTGCTGAGAATGGAGAGGGCTTGCAGACTTCACAGGACAGGTATATCCTTCTTTTGCTTTTCACGATTAAGAATCTGGAACATTCCAGCTACTTCCAAAATTGGCAGCAAGGAAGATTACCAGATATAAAAGAATGCAAAGGGTATCTCTGGAGGGGAAAAGTCTTTCAGGCTCCTGGAATTCTTTGGCCCCTTGTTAGAAATTTTGTGTACCCTACTCTCGTGGCGTGAGGAAGAACTGATGCTTGGTGAAGGCTGAGGTTTAGATGTATGGCCACAGTGGCTTTGCAGCTGGTTTTTCTGAACCAGTACAATTCAGAGGCAGATCGAGATTAAGCTCTAAGAGAAGATTTTTAGGCATGGGATAAAACTTAATTTTCCTGATGAGAGAAATGAGAGCTAAAGCGAGAAAGTGCTAATGAAAGATTCCAGGCAAAGAAGGCAGGGCCAGCTGCCAGTTTACAGACTGAGCTTGGCAGACAGACAGTGGAGCTCTGACAGGGAGTTTCTCTGTGCATTTTAGAAGAAGGCAGAATAGATCTAAATGCAGCCAACCTATTGATTTATTCTCTTTGTACTGGACATGGCTTTTTATTAAAGAAAGCAGATATTCAATAGTGTTAACTAGTAATGGGAATTGACTTTTCACTAATTGCACAGACCTTGGCATTAATACACTTTAATGGAACCTGGGCTCTGTGTCCCTCAGATCAATCCTGAAGTTTTTCTCTAACTCTTTCTAGTCAGAGGATATGAATGGCATTGTAACCGAGGAGACCTTTTTTAATCTTTTTTTTTTTTTTAATTCATGGAATGAATAGGCGGAGGAACTTTCTTTTATCCCAAGAGACCAGAGAGAGGGGTAGTTTTGTGACCCCTAAAATACATAGAAACTTTGTGAGTCTGAACTGACTTTGGAGTTTGGTATTGGCTGTTTAAAATTCGGTTGTGAAGGCTGGAAAAGAGTTTAGCTTCCCATGCACCTGGCTGGGTCCTGCCCTTGCTGGATTTTCTGAGGCAGAAGAATCATTACTTATTTATCATTCATTCGTTAGATTTATTAAAAGTAAATAGGATCTCTGACAGCTGCTGGGCTCATATATGGACCTGGAACCAAGGATATGAGAATATATGCTGCCCTGGCAAACCTCTACAGCAGAATCTGACCTCACCAAAGGCAAAGTAGCATGGCATACTGGATCCTGCCATGAACAAGGACATTCCCGAAGGCCCCAAGATGGCAAATGTCCCATCTCCAGTTCTCCAGGATTTATTGCCAGATTCTTTCTCCAGCCACAAAAGATTAGGAGGACCCTCGAAGACAATGATGCTTCAAATCCAAAGCATGAGACTTTCAGGTTCTCGGGGAGGATGTTTGTCTCTTATTAATCTTTGAATATGACAATGCCTGGAGTCAGAGCCAGACAAACTGGTTTAATTTATAGTTTTACCTCTTTCTAGCTTGGTGGTATTAAGTCAGTCTCCGTGAGCCTCTATGTCCTCATTTGCAAAAAAAGAAAGAAAAAGAAAGAAAGAAAGAAAGAAAGAAAGAAAGAAAGAAAGAAAGAAAGAAAGAAAGAAAGAAGAAAGAAAGAAAGAAAGAAAGAAAGAAAGAAAGAAAAAGAAGAAAGAAAGAAAGAAAGAAAAAGAAAATAGAAACACATGCTTCAAAGGGTTGTTGAGGATTCAAATAAAATACTGTATGTAAAGCTTTTAGCTCATTGAGGGCTCCAGTGAATGGCAGTTATGATTACCATCGCCTTTGAATCCTTTGCACTTAGACATTGGCCATTTGGTAAATGTAAGTTCAGTGAATGGGTTCATTCTTTGATTAAACTAATTTTGTGCCTGTTACATGCCAGGCACTATTCTGCAGCGCACAGACACACCTCCTGACCTCATGGAGTGTACAGTTTGGTGGGGATACAGGAACAGAGAAATAAATGAATGGATAAACTGTCTGAAATTTAATTTTGGACAGTAATAAGTTCCATGAAAGATATTAAACAAGATAAGGGGATCAAAAGTGACTCTGTGTGTGTGTGTGTGTGTGTGTGAGAGAGAGAGAGAGAGAGAAAGAGAGCAAGAGAGAAAGAAAGAAAGAGTATAGTAAGTGAAGGTCTATGGGGGAGACAAATGATTAAATATGAACAGGTATTTCTTCTGCCCTACTTCTTTTAATCCCTTTGACCAAGTGTTCACTCAACAACATCTCTCTTTACTTGATGAACTCTTGTGCTGTAGTTTCTCTTTACATAGTGAAGTGAGATAATTCCCATTAGGTAAGTGTCTTATTTGTTTTCATCCTTGACCTTGTGTCCTTTTTCCTAAAGTGTCCCCCACCTCCATCCCAGGACTTCATCTCAAAAATAAACATTACAACCTGGAGATTTTCCTACAACCTTTTTACTTAAGGAGGCAGGAAAATGCCTCCCTTTTCATATCTGACTTCTGTACTGTCAGGCTTGCCTTCCAGAATTGGACAGCCATGGATTCGCAATGTGTCAAAATTGGAAGGAGCCTTGCTTTCCATTTGGCCCTGAAAAGTGTTCCACAACTGGACTGCCATATTGAATTATTTTCAGCAGTAGAAATTCTTCGATGGCCCATTTCAGACCAGGCTCTAATTTGAAAGTAATAACATTTGGGCAAAGCTTAGATGCACTAAGTTGCTGCCGAGGGCTTGGTGGGCTTTGAGGTAATTGGTTTTACTCAGTTGCTGATGCTTCACTTGGACAAATGAGAAATCAAACTACAGCTCAGTTTACAGAAAAGCCCGTGTCAGCAGTTTAGTCTGAGTACTATTTCAGAGCTTGTTATGTTATTGGCAATAAAATGCAACTAATATACTGTTAATTAATATTGCATCCTACAGCTAATTTATCACATTATTAATCAGAGTAATAAAGCCAAGGAAAATGCAACTTACCTTTAGTGTCCTTTCATCTCTTTTAAACACTTGTATTTATGCACAAATAGGTGTTTAGGTCAACATTGCCAAGTGTTTGGGTGGTCCTGGCTGAGTATATTTTATTTTCAAACAGTAACTTGCCCCGCAGGAATATTTTATTTAGCAAGACAGGACTTAAAGTGAAAGGGTAACCATTTCTGATCGTAACCTTGGCTTTGTGCTTCTAGTAATTATCCTTTAATTGCATTACCCTATTTGAAATAGAGTTGTAATTGGAAAAAAACAATTTGACATTCCCTGATGCTTACTCTGACATGCACTATTTGCTTTTTATTCAAATGTAAATTTTCACCATAATACTATCAAAGAAAGAAAAAAAATTAAGCAAAATTGAAATGTCAGTTGCAATTTCTGACATGCAGGCAGTGTCATTCACTGGTGTTGTCTGGAAGGCAAGACTTTCACTTTAGATGGAAAAAAAAATCAAACTATGAAATTAGCATGCTCTGAGGAGAGGGAGAGATGGATGGCAGAATCACAGATCTATTCCTTTGGGATATGTGTCCACCTTGCACAATGGCTTCGAAATATCAAAAAAGCATCCAGCTATGATTTTTGGATGCATAATCCTTTATGCTTAATATAAAAAACATTTTTCCTTAAAAACAGAAAAATCATAAACTTACCTCTATTTTACCCTAGGCATCTTGAAGGTGTAATTTTCATTTGGAGCATGTGTTAGGCAGTCTCTAAAATGGCTCTAATGATTTCTGTCTCCTGATATCACACTTGCCAATTCTTCCCTTTTGGTTGTGGGCTAGACCTTTTGACTTGCTTCTAATACACAGAACACAACAAAAGTAATGGCATGTCACTTCCAAGATTAGGTTACACAAAGTACTGTGGCTTCTGCTTTGGGCTTCCATGTTTTGCTTTCTCACATGTTCACCCTGAGGGAGACCAGCTACCATGTTGTGAGCTGCCCTGTGGAGAAGCCTTGTGGTAACAGAGAGATCTCTGGCCAGTCACCAGTTAAGAATTGAGGTCTTTGGCCCAATAACCCATGAGGAGCTGAATCTTGCCAACAGTTTAGAAGTGAATCATCTTTCAGTTGAGCCTTCAGATGAGCCCACAGCCCCAGCTGACACCTAACTATTACCTCATGAGAGACCTTCAGCCAGAGGCACCCGGCTAAGTGGCAGCTGGATTCCTGACTCACAGAAATTGTGAGGTAATAAGTGCTTGTTGTTTCAAGTTGCTCAGTTTTGGGGTAATTTATTAGATGGCAATAAACAATTAATATAGGGTAGAAGAGAACAAATATTAAACAAATAATTATAGATATGTTTGGCTTGTCACATAGGTAGGAAAAAACATAAACAGTGGTGGAGGATGACAACCGCTATGTCTTTGCCTCAGTATGTTTCCTCAGATAAGTCATATGACCTTTCTGTGCCTCAATTTTCTTATCTTGCTCACAGGTATAATTTACTCACAAAATGTCTGTGAGTTAGAAATGAAATAATAAATGCAAAGCACTCAGAAAATTTCTAAGTACTGTACATACATGAAATGATTGGTATTAAAGCTGGGAAATAACTGTTTCAGTCCAGGACTCAGTGTAGGACTCACAGTGTAGTGGAATGAGCACTGTGCCTCAGTAGACCTGAATTCTAACTCAGGACCTTTCATTAACCAGCTGGATGACCTTGAGAAAGCCACTTAAGTTCTATCAGCTTCAATTTTCTGATCTGATAAACCTTTAGACACTGAAAGGAAGGAAAACAGGACAAGTAAGTTTTGATTGATGAAAGCAGCCTAGGAGCCTGGGTATAGTAATTGGGACCCTTTGGTCAGAAGTGACAGAAATCCAAGTTGAAATAGATTATCTCTAGGATCTACTTTAGGGTCAAAAATATTGATTTTTTTAAAGCATTTCTTTTGCTTTCACTAAGTTTCCAACAGAATGTGATTGTAATTTTCTTTTACTTCAGAGTCTACTTTTAAGGACATTTGTGTGTCGGAGTGAGTGAAAAAATATGTTTTTTGAGAGCATGATTAGTCAAGTGAATCCATCATACAGGCAGGCACTGAGCAAAGAGGTTGGGCAATGGTGTCTAGATTCTAGGCGTGGCAAAGATGACCACCAGCACCTGTTTCTGGTCTTCTGATTCTTCCATCCCACATTCTTCCTATGACTAAATCAGCCTAGAAGATGTGTGTTTATTTCAGGAAGAATCTCACACACTTCTAGAGTCTGAATTTTGCAGTTATGGCCTTAATGACGTTATGGGGCCAGGGCAGGCCATTGTACGACCCTGAAAATAAGCATCTCCTTGAATCATTTGCCCTTGGCACTTCACTTACCTCATCCTAGTTCTGGCCCTGTGTTATTTCCTTGGTCCCACTGAACATGAGCCACAGGAGTATCCCCTTCCTTGCAGGCAGAGTAGACAGCTGCTTCACCAACGTTCTGAGGATCCTCTGAAGGTCCCCTTGACCACATCATTTTCCTCACTGGCCTTCACCAATATCCAAAAGTCTAAGCCTGGAGTTACTTCCTAAAGCAAGAAGGTGTTGGGAAAAGTACACAGGATTTGGAAGCAAGAGAAAGGGTTTGAAATTCAGGCTCTGGCAAAAAATAATGGGGAACTTGGGCAAGTCACTTAATTTATCTGGACCTAACTTTTCTATTCCATAAATGGAGGAAGATACTATCTGCTCTCCTTTCCTCTGCATCTTTATCTGGATCAACTGAAATACTGATTGAAAAATCATTTTGAAAATGGAAAAGCAATATATAAGTGCTTACTGTGATTTTTAAGGGTTAATACATTATTCTCTATGTTAGAAGCAATAAAATTTTCTGTTTACCCCTTGGAACACTGAAAAGAAAGGAGACAGGTTGAGTAAACTTTGATTGATGAGCAAGGGGTGAGAGCGTAAGTATATGAGTCAGGTCTCTTTGTTCAAAATGGATAGAAATCCACCTTGAAATAGTTTAGGCAAAAGAAGAAGGAAATTTCTAAAAGGGCATCACACTTAACCTAGAGTAGAACAAGGTGGGAGATCGTCCTCAGGGAAAAGGAACTCAAATCAAACCAGAACTTCCCTTTTCTCATGGCAGAGCTTCCTTTTCTGTTATGTAGACTGTCTTCTTCCCTGCGCTGGGAACCTGGCTTATGTGTGCTCCCACCACTCAAATCCTGTTGTTTCTACCAACCAGGAGGTGCTGATTCTCTATTGTTTTAGTTTTGAATGTTCCAGGGAAGGATGTTGATTGGTTTGGCTGAAGTCAGATACCCACTTCTGGACCAACTGGAACCAAGGAGGCAGAATCCTCATCGGGACACATAGCAACTGCCTTTCCCAGAGGAGTAGGAATGCCTTGGAGCAGATGCCAAATGTTGTCCTCTGCAATAAGGCCCTGACTAGGTCACTGGATGACACATACAGTTGTTTAGGTTGTGCAGTGTGCTGTACGCAGCAGCCGCACCTGTCTGGGGAGAAAGCTAAAATGCAAGGTGCCTGCACAAAAGCAGTTCATTTCTCAAAAGAAATATACTCCAAAATGTGGTAGCAAAAGAAGTTTTGCAAAATGTTAGTCCAAATGAGAGAAGATGGAAGAAGTTTTCATTGGGAGAAAAGATAAGGCCGTGCCAGATAAGCCTTTGTCAGCCCTTTGCTCAGAGCCCATCAGTGCCAGGCAGTGAACTGGGATGGGTGGGTGACAGCTCCATTCTCAGAGGCATACCCTCCCCACATTTTATATTGATGAGATGAAATGGGAAATTAAACTCTGACACCAATATGAATAGGGGGAAAAAAGGAAAAGCTACAAAGCGACAGTTCTTTCTTCAGACTTCAGAGAAATGATTGCCCTGCCTAATGTTGTTGGCGGCATGTTCCAAATTGTTCGGGTTGTTAATGTGGAGGAACTCCAGTCATCTTTGTCCCCTTCTGCCAGGATGAGTAGGTGGCACTGAACCCACCCGTCCCTCCTGCTGATGCTGCCGGGCTAATTTTCCTCCAGCCCACATGTGCTAATCCTGACTTTGTCCTGCTCGAAAGCCAAATGTCCTCTCTCCGCTGCCTGCCAACTCCTTAAATAGGCACCCACAGTCCTTCACGCTATGGCCCCAATCTGCCTTTCCAGGTTCCTCTCCTGCTTTCTAAGTCCATAAATTAGACTTTTGTTGTCCCCAGATATGCCAAACCAAGTCTCACCTTTGAGCCTGTGCTTGGGCTATTTTTTTTTCTAACTAGACTGAGCTGCTTTTTGAAAACTTCCTTGTTCATCCTTTGCAAAGCATTTCCTGGTTTCCCCCAAGTAAATGTGACTTCTTTTTTTTTTGATTCCCAGAACTCATGGCTTGTACTTCTTTATAGCACTCACCACATTCTGTCTTAAGTCATGGTTGCACTTGTTATATTTCATTCTTCCAGATGAAAAGATCCTTGAAAGGAGATTTTTTTTTTAAATGGTGATGATAAACACATATATTTCTTACTCTGCGCCAGCCCGGCTACATATTTTAAGTTATTTAATCCTCATGACAACCTTTTTCCAAATGAAAAACAGAAGCACAGAGAGGTTTGGTAACTTGCCAAAGGTCACACAGCTAACCTAGGATTGAATCCTGGGTAGGGTGCCTCCCTGAGTCCATGCTATTGACCATGATTATACCTCTTTTTGTGGAGGCAGAGGAGTATTTACTGGGAAGCCAACGAAGCTCCTTTCAAGGCAGCAATTTATAATTTTGTATACTTGTTCTAAAAGAAGCATTCAAACTTATGTTAATTTCAGATCCTAAAATATCCCAGGATTGATGTACTTGGTCATGTTTGAAACCTCTTAAACATAATTTGGTAATAACCATTGCCATGATGATGATGACAATCATTCCAACCCTTGTACAGAGCATTTGCAAGGCACCTCAGCTATCTCCCTGGATCCCCAGAACAACCTGAAAGTTAGGCACGATGCTTGTCACTTTTACAGATGATGTACTAACCTCAAAGAGATGGTGATTTTGCCTCAAGTCACCTAGCTAGTAAGTGATGGAGCTGGGACTGAAACTCGGAGCCTCTGATCCCATATGTCATGCTTCCTCCACTCAAACATTTGCTGCCTGTGGCTTCTGAGAGCCCTTTACAGTGCTTAGTGGATGGTGCTCCTCCCCGCCCCAGCCCCGTGCAGACCCATTTGCAGAGCACTCCATCACATCCAACAATTATCTAAATTGAAGTTGTCCATCCTGCCTTTTAAGTTCTTTTCCTGCTAATGAACCTTTTCAACCAACACAGGGCGCTTGATGTTAATCACACGGAGAAATGCAAGCTCAATCTGTTCACCTTCGAATAGATAGCCCCTAAAAGGTACAGAAATTGCATTTAACTTCTCAAGCCCTAATCTTAAGAATTTCTTAGGGCAAACTTCTTCAACGGCCTGTTTTCAAGAGACTTTCAAAACCCTCAAGCAATTGCTAAAGTGATACTAGAAATACATTTGCCTGTATCTAGAGACTTGGTGAGTACTAGCCTGTAATTTATCATTCTGTATAACAGAAAGCCTGGAGAATCATATTATAAAGAAGTCTTCAGCTTTCAGAGCTGATATGTAAACACATTCCTAATGCAGAAAACAACTGGATTATTAGTGATGCCTAAACACTGACCCTGGGGAAAGCACTCCACATCCAGTTATTTTTAAGGACATATTATCTCTGTGTCACTCAGGAAAGTGCCTACACCAGCAAGGCCTTGTCTTCCTTCCTAGACTCACATAGTCAGTGGTAAAGAGGTTACTGGAGATAGTGACTGAGAACTCAAGCTTTGGAGTTAGGCCAGCCTAGACGTGGCCTGCATATTCCTGCATAAATATGGGTACGTGCATATATGCGTAAACCTGGGTGTGGTTTATTTATATTACTTAACTTCATTCATTGATTCAAGAGATACTTCCTGAGCAGCTACTAAATGTCAACCAGTTTCACAGGTACTGAAGACAAAGGAGTAAACAAAACAAAACTACCCCGGGGTGCTTCCATTTGTCTGCAAAATGTAGGAGTAATTGTTGCACCTCGCTGATAAGGCTGTTTAAGGATTACAACTGAGCCTGGTACCTGGCACATACTTATTAGTATAAAAACAAAATAATGTTTTACCCCATTCTAGATTTAAAACACCTCATGGTTCATTTGTTTATATTTTGAGCCATTTTAAACCCTGTTTTTCAGAAAATTATGGCGGGGTTTCCTTTGATGGGGCCTGGCAGACGCGATAAATAGTAGCTGGCTCTTTGGGCCATGTGAGCAGGAGCTGTGGTAGCAGGCAGGGCAGCAGGCCGCATGAGGTGCATTTGGTAAACTAAGTCATGGCCAGAATGTGTTCAGGTGGCCTTGGCATAGATCATCACAGAGGCTCTTCATTTTCAGTTTTATTCTGAAGGGATTGTGCTGAGATTACTTTCCCTCTAGAGTTTCTGTCTGTCAAGAATACTATTAAAGAGTTTCAAATGAAGCATTTAACAGAAATTCCTGATGCTGTGGCTCAAATTCATTTTCTTTCCTCTTGCCCTCCAGGTCTCAGTGGTGGAGGGTTGAGTTGGACAAGCCAATCCACTTCTGCCCAGGTCTTCTGGGTACTTTGGGCTTCTCTATGATGTATCAGAACCCAAGGCTCTGTGTGGGCTCATCCTTCCTTGGTACTCAGATATCAGAGAACCTCTGTCTCTGATAGACAAGTGAACTATCCTTTCCTCCCACTTCTGGAGTATCATGCTTTCCTGTTTTAATTCCTTTGTCTTTTTATCCTTTGAAATTCATTTCCCAGTAGCACCTGCCTTAGCACCTATCATTGTCACCTGGTGGGGCCTGAGCTGTGGATACTGCACTTCCTTAGACCCCAAGGTGAGGCCCTCCTTCTGTGGCACACTTCCAACCCACTGAACAGGAAATAAAAAACAGCAAAGCACTTCCTTTTACATTTCTTTGCCCCCAAATTTTGAGATGGGAGGTGAAATAAGAAGCAAAGTCAAATCTTACGAAATTGCCGATGTCAATTATTTCTGACCTAAAGGAAGAAAGCAAAGGAGGAAGGAAGCAAGGAAGTAAAGAAGAGGGGAAGGAATGGGGAAAAAATCTTGAGGAAGCGAGGGCTAGAATTAGGTAACCACACATATATTCTGCTCTTTAATGATAATTACAGTTTATTGAATGCTTCCTCTGCATGAAGCACTGGCTAAACAATGTTTTACATATATCACCTCGCTTAATCATCACATCAACTGCATGAAGCTCCTCTCAACCCCTAAATTATTCCCATTTTAAGGATGCAGTAAGTGAGGGTAAGAGTTAAGATACTCATCATAGGTCCTGCAACATTTAACCACAAAAGTCATGGCTTATCTACTATATGAGAAGAAAGAGATACAAATCATTAGCACGAACAACTTCCACTACCTTTTAATAATGTTATATATATTTTCATGATTATAAAAGTGATCATGTTCAGTATAGGAAATTTGAAAATTACAGAACATTTGATGGAGAAAATGAAAAATCATATGAAGTCAAAGATAACTTCTATTATTATTTTAGAATCTCTCTCACTTTGGGTGTTTTCCTGCTTTTTAACAAATTTGGAATTGTTCTCTTTATCTTATTTTATAATCTGCCTTAAAAATAATTAGCATTGCTATGAATGTTGCCCCATTACTTTAAAAATTCACCAAAAAAGTATTTGGTTATATTATATTGATACATAATATAATATAATATATATATAATGGTATACCATTAGTCAGTCAATTGTTTTTCTCATGTTAAAAAATTAAGCAGTTTCCAAATTCTGCTGTTATAAATGTGATGAACATCATTGTACAAAATCGCTACTTTTGACACCAATGGCAGGTGTGTTTGTCATTTAAAGGTGATTTCTTTTCCACAAGAAGTGTCAGCATTTACATTTTCTGGTTGTTCAGTCACAATGACCTCCATGGCGTGACTAGGTCAATGGAACCGATACACTGCATTTGTTGGGAGCTGACCCAGAAGGACCTGGGGTATGAGTGTCCAGACCAAAGGCAACTCCAGCCAGGTGAGAGGACTTGCAGCTATTTCCTCCCCTTGGTGCTGTCCTGGGCTCAGCCTAGTGAGGATTTCCCACAGAAGGCAGGGATGAGCAGAGTAGAGACAGCTGTGTTGTTCTGCGAGCTCACTGCTGGCTGCCACACAGGACAACACTTGCTTTAGCCCCTAAGGTTGTCACCTGGTGGGGCCTGAGCTATGGATACTGCGCCTTCCTGAGACCCCAAGGTGTGGCCCTCCTTCTGTGGCACACTTCCAACCCACTGAACAGGAAATAAAAAACAGCAAAACACTTCCTTTTATTTCTTCTTCCCTTCTTTCATTCCCAAACCTTATTCTTACTTGGTTAAACTCATTTTCCTTACTGAGAAAGAAAGGAGGTGGCTCAAGCCTGTAATCCCAGCATTTTGGGAGCCCAAGGCCTGCAGATCACCTGAGGTCAGGAGTTCGAGTCCAGTCTGGCCAACATGGTGAAACCCCATCTCTACTAAAGTAATCCCAGCTACTTGAGAGACTGAGGCAGGATAATCGCTTGAACCTGGGAGGTGGAGGCTGCAGTGAGCCAAGATCGCGCCATTGCACTCCAGCCTGTGCAACAAGAGTGAAATTCCATCAAAAAAAAAAAAAAAAAAAAAAAAAAGGAGGGTCATACCTTCTCCCCAAGGGGAAGGGGAGAAAGTAGAAACACACAAATTAGAACTGCACTGCCAGTTTCACCTCCTGCTTTATGCTTTTGTTTTTCTTAAAGTATGACTTTATTTTTCTCCATATTTTAAAATATTTTACTCAACAAAATTTATTGAATGTGTATTATGTACAAAGCACTGTGTTTAATGCAATAAGGAATGGAAATGACTGAGGCTCTACTTAAAGAAAAATTTTAAATAACTTTGCTTAGATTGGCTGCTTATTCAAAAATGTAGAATATTGAATATATTAATTTTCCTAGCTGCTAGAAATGTCAAGCCCTTTACTAACACATTCTAAGTTTTTAAAAGTCTCTAGCCATTTTTATTTTGGTTTTCCCCTCTGTGCCAAAGAGTTTTCTGTTTAACATTGTTAAATTTAGCAAATAAAAACACAGGACACACAATTAATACTGGATTTCAGGTGAACAAATACCTTTAAGTATATATCATGAAATAGCCATAGGTGTGTTCCAAGTATTACTAAAACATTATTTTTGTTCCTTATCTAAAATTCGAATGTAACTGGATGTCCTGTATTTTATCTGGCAATTCTATTTCTATTGAATAAGAAATTGCCATTTATTGAGTCTCTCCCTTGGGCTCTTGTTTGTTTGTTTGTTTGTTTTTGAGACAGTCTTGTTCTCTTAGCCAGGCTGGAGTGCAGTGGCGGACTCTCTACTCACTGCAACCTCCGCTTCCCGGTTCAAGTGTTTCTTGTGCCTCAGCCTCCCGAGTAGCTGGGATTACAGGCACCCACCAGCACACCTGGCTAATTTTTGTATTTTTAGTAGAGACGGGGTTTTGCCATGTTGACCAGGCTGGTCTCAAATTCCTTACCTCAGGTGATCCACCTTCCTTGGCCTCCCAAAGTGCTGGAATTACAGGTGTGAGCCACCACTCCTGGCCTGCATTGGGCTCTTAACCTGACACATTTAATGTTTATACATCTCTATAATGTAGGTATTGCTCTCCACATTTTATATGCAAGGGAATGGAGGCCTCTGGAAAACAAGTAACTTGTCTGAAGTCCCAAAGCCAGCAAGTAGTGAAGACAGCATTCAGACTCAGGTTCACCTGACACCTGGGCCCATGTTCTTTCCTCTGGATTATAAGTACTTATAATTGAAGTATGGACTAGTTTTGGAATATTCCATTTTAACTGTATTTTAGTAGAGTATTTGATTTCCAATTGAAAGAACAATCTATATAAGAATGACGTGGGTAAGGAGGAAATTTTGCTCTTCTTCCCGTATTATTTAGAAGAAACATTTTACCCCCAAAGCACTTGAACAAATGGCACTCCTCCAACTGTACCTTATGATACTCATTTTCTAAATGTATACTGTTTTCAAAGTGGTTGAGGACTTCACTGGAAGTTTGTAGTAAAATATTGCCCTCTTCTGGACACATGGGTATCATTCATTGAAGATGAATACAAAAGCCTTTTTTTTTTTTTTTTTTAAATTTTTTCCTTCCAACTTTTATTTTAGGCTCACAGGATACATGTGCAGGTTTGTTATATGGGTAAATTGTATGTTGCTGGGGTTTGGTGTACAAATTTTTTGCCACCCAGGTAGTTAACCTGTAACAGTACCTGATAGGTAGTTCTTTGATCCTCATCCTTCTCCCACCCTCCACCCCAAGTAGGTTCTGGTGTCTATTGTTCCCCTCTTTGTGTCCATGTGTACTCAATGTTTAGCTCCCACTTATAAGTTAGAACATGTGGTATTTGCTTTTCTGTTCCTCTGTTAATTCAGTTAGGATAATGGCCACCAGTTGTATCCATGTTGCTGCAAAGGGCATGATTTTGTTGTTTTTATGGCTGCAGAGTATTCCATGGTGTATATGTCCCACATCTTCTTTATCCAGTACACTGTTGATGGACATCTAGATTTATTCCGTGTCTTTGCTAATGTGAGTAGCACTGCAATGAACATACACATGCATGTGGTGTGTCTTTATGGTGGAACTGATACAAAGGCTTTTTAAAAGTTAGAACAAAACTACAATTTGATTATGTATCCAATCACAATAAATAGCTGTTGTTGTCACTAAGTGTACACCTTCTTCTTCACTGTGAATTCTCAGAATGAGAACAGAAAGACATGTTAGAATTGGCTGAGCAACATATTCCACCCATGTTTATGGAGCTGACTGAGTGGTGGGGATGGAAGTGGGCAAAATCTTTACTTCCAGGACAAACCTTAAGTAACCAAACTGCAATAATACCTAAGTCATCAGAATCACATAGCTTCAATGAATACTGAACAGAAAGAATTTCACATGCATAAGATGAATGGTGAAAGAAGAATAGAAAAATATCCACCAGCATTGGCACTTTGACATCAAACAATCTATTTTGATTCCCTTTTCTTCCATTGATAAGCTATGTGACCTTAGGCAAGTTATCTAAATTCTTTAGCCCTCAGTTTCCTCATCTGTGAAATGATAAAAATTATTTATCCAAATTTATCCAATTTTAGAACTGTATATTTTTTCAAGAAAGTCAATGATATCACCATAAAAATGTTCTGAAGCAGGAACCTCAGAAATAGGTGAACCTACGAAATCCAAACCAAATATACTCTACATTTTGTTTTATGTAATTTCAAAACTGAAAAAAAGTTTAAAAATATGTCAATATACTAAAATATCAAAAAAGATGAAAGCATTTAAATATCCCTGTATCACAAATGATTAAGAATATCCAGCTTTGTAAAATATAGTCAAGTATCAGAAAGTCATTATGCATTTGATTTTTTTGGGCATCATTGTTTCTGGAAATGACATATAGAAAATGTTGAGGTGTGTGCTGAGTTCCCTTTTGTTTGGTAGGAACCAGTTTCACATTCCCCTCTTTCACACCACAGAACTGAGGGTCCTGTAAGGGTGAAAGGGAAGAAGAACAGGAGCTGTTGATACTTAAACTTCATTTTGCTAGCACTGTGTTATAAACCACAATTTAAGTCAATGATATGCCTTTAACTGCCTGACAAGTTATTTAATTCAGATACGGCTATTAAAAATTTCTATTCATTTGACCTGGGATTGAGTTCTAGTTAAGAAACATAGGATGACAGAGAAAATTATTCAAGTATTCTCTGTGTAGCTTATAAACAACAGAAATTTAATTCTTACAGTTCTGGAGGGTGGGAAGTCCAAGGTACAATTTTCAAACATGCTAAGCACTTTAAAAGCAAGTAACACCAATATAAATACCCCAAATTGGTAACTTAATTACAAATGCCTTACTGCTATTACAGAATGTCAGACCCTCATGGTAAATTACCATAGGCCATGCTACGTTTGTCTAAAGGAGATTAAGGTCCATGAGAATGGTATGAGAAGATTCTGCGGGGCAGAAATGAAGATGTGGGGGTAAGTCACAGTTGTTTGCTCTCCTTAAAAGATATAAAAGCTCCTGGCCGGGTGCGGTGGCTCACTCCTGTAATCTCAGCATTTTGGGAGGCTGAGGTGGGTGGATCACAAGGTCAGGAGATCAAGATCATCCTGGCTAATACAGTGAAACCCCGTTTCTACTAAAAAATACACACACACACAAAAATTAGCTGGGCGTGGTGGCGGGCACCTGTAATCCCACCTACTCGGGAGGCTGAGGCAGGAGAATGGTGTGAACCCTGGAGGTGGAGCTTGCAGTGAGCCGAGATCGTGCCACTGTACTCCAGCCTGGGCGACAGAGTGAGACTCCGTCTCAAAAAAAAAAAAGAAAAAGATATAAGTTCCCAAGGGCATGAGTTTGAAACAGGCCATTCTACCCTTGACCTTTTATCCTCAAATGAGTAGAGCTAACTTTCCATCTAGTCACTACCTCGTATTACTTAACGGTCAATCGTGTGCAAAAAGAGAAAATGATTGACTCACTAACTGAAAAGTCCAGGTTTGACTTCAGACATAACTGGATCGAGATACCCAAATTCTATCTGTCTTGGTCTCTGACTTCCACTTTCATCTATGTTGTTTTCATTCTAAGGCAGATTCTCATTTAGTGCCAAGGTTAGCCACCAGTAGGCCCGGTCTTAAACCTGTAAACGTAGCAACCCTAATTGAAAAAATGCATCACTTTTTCTCTAGTCTCAGTAGGACTGAAGTTGATTGGCTTTGATTGACCTGGCCAGTCATACGTCTAACATTTATTAAGGCTAGTGAGATGCTACATTCTCAAAGGCCAGGACTTGTGATAAACCCACCCTACAACCACAAAGTAAGGCCAACTGTATCTGAACCACACAGGCTGAGTACAAGGGTGGTTTCTCAAAGGCAAACGGCAGAGTGCTAATTCCAGAAGGGAAAGTGATACTGGGCATGCAAAACACTACCAAATTTTAACTGACGTGGAAACAAAAATAAAAACAAAAACTCAAAGCAGATTCAAGAATTTTCTAAGCAGTGACCAAATTAATTTGATAATATGAACAAGAGAAAGGAGTAAAAAATGACTGACTATATATTTTATTGACTCATCTAAGGCCAGACACAGCAAACAATCTAATAGTTTATAATTTCTTTGATTTTTAGAGCCAGGACCTGAGAAGCAAGTTGAAATAGAAATAAATTAGGTTACTGTATTAGTGAAGGTTTTCCAGAGAAAGGGAACCAACTGGATTGTCTGCCTGCCTGCCTGTCAATTGATATATTGATCCATCCATTCATCCATCCATCATCAACCAAGAGGTGTAAGGAGCCTCTCAACATGGGTTGTTGGTATGTCACACAGTGTGAGGCTTGGTTTGCCAAGAATTTGTAGTTGAGCACTGACCGTAAAATCTATGTGTAGTTCTTTGACATAAAAAGATACAAGGAAGAAAATAAGCATGTTTTTTCAATAATAGTTTTGGGGATGAGTTGGAAACTTTTACTGAAAAAATCAGAAAATGTTTCCTTTCAATATTTTCTATAGGAAAGTCTATCATCCAATTTAGAGATGTCATGAGCTATTTTGGAATAATTAATTAATTTTCATACACCAAACTGTAGGGCCCGTATTTTATGCAGAAATTTTCTTTGCATAGTCTCATTCACTAAGTCATAAGTGGCTAGATGTTTGCTGGCATTTTTAAAAAACCTCAATATACCACAATTCACTAAGCAACCCCGAATACCTCTCTTAATGCCAAAATTCAATTTGTATTTCATCTAGAATCTTGTAGTCTCCATTTACATGGTACCAGTACTGCTACTATTGGTTACTTTATGCGACAAAATAACCAATTTAATTTTCAATATAACTATTACACTACCTTCAAGCCCAAATAATAAATTTGGGGTGCCAGAATATAACAAAAAACAATTTGCATTTTTCAAATTCTTCAGCGTAACTGACTGCTTGTTAACAAAGGGAAATTTAGCCAAACTGTTAAGTTTAGCCATGTTTGCAAACATTAGTTTTAATAAGTCTATTATTTCAAAACCACAGGATAGGTAGACTATGGTAACTTTTTTTTTTTTAAGATGGAGTCTCGCTCTGTGTCCAGGATGGAGTGTGGTGGCGCGATCTCGGCTCACCACAACCACCGCCTCCCGGGTTCAAGCTATTCTCGTGCCCCAGCCTCCCGAGTAGCTGGGACTACAGGCGTGCGCCACCATGCCCAGCTAATTTTTGCATTTTTAGTAGAGATGGGGTTTCACTATGTTGGCCAGGCTGGTCTCTAACTCCTGACCTTATATCCACCCGCCTCGGTCTCCCAAAGTGCTGAGATTACAGGTGTGAGCCACTGTGCCTGGCCAGCAACTCTTTAAAAAATAAAACGTTTGTTTGCTTGTAATGACAAGAAATGCAGTTTCTAATCATTGGATGTTTAACCAAGAAATCGTTCCCTTGTAGTTTCAAGGAGGAAAAATCACATTTTAGTTGTGGCATTTCATAGAACTGTAATACTTTCAAATTTAAATACCCTTTGTATTTGAAGGTGTTTTATTGCTGTCACAATTAATAATCTGCTTCATCTAATAAATTTCCTGTATTTTTCTAAAAGTTAAATTGTCTTGACCAGATTAGTAAATCCTCACAACTATACCGTTAAAAATACACATTTGGGACATACACTTTGCTGAAGTCTATTACCTTTTGAACTAAGTGTTCAGTTGTGTTTTGTGATTTAAAAAAAATAGATAAGAGCATTACTTCTCAAGTACCTCCACTTTATAAAAATAAGTGAAGAGAGACTCAGAATTGCCTGTGTATATTTCTGTATCCTCACTTACATTCTTGAAAATTAACACCCAATATGGTTGACTGCTGCTGGGCAAGACCTAAGAATGATAGAGAAACCATTTGATTTTGAAAAACATCCACTTAAGCAGGCTATTATGTAATTACATGTTCACAGTTAAATTTATAAGTTAAGAGATTAAGGGAAAGTAGTAATAGCTGAGGGCAGTTTTCTTCATGAAGATGCCAGATGTCAGCAAAAACTAAGGCAGTGTCCTGAATTTTGCACAAGAATGTTAAGCTATAACCAGGGCAAACCATCATGGAGGTAGAAAACCTCTACCAAAATCCAGTCCAGATAAGACATCAGTTTTCTACATTGTGACTCAACGTGTCATCACCTTTTGGAGGTGGAAGGGGTATATGAGGCCAGTGGGATCTGATTTTTCACGGCAGTCATAGCTCTTCTCAAAGACTGAGCTGTTCTGGTTTTTTCTTGAACACAACCACCCACAACACTATTTAACAAACCAACTGACACTTTAGCCATACTCAACTGAAAAAATAAAATGGTTTACATAATATTTCGTACTACCCAGGCACTCCAATACATGTTCAGGAATTCTGAACATGGATATTTGTGAGTACATGAGCGCAGATATTTTTCTGGGAAGTTAGTTTACAGCTTTCATCACCTTCTCACAGGGGTCGTTAGCTTCCAAAAAGTTAAGACCATGATAGAACTCACTAAAATTATTTTTTTATTAGTAAATCACTATGGATATTTATGGATATTTCAAAATTCACTTACTAAAAATTACTTGCTTGAAATCACGCCAGGGAGGCAGTTTTAGAAGACTGTCAGGTTGTAGAACAGCCTGTTATATAGAACTAAACATAGTATTTTAGAAAGAGAAGAATCCTATATATGTTACAAGGTAAACAGCTATTTCCATATTAAAAAAAAGATCACGAGATGACATTTTATTCGAATATATACATGCATTTCTACCTTAATATTTGTGATCAACATTGTGTGAGACCATTTGTGACCTAACTTCTCTACTGGGATCTACGCACAACAGAAATTGTTTATAAAACTTTGCTGTTTAGATTAATATAATTCCAAAGTAATTTATAGTCACTTGGAATACTTATGCATAATATAAAGAGGTTCTAGATGATTTCATTATATTCTGTATTTCTGTAATTTTATATTACAAAAAATTGTAAGTGGGCTCATTATTTAATTTTTCCAAAACACAGCTTTATTAAAGCTTACTGTAAATCAGATATACCTTTCTCTGTAAACATTTTGTATGCTCATTAAGTTTGCTTCCCTAAATGGGCATGGTGAACAAATATTAGCAAAATTGTTCAAGAATATTTTCCTTTAGTCTTTGAAAAATTACAGGTCTGTTCTAAAAAATGCTGCAATATGGCAATATTAAAGTCATTCATTCCATCAAAAATATTCCTATTTTAAGTAAAAAACCTAAGATTTTAATTTGTCCCTATGAAAAGCCTAAGCACTGTCATACTTAGAAAAACTAAAAGATGGTAGAAACAATTAAGATCTAATGATCCTAATGTTCAGATAAAACTGGAGTGTTTATGTCCTCAATAACAAAATATTTCCTTAATTTAGAGAAAAGTAATCTAGCATCTGACTTAAGTGAATAAAGCTGAAATATTCTTTTTGCCAGTGCTCAGGTAAAACATACAGATCAAGGAACTGACAAGTTAACTGTATGTACTTCTGGTAACAGATGAGTGAACAGGTGAGTGAACAATTAAAACTTAAAAACATGCAATTCCAAGGATGAATATGCCATTCCCTCAAAAACCAGTCATTTTAAAAGCAAAAAAATTAAAAATCAAACAAACCCTTTAATGGTCAAACTGGCTGCATAAACTGAGTTTTAATGGCTACGAAATCTTTCAAATTGCTAAGAGCACTTTTAATTAAACTGAAGGACTGTATTTAGGGTGAAAAAAAACCCCCCAAAACCTAGATTAGTGGCAATGTCCCATGTGACAAAAAGCTTTTAGACAAAATGACAGCTGTCTTTAAAAAAGTGCAACAACCGAGGCAGGCAGATCACAAGGTCAGGAGATTGAGACCATCCTGGCTAATATAGTGAAACCCCGTCTCTACTAAAAATACAAAAAATTAGCTGGGCATGGTGGCACATGCCTGTAGTCCCCGCTACTCGGGAGGCTGAAGCAGGAGAATCACTTAACCCAGGAGGCGGAGGCTGCAGGAAGCCGAGATTGAGCCACTGCACCCTAGCCTGGGCAAGAGAGTGAGACTCTGTCTCAAAAATAAATAAATAAAAGCAAAGAGATGATACCATTCCCCCATCCTCCAGACAGCATCCAAGCAAATTCCAACATCAAGATGCAATCAATTTCCAAAAAATTTATTTATACTCTGTATTAACCGGTGTTTCTCTTTTCCATCATCACTCCCCTAAGGAGTCTTTTTATAATCCTAATCAACCACCCCCCAAATTTTAATACCACAAATATAGTATCTGTTTAAGTACTGTGTGTATATTCATGCTTTATACATAAAGTTTTTGTCCCCCAGAACAATTTTGACGAGTGCATGGTGCAAACAATGAAAGGTTTACAGTATTAAAACTTTTTTTATTTGAATACGTGGGGAGAAGAGAAATATATTTCAGTACTTAGATATATAAATTATTTCCAAAACAGTTTAATACTCAACTAGTCGGTTCTATCAAAATCAGTTTTCCCTAAAGCAAGCATTGTTCCCAGCTACAAGCGATCCTCATTTTGCGTGGTACTGTGGGACCATAAAATGGCCATGAAATCTTAATAATCAATGGGGAAAACGATGACTGTTCCATGACTTTTAAGATTCTGCTAAAATATGACAAATTCTTAAGATCAGTTATAAATGTAGGAAAAAAATGCAAAAATGTTTAAAAATATTTAGTACACTGTAATTTAAAACATTAGAAATAGAGCTAAAGTGTTTTATTTCATTGTAAAAACGAAGTAGTTTGAATAGGGCTTGCCTTTTTTTCTGGCAAGTAACTTATGATACTGAGTAAGAATCTTTTATGTTCAAGGCAAACTCATACTTCTTCTAAGTTTGGGTCCGCTTCCACCCTTTTATTGCTTGTGCTTTCAATGTTGTGAAATATTTCTATATTCACATTAAATATTCTTTAATGTAAAGTTTTTTTTTTTAACCATCACTTCCTCTGGGACATATTTGTCTTTATTGCAACCACTTTTCTTATCTGTGTTGATAAGTTTGCCTTCATTAAGCTCCTATGAATGCACAGCAGCAAGAACAATATTCCCATGGTCAGTGACTTCTTCTACAAATTCATTTATGTTTGATTAAAATTTCACTTCCAGTGTTATCATTTTTTATTGCTTTGCTGCACTTTCATCTTTGTTGGCCAGCTCTTTTGAGTGTTCACTTCTATAAAATGTCAACTGGATGACAAAGTGACAGCATAACTACGTGCCCTGCTGTAAGTGAACTGAGTAACAGATACACAGGGACAAACCACTGGAAGAATCTGAAAGTAGTCAACATGACTGGTTATTAATCATGAAGTATATCTGTTATTTACATAGCGATCTGTAGACTGAAGAACTAGCAGAGAAGTTTGTACTTCATGTAATTACTCAAGAGTTATACTGCGCTAACTAAAATTTTAACCTAGATTTTAACAACAGTTTCCTTACCAGTTTCCTTTCCTTCCCGGTAAGGAAACTGGTGTTTAAATGAAATCTAGGTCACTGAAATTTGTGCCCACGGGAAACATGCAAATAGAGGACTGTCTACACCCTACTTGTTAATATTGATCCAGACAGGCTTAATAGGCTGAAAAATAGCCTATCTGAATTTATATCAAATAGTGAATCTTAAAGCACCCAAGATGAAAAATCAGGGCACACTGAGGTGGTTTTAAAATCTTTGTCATATGACAATCAAGCTTAAAATATATCTTAGAGTAACAGAATTTTAGAAATAATGACCTTTAAAGGCCCCACAGTTTGGTACCACAGATTATCCAGCATGTTTATTATGAATTATTTCTCCTCCTTCAATTTCAATTTGCTCATACAGCCACTTGCGGTCACAGCGGCATTCAGCTCCACACTTGGTAGAACCACAGGCAGGACAAGCATAGAAACATCCTAAGCAATCTTCATCAAGGCAGTCACAGAGGTCCATCCCACTAAAAATCAGGAGACCTTGGCTATCATAGACCTTACTCTTTGCTGGTATCACTTGTCTGTGAAATAAAACACAAGGAATTATACCTCATAAATAAGTTATTTTTGATTATTTAATTGAAAATACAGTTAAAAAAAAAAGCGATAAAATATTTTGAGATGAGGTCATGCCAAAATGATTTATAATTTATCTGACTCAAGGCTTATTCTATTGTCAGCAGTAAATGAGCTCCATGTGAGAAGAGCAGACCTAACTCTAGAGTGTTGAGACAAATCCAAAAAGTCTGAATACGCTTCTTGAAGTCCATTAAAAAGTCACTTCAGCAAAGGAATGAACAGGAGCTTTGTCCAAAAAATAAGTATAATTTTCCCTTTACTTTAAACAAACAAAAAAGAATGACAGGTTAATAGTGGTTCATTTTATTAGTTACCAACCTCTTCACTGTTTTATCAACATAGTCTTATTTTTATTATAGTATATCACCTCTATAGATTTTTATACTACAATTAATGTTTTTGGTTCTTTAATGGACTCTAGTAAATTTGGCCTAAAAATATTCAAATGACTCAATGGTAAACTTTAACAGATGGAATAGATGGCATATATAGAAATGTTGACTGAACTAAAAAATAATTCTGAATGATTATACTAACATTTGTTTTAAAGAGTCATATTCTAAACAATCTAGTCCTCCCATTCATTCTGTTGACTACACAGAACTGCATTTCTATTTCAGACATGTAAAAAATAAAAACCTTGCATTCTCATAAAATGTAATTACCTTTTAGCTGCTACCCATAGAACAGAGACATATGAATTACAGGCACACTTTGGAGGTATTGTGGGTTTGGTTCCAGACCACCGCCAATAAAGTGAGTCACACATATATATATTTTTTCCTTTTCCAGTGCATATAAAAGTTAAGCTTACACTATAGTCTATTAAGTGTGCAACAGTCTTATCTCTAAGAAAAAAATGTATGTACCTTAATTTAAAAATACTCTATTGCTAAAAAATGCTAACTATCATCTGAGCCTTCAGTGAGTTGTAGTTTTTTTTGCTGGTGGAGGATCTTGCCTCAAAGAGGAAAGCTGACTGATCAGGGTGGTGGTTGCTGAAGGCTGGGGTAGCTGTGGCCATTTCTTAAAGTAAGACTACAGTGAAGTTTGCTGCATCAGTGAACTCTTCTTTACAAAAGATTTCTCTGTAGCATGCGATGGTATTTGATAGCATTTTACCTACAGCAGAATGTTCAAAACTGGAGTCATCTTCTCAAATTCTGCCTCTGCTTTATCTACTAAGTTTATATAATCTAAATCCTTTGTCATTTCAGTAATGTTAATAGCATCCTCACCAGTAGATTCCATCTCAATAAATCACATTCTTTGCTCATCTCTAAGAAGAAACTCCTCATCCATTCAAGTTTTATCACAAGATTGCAATATCTCAGTCACATCTCCAGGCTCTGCTTCTAATTCTAGTCCTCTTGCTATTTCCACCACGTCTGCAATTACTTTCTCCACTGAAGTCTTGAATCCCTCAAAGTCATCCATGAGGATTGGAATCTTCTTCCAAACTCTTGGAATGGTGAATCCTTTCCAGAAGGTGTTCAATTTACTTTGCCCAAATCCATCAGAGGAATCACTCACTGTTTATGGCAGCTCTGGCCTCACAAAACGTATTTCTTAAATAACAAAACTTGAAAGTCAAAGTACCCCTTGATCCATGGGCTGCAGAATGAGTGTTGTGTTAGCAGGCATGAAACATTTATCTCCTGGGACATCTCCATCAGAGCTCTTGAGTGATCAGGTACATTGTCAATGAGTAGCAATATTCTGAAAGGAATCCTTTTACCTAGGCAGGAAGTCTCTCAAGTGGGCTAAAAATATTCAGTGAACAATGCTGTAAACAGATATGCTGCCATCCAGGCTTTGTCCCACTTATACAGGACAGGTAGAGTACATTTAGCATCATTAGGACCCTAGGATTTCGAAGAGGTAAATAATTGGCTTCGACTTAAAAAGTCACCACCTGCATTAGTCCCTACTAACACAGCCTGTCCTTTGAAGATTTGAAGCCAGGTATAGACTTCCCCTCTCTAGCTATGAAAGATAGTATCTTCTTCCATTAGAAGGCTGTTTGTTGGTCGGGCGTGGTGGCTCACATCTGAAATCCCAGCACTTCGGGAGGCTGAGGTGGGCAGATCACAAGGTCAGGAGATTGAGACCATCCTGGCTAACACGGTGAAACCCCGTCTCTACTAAAAATACAAAAAATTAGCTGGCCGTGGTGGCACGTGCCTGTAGTCCCAGCTACCTGAGAGGCTGAGGCAGGAGAATCGCTTGAACCTGGCAGGTGGAGGTTGCAGTGAGCTGAGATTGCGTCACTGCACTCTAGCCTGGGCGACAGAGCAAGACTCCATCTCAAAAAAAAAAAAAAAAAAGGCTGCTTGTCTACATTGAAAATCTGTTGGGTAGTGTAGCCACCTTCATCAATAACTTGCTGCTTCACCTTGCACTTTTATGTTATGGAGATTGCTTCTTTCCTTACCCTCATAAACCAACCTCTGTTAGCTTCAAACTTTTCTTCTGAAGCTTCCTCACTTCTCTCAGCCTTTGGAGAATTGAAGAGGGTTAGAACCTTGCTTTGGTATAGGCTTTTGCTTAAGGGAATGTGTTGTAGCTAGTTTGATCTTCTATCTAGACCATTTAAAGTTTCTCCATATTAGCAAAAAGGCTGTTTTGCTTTCTTATCATTTGTGTTCAATGGAATAGTACTTTTAAATGTCCTTCCTGAACTTTTTCTTTGCATTCACAACTTGGCTGTTTAGCACAAGAGGCCCAGGTTTTGGCCTGTCTCAGCTTTTGATGTGCCTTCCTCCTAAGCTTAATCATTTCTAACTTTTTTTGTAAAATGAGAGACTTCACTCTTCATTTCACTTGAACACTTAGAGGCCATTGTAGGGTTATTAGTTGGACAGATTTCAATATATTTGTTTCTCAGGGAATAGGGACACCTGAGGAGAGGGAGAGAGTCTAGAGAACAGCCAGTAGGTGGAGCAGTAAGAACACCCACAGCATTTATCGACTAAGTTCACCACCTTGCATTGGTGTGGTTCCTAGTAACTCAAAACAATTATAATAGTAACATCAAAGATCATCATAACAGATATAGTAATGAAAAAGATGTAAATATTGCAATAATTACCAAGATGCCACTGAGATGGGGAGTACATGCTGTTAGAAAAATGACACCAACAGACTTGCTTACCAGGGAGTTGCCACAAACTTTCAATTTGTTAAAAAAAAAAAAAAAAAATAGCACCTTGTAGAGAATAAAGTCAAGCACCAATAAAAGGAGGTATGTCCGTACATATACCACAATGCTTTTCAGATAAGTGAATTACTTTAATTGTAATTATTTTAACTCTCATGCCAAAATGATTTGCTTCAGTTCACTGCTACCTTCTTGGAAACAAATTTTTGGAGTTGAAAGGGATATTTTATATGAATAAAAACAAAGGCCTTCATAGGTTTCTACTAATTCCATATTATCCAATTTAAAATATGAACCCAGAAAATTCAAAATTTAAGAGAAAAATAGGGGAACAATGCAGATGTGAAGCAGCAAGTTAACATGTCTTCAAGAACACTTAGCCTACCTGTCTGAACCAGCGGTTGCATTTTTTGTAAGCCTTCTTTTTTCTCTTTTACCAGTTTCCGGAGCAAATTCAGTTTGCCTTCCTGGATTTGTAAATTGTAGTGACCTCAAAGCTTTAGCAGTTCTTCCCTGAAGAAAGGTAAACAAATTATCAACTCAAATCTAGACATCAGACAATAACATTTCATTTAATGTTAAACCAGATGACTTCCTAACCTGGAAGGCAGTCTGGAACATACAAAAAAGAAAACAAGGTTTTCTTGCACTTAGGTTTTAGAGCCTAAGTGCAAGAAAGTTTACACGGCCCTAGATCATATTCAAAGTGTATTGGTTAATGTACTAGTAACATTTTCATTATTTGATTTTAGTCTCTGGTATATTAGGAGCAGAGGAGGAAGGCATTGTGAAAACGCTAATGGCTGCTGCCAACACAGGCGAGAAGGCACAAAAACTGCTGTATAATCCAGTGGCACATAACTGATTTCCTAACAATCCTGGGTCCTTAAGGATTTCTTGTTGTTTAAGGGTTTATGTTTGTTATTTGGGGAGGAAAGAGCTGCGGCTGATATATTCTACAAGAACATTGGATAGATAAGGTGAAGACATCTACAGTGACATCATCAGCAAGTATCTAGTATGAACTGCAGATAAATTGGGCCCTCAAGATGTTCCTCTCAGAAGAGAACAACAGGAAAATAGCATAATTTCAAATTTCAACTATCTTTTAACTTGGTTTAATAAAAAGGAGAAAAATATTCCAGAGGTAAGAATTATGAAATAATTACAAGTAAAAATTATGAGAAGTGCTTCCTTGGCATGCTTGTCCTACACAAAAGATAGCTTTACGAAATCTTAAGTTGTTCTGATACGGTTAAATATGCATGTAGGCATGTCAATAAGGAATAGAGGAAAAATATTTAATACTTTACAATGTAAAAATGTATTATTATTATTTTTTTACCACAACGAGTCCTAAAATTAGCCTTGACCATACCAAGTAGGAATTCAGAGCTAGAAGCAAAGAAAACTCACAAGCATTTAAAAAACTCAAGAATGGGATAGTGTCAAAGGAGAAAGAAAGAGTGAAATAAAAAATAATTACTATAAGTCATCTCTCTAATGCTCCTTTTAAAGCGGTGATTTCCAAGTCCTTCATATAAAGGCAAATTCATCCTGCTTCAAAGACACTTGCTGTTTGCTATGTACCATGTAGTCACTTTGGTATCAGAAAAGAAACAAAATTTTGGCTTGGCCGGAATGTTCTGAAACCCACTCCTAAAGTCTTCGTACTAAAAGTTGTAGCTTGGAGTCTCAGGCATATTTCATTATTCCTTTCCCAAGCCTACTTTCTTTATCCCCCAATCTTGACCTTCAGTGTATGTGAATAATATTTAGACACATCATCCACTTTCACCCCCTCCTTTTAATTCACTGTATCCTAACAAATATAGTAATACTGTAAATATGATTTTCTTATAGTTAAGCAAAATCCTACATGGTAGAATTCACATAGAAAAAAAATGAATATTATACATACATCTGACTCAGGTTTCCTTTTCTGGCGGTCTTCAGTATCAACATCCACACTTCCATTGATTATCTGTGTGCATTTTGGACAAAGCTTCCAACCAGGTACAAGCTGTCTTCCGAATTTTGCACTCAGAAAAGTGGCATCATCTAAGTCAATTACATGCAAATTTTTTTTGGCTAATTTTTTGTGTATGTTAAATGGGTCACAACACGACTTCTGTAAATCCTCAAATCTGTCAATGTAAATTTTTACATGATGAAAGCAAATTGTATTGTTCCCAGAAAGTGTCATTCCAGTTCTAAGTTGAAGTAAAAGCATATCATTTGATGACAATTCTTGCAAAGTCTTAAAACCTGTGTGACGAGTATAGTAGGTTTTATGGCACTCATTTGTAGTACGAAGCTGGACTCCAACTGAACATGGATCCATCATTCTTGATTCTAGCAAATTTTCCCTGTTTTATTTTGTCTAGAGGTCTAGGTCATGGGCTGATCACCCTAGAGAAAATATTAAAGATAATCAAATTTGTGCTGCAAGTTTATCTAGGAAACTGAAAATGTATTTGATAAAATTCAACACCTGTCTAAAAGAAAATAAGGAATAAAAAAGGTATTTCCCAAAGTCCTATAATAGACATTTAATAATCAAACAGAAGCATTCCCTGAAAAGTCAGAACTTGACGAGAACACCTGCAATTACAGATTATATTTAAGACTATATAAGAATTAAAAAGGAGGAAATAAGAAATATTATCCAAAGATACATGAGAAATACAAGAGGTTTAACAAACTATTAGAACTAATAAGAGAATTCACCAGGGATGCTAGAAACTGAAAAACACTGTATCTTACAAAATATGTGACTCTTACAAAAAATATATAACAAGTCCTTCATGGAGAAAATTATCAAACTGAAAGACAAAAAAGGTACCCTAATAAATGCAGCTATATATCATGGAGTGCCTCATTATAAAAAATCTGTCAATTATCCAGGAATACATCTGTAAATTCAGTTTTATTCCAATCAAAGTTCCATCAGATATTCTACTCCCACCCCACTGGAATTTAGCAAGCTGGTCTATATCAAAGAGTAAAGGTCTAAGAAAGCCAAGGTAATCATGAAGGAAAATACAGTAACATATTGATTTACTATAAACCTATTCTAATTAAAACTATGGTATTGGTATAGTATAAACAAACAGATCCATGAGTAGAAGAGGGCTTGGTATATGACATGTGGTACTATTAATCAATGGGTATCACACACTAATGAAGAAGGGACTTTAACCAGTTAACCATATGGAAAAAGGATTAGATCTCTTCTGCACAAACAAAAATCAATTACAGGTGGATTAAAGAATTAAACATGAAAAGAAAAACTAAACATTTTATGAGAAAATAAAGAAGATTTTCTGACATGGGAGTAGGGAAGAATTATTCAAACAAGCAAGCAGGTACCAAAAAAAATAAAAAGATGGATACATTTGATTATATGTAAAATTTACACATTTCTGTATAACTAAAGGAGAAAAAAATGACACTTGAAAGGTGTTGTTAGGATTATTATTGTAAATATTCGAGTAACCCCTCACTTTAAAAAATCAATTAGAAAATGACAGAGTCCATTGGAAAACTAAACAAATATAGTTAGAAAATGACAGAGTCCATTGGAAAACTAAACAAATATAGTTAGGCAATTCACAGAGAAAGAGAACAGCATACAAACTGTTTCCCTCACAGTTCCTAGGAAAATGCAAATTAAGTATCATTTCTTAAACATTTGCTTGAAATCAATTTAAAAATCTGATATCTGGTTAAGATGTGTCCAACTCTTACATGCTCCTTATAATAACTTTGGTAGGAATGTAAATTGCTGCAACTGCTTTAGAACCTTTTCTGCAATTTCTTGTAAAACTGAGGAAGCATATACCTTGGGACTGACCTCTTTTCAGTTCTGGGCATCAGCTGGAGAAAAATATCTCCAATACGAGCACAAGTTATATATGAAAACTTTCAGCATTCACTGCCTTTGGCAGTGAAAGATGACAAATAACCTAATTGTAAAGGATGTGAAATTGTTACTCACACAAGGGACTCCCACATAACAGTTAAAATGAATAAACTACATGAATTACATGTATCAACATGAATAAATCTTAAAGACAATCTTAAGTGAAAAACGTTGTAAAGGTTATATAGTATCATCAGTAAGGGTAAAATGGGAGGCCGAGACGGGTGGATCACGAGGTCAGGAGATCGAGACCATACTGGCTAACACGGTGAAACCCCGTCTCTACTAAAAAAATACAAAAAATTAGCCGGGCGAGGTGGCGGGCGCCTGTAGTCCCAGCTACTCGGGAGGCTGAGGCAGGAGAATGGCGTGAACCTGGGAGGCGGAGCTTGCAGTGAGCCGAGATCGTGCCACTGCACTCCAGCCTGGGCGACAGAGCGAGACTCCGTCTCAAAAAAAAAAAAAAAAAAAAAAAAAAGATTCACAGATGAAACATGAATATATACTAAAATATACATGAGAGTAACATATATCACATTTGTGGATACTTCTGAGGGGAAAAAACATTTTTTTTCCCAAAAAGATTTACAGAAAATAAGGTTTGGTGACATGTACATAAGTGCTTCACTACTGTCCATACTTTCTATTTGAAATTTTTCATAAATATTTTCAAAGCAAATTAAAAAAACTAAGTTGAATTCTCAAGAAAAGATGCAACTCGTTAGGAAAAAAACTGCTGTTGAGAAAAGATGTGAACCACTGAAATCTGAGTGGTGGTAAGGTCCCGTGAAATCTAGGATTCGGCAATTTTACAAGTGTTTTTAAGCTTTGCCAAATTAAAAAAAAAACTGGAGAGAAATCTTAAACACTTTTTGATGTGGTTTCTGCAGAGAAAATAATCAGCAAAATCATGTAACAATAAAAGACCCTGGCCTCAGGTAACAAAAAATGGTGAATAAATGTCTGTGCTTTAGGTCAAAATACTATATTTAGAAAGTTAAAAAATAAAATACACTTTAAAGTGTTAAAAAATGTTACTGAACATTTTAACTGGAAAAAAGCTTTAAAGCTGGTAAAAACAGAGTATATTTATATTCATTTATTCTGTTTTAGTTAGCTTTTAAAAGGAACTAATATAGGTCCTAATCAAATCAGATAAAATGGCTTCTATCACAGTAATAATTAGAACATTTTTTTCTAGCCAGGCATTGTGGCTCACGCTTGTAATCCCAACACTTTGGGAGGCCGACGTGGGTGGATCACTTGAGGCCAGGAGTTCTCGACTAGACTGGCTAACACAGTGAAATCCCGCCTCTACTAAAAATACAAAAATATTAGGTGTGGTAGTGCAGCTACATGGGAGGCTGAGGCATGAGCATTTCTTGAACCCAGGAGGTGGAGGTTGCGGTGAGCCAAGATCGTGTCACTGGACTCCAGCCTGGGCGACAAAGCGAGAGTCTTGTCTCAAAAAAAAAAAAAATAATAATTTTTTTTCTTCAAACAGATAATTGGGTTAAGATAAGTTGAGGAGAAAACGGAAACCAGAGGTAAAGTTACAAAACAACGAACTACGTGGCAATGTATCTTAGCAAATAAGGGACACAATCTGGCTCTGACGTTTATTAATACAAGGGAAACTAGAACAATTATCCCTCAGCACTGTATAGAAAATAATGCTTAATATTTTGTTAATGCCACAGATTTTTATTTGTAGGTAACTATTACCAGTTTTTAGCCACAGACCTATAATGGAATTTTTTGCCATAAAGCTATTTCCTAGTATTCAAAACTTGGGCTACCCTGGCCATATTTGATAGGAAAAGCATCTTGGATTTAGGAAACTAAAACTCATCTGTCCATAGTAATAACACATTTTTACCCTTTAGGTTAATTTCATTTACTCTATTTATTAATTTAAATTTTAGGTAAAAAAATTCTTTTCCTTACTTATTGGGGAGTCTCTGTTCTGTTAGTTTCCTTTATTCGTGGCTAAATTACTACAAAATTCACCAGAGTTCATCATGATGAAAGGAAACTAATGGAACAGACTCTGTAACTTGTGCCAGTGAAGTTGAATACCTATTTCTGAAATTCCTGGCCTCAAGTGATTCCCTCACCTATCAGCCTTCTGAGTAGGTGGTCCTGTAATTTGTCTATAGGAAGTTAAGGTTTTTCTTAGTAACAGGCACGACATTGAGCTGGCACCAAAGAAAGATCTCTACTTACTGGATGCAGAAAATGGGGTCACCAGATTTGGCAAATAAAAAACGCAGGATGCCCTGTTAGATTTGAATTTCAGACAATGAATTACTTCTTTACAGGACCAGCTCATTTCAAAATTAAAATATCCTATCTGATAAAAGACATTGTCAACTGTGATAAAAACTAAATTTTACACAGATTAAAACTCAGCAGCAAACTAATCCCACTCACTTGAGTACACACACCTGGTCACGGCAGTTTTAAAGTCTTCCATAGGTTAGCTTTCTGATCTACAATTAGGCAGTCTGTTCACATACTGTCAAAGAGTCCAAGTCCAGCTAGCTCAAGGAACACTAAATTTCAGACACTGATCATAAGTGGTCACTGTCTGCATTCTAAAAATTACAACCTCTGGTTGTTCCTCCTCTGTTATATTCCTCAGTGTTCCCATTTCCAGCTCTTTCTGTCTTCCTCCTATAAGCTAAAGTTCTGCATTCCAGTCTGTTTCCTAGCAACTGTTTTTGCTCATTTTGGTCTGTGTTGTGGCAATGTGGCGTACAATTTATATTTTATTTTCTTCAAATGACAGTCCAGCAACTTCATATTGTTCCTTTCACCTACAGTACACTGCTACGTTCTTCCATAACGATGATTTATCTGGCCCCTTCCTTAATATAGTTGGAAATGCTTTACTATTTACTGCCCCTGAATCAGCACTGGCATCAACTGAGACCTCGGTAGAAATACAGAATCTCAGTATCAGCTCCAGACCCAATGAATCAGGATCTGCATTTCAAAAAGATGCCCAGGTGATGTGTAAGCACATTACAGTTTGCTATGTACTGCTCTAGATAATTCAATTAAAAAAATTAAACTTAAAATGTTTTGCTATCTTCTATATTTTATATTTTATAGAAGATAGCAAATATATAGAAGAAGATATATTTTATAGAAGATAGCAAAAAAGAATAAGAAAACACAGATATGTATTTGCCTTACAGGAAGTCTAACTCTAGGGAAGATTATTGGGGGAGAGGAGATTTAAACTTGATAAACTAAGGACAGAGAAAAACATCTGCTTCAATAGAAAACTGCACTGTTGAGAGCACAGCCTTTCAGGTTTTCAGATTCTGATTATATGGGAAGTCTGATTCTTTCAGCATCTTGGAGTTATTTTACAACTGTCAACTGTAGATAACCAACAGCAAGGCAAAATAATTGTATTCTTGTAAATTCTATCTGGTGAAGGTTCAGTGATAGAATTTGTCTCACTGTGGAAGCAGCCAATTTTGCCTTCACTTGTGTATTTATTTCAATATTTCTGCTCTATAAACATGTCTACTTTTAATTGTCACTTAAACTGGTTATAGCATCTTACCAGTTCCTATTTTAATAATCTTTTAATGCAAGAAAAGATTAATTTGCTCCATTCAATCACTCTGGTCAGTATAAAACCTAGTACTCCTCATGGAAGAAGAAAAAAATCCAGCTTCTTATAGGATAACAAGCAAACCAGTAACAAAAACCCCAGTCTTAGAAAGATTCACCACGGTATAAATAAAATCCAGGTTTTCAATACTTTTCAATGTCAAATAATAAAACCACTTTTTGACAAGGTGAATTTTGCTTGAGCCCTGTGCTGGTTCTTTATTAGCTATAATTTAAAAAATCCACCTTTGAGTTAGGTAAGACTCAAGGATTCCCCCTTGTTTACCTATGACCAGGCAAGAGAAAGACCCTCCAAATTCCCATTTTTTGCTTCAATTATGAATTTATGAATAATTTGCTGAGCTGCGTGGCCCTACAGATCAAGTGGAACAAAATACTTGTTAAACTTTAGTTTCTCTCCTTCCCCCAGGTTCCTGAACTTTAGCCAGCTCTCAGCCAGAGCCAGGGAATAACATTCTCAGATCTACTATTAGATCAAGCCACCCTTATATCTTACTTCCTCACACCAAAACTTTCCAGCACGGTTCACTCCTTGGAGACTTTTGCAGACCTTTTGGTTCCACCCATTGCAAAAGTCCCTTTTCTCCTCTTGCAATAACCCTTTTGAATAAAGTCTCTCCTAAGTCCAGATTTCTTATTTGACATTGTCTTAAAAATTCTGCCTAGGAGAAAATTAAGACTTCCTCCTGCCTTAGGATTGATATCATTTTACTTTAGTGCCTAAATACAGCATGTTTTGTGATTCTAAGATTAACATTTAATATTTTTGTAGCACTACCTAAGAATCAAAAGAGAATGAAATAAATGTAGAATACATTGATTAGACCTCTCCTACTACCTTAGGTAGTAAACAAAAGTATTTGTTCTTCATACAATTTGAACGCTGCCGGCTCAGGGAATTAACCAGCTTTACTTTAAAACATCAGTAGTTTTAAAGAGTTCTTAGGCATTATCTCTTGCTACCCATTAAAAAACGGTAAGGAAGGTAGACCAGGTTGAGGAAGCTGAGAAAAATCATACGTGGCCATGATGCTTGCAAGACTTCCTAATAAAGCAAGGTCCAGGACATTATCACAGGGGTTTCGAGGTGTTAATGCAGAACACCCCCCCACCACTACCAAAACAGCAGAACAGACACTAACAAAACAGCAGCAGAGGGAACTGAGGATTCATCACGGAACTCACTTTTTCTTCCTAAATTTGTGGAGGAGATGCAGAAATACCCGTTCCAATATGTTAATTCACGTTAACATAGTTTTTTAGTTTGTTACCAGTCTCCTTATTAGTGGGAAAGTAAGATTTAGAGGAAATTCAACAAAACAAAAAATGTACTTCGTTTTGTAACTGATGTCTCTTTTACGAAAAACAGAAAACAAACTTTCATGAAATGTTTTATGAAAAAAATTAAAGGCTTTTTTTTTTTGGCATAGGGTCTTGCAACTTATAAAGCATCTTCCCAGATTATCTCTTATTTAACAAAAATACAGTTTAATCTACCCCTACGCCCCAAATCAGTAGCTTTAGTTAAGGGCACATACACCTACAAAAGTTACGCATCTTGCAACTGTGAACTTTTTGTGCCTGTCATCTTCAAATACTGATTACCTATAACATGACAATTGGCATTAATCAAAGGGCCCAAAGGCCAAGAGGAGAGTCTCAATCCTCAAAAAGATCTAGGCACAGTAAGAAAGGTAAAGTTAATTTAAAACAAAAATATAGTCTATAACATCATTGAAAAGATTTGGTTCAAGTGTGGTAGTCAGGACATGCCAGGTACAGTGCTTAGGGCAAATATCATCTCAGGAACCTTCATAGCCACCCTGAGGAAAGTACTATCATTCTCATTTACAGATGAAGAAACTCAAGCCTACAGCTTTTGTCATCATGCCTAACAGAGTGCCCCCAAACCCTGCAATGATTCCCACCCCAACCCTGTAAGAGGCCACATACATTTCGTCCTTAGTTCACGGCTATTTACAAATGACTAAAACCACCAGATCCGTCCAATGGGCACCTACTAAGTTCATGGTACCGGGATGGAAAAATAAACATTAGCCTTTGACTTCAAAGGGCCAGGGTTGAGAAGATTCTGATTTGAAAAATTAAAAACAAAAATAGCAGAGATACAGGCTGTCTACGGGGTTCAAGGCCACAATATAATTCTAAGTACTTCAAGTCAAAATCGTAGCTTTGAAGGCCCTGGGCCTACTGGACACGCGACGACCCTCGGAGAGGTCAGAGGCGACAGAACCTGTTCTGGGCTTTGGCCCAAGGCGTTGCGTCGCAGATGAACTATGGGGTAGGGGTTGATCTGGGGGTGAGAGGCCCCGGCCAGCTGCTGGAAATCCCCCTCACGTGTGCGGGCCTCCTCTTCCCCCTCTCCGCGGGTTCCCCCGGGACGCCGCCGGGCTCCTTCGCCACTCAGGGGCCCGTCTCCACTCTCCCGCTCCTCCCCAGGGCCTCCCCCGCTCCCCTTCCACCTTAGCTTCTGCTCTCCTCCGCCCCGCTTCGGGCAGGATCCGCGTCCACACAGGACACACTCGACCGCCCGCTTCCCAGCCAGTCCCCGCGCTACCACTGAGAGGACGGCAAGCGCGGGCTAGAGGAGCTCAATGCCACCACAAAGAGACGTCCGGGAGAAGCCTAGAGCGGACACGAATCTGGCGGCCTCCGGGGACGGAAGGGGCGGGGCGGAGTGAAGTGGCAAATGATTCAAGGCGAGGCAAGAGTTGCTTCAGATGCTGTGTTTTGCAGTCCTCCGAGAGGTTAGGGATATGGGAGGTCCCTGGGGGCCATCTCTTACAAGACACAGTTCCCACTAAATTGGATTGTATTTGTAAATCTCCACACCTGTGCGTGATAGTAAACTTTTGCACGCAAATACCCCGACCTCTGAAGGAGGGTGTGTTAAAAGGATCTGAAGAATGGACCCGTTGTTTAAGGTCTCACGTTCTATTTCTTTCATTCAAGCGAAATATATTCCAAAATGCATCTTTTATTGTAAGCTATAAAAATAGCTATTACTTCGAGTAAAATGTAGGCTCCAGGAAAATCCTTGTAAATTTTCTCAGAACAGAAATGGCATTTTTCTTGTATCCTATTGTCTGTCACAGTATAGGTGCTCATTAATTTTTACAGTGGGTTTTATTATCTAGAATCCTGGAGAACAGAACATCTCTTAAAGATTCTTGGCTTAATTATTTTAAGTTCGGGATAGCAGGGAAACAAAAACTATTGTTTGAAACCCCCCAGTGAACAGGCAAATAAGACAAGCTCCACCAAGGCCCAAACTTGCTAGTAATTCACTGCATTACTGTAAGCTGTTTTCTGCAGTGAGTCTATAGTCCTCCCACCACTTTCATACTGCTCCCCGACTAGGCAGGCGATTGATGCCTGGAACTAGGGAATGACAGAAAGGAAAAAAACAATGGGTAATTTCTTCAACTGTGTCTGCAGGAGGTTGCATTCTATAATTATTTTACTGTTTACTTTGTGGTTGGCACTTTGTTAAGTAATGATTAGACAAAAAGAATAAAATGTATTTCTGCTTCCAAGGAACTCACAAACTAGTGAGAGGAATAAACAGTTAATCACAGTGTGGTGTGAAAAGTGTCATAACAGAAACACATGGATATAAACAGAATAAAATGATAGGGCTAAAGCAGGAGTGTCAGATTAATGCAGATTAATGCCTGCATGGAACTGTCATGTGGGAAACTAATTTGATGCAATGGTGGCTTCCCAGTAAACGAGGCAAGCTCTCCTAAAGGTAATGAAACAGAAGGCTCACAGCTTGAATTAAGATTATTAAATAATATAGCCTATTTAATTTCAGTATCCAGTGAAAAGGTGGAAGAGTTGTGGTAAGTGGACACAGTTAGGATAAGGTGCAAGCAAGTGGAAGGACACCATCACCTGAATCATGGGTTAAGTAATGTGCATATATTCTATCTGCCACAACAGCCTTCTCTGCTGATGGTATACTTATGAGGACCAGAGATGAGGTGTCAGCAAGGAGACCCACAGGTGGAAATGCTTTGGGCCAATGGTACACACCTGCTTTATTGGATAGAAGCAGGGAAGTATGCCTGGTCACAGCCAGAGCTTACTGGTTAAGCTGTTGAACAGATACAGGGTTTTTTTTTTCCATTTCCTGGGCAGAGCACATATGAGACTATTCTAGGTGTGACCAATGGGTGGCTGATTTAGGAGTGACATAGTTAATAGCCCAGAGATGTCATGATTGCTCATAGCTTAGTTTTTCCATCCCTTTTTGGCTATCAGTGACTCTCTATTCCATCATATTTGTATTTAACTTTGCCATGTCTTATAGTTTACTAACTTACTATATATATTTTACATAATCTTGCCTATGTTTCACAAAGTACATGCTTACTCATATTCTATATTTAAAATATGCTAGGAGTTTTGCATTTATCTCACAAGCTACTAGCTTACTTACTCTCTGTAGTTAACACTTCTTATGACGTTCATCCATCTCTAAGGAAACTGCAAAGCCTTTCAGTATGGGTAGAGTGGAAAGCTGGAAAGGCATGTAAGTAAAAAATAATGCCCTTTTTATGCCCTCTTAGAGATACTGAATTTTAACCTGTGAAAACTGTAAAACTATCAGGAGTGTAGAGAATAGAAAAGAGGTGCAGTCCTGGGCTAGAGGGCCAGGTGGAAACTCTTGCCCTAATGCAGATGATTAAGAAGCGGCCCTCCACCAGCTGAGGCAGAGGCTCTATGGGATGACATGTGATTCCTTCCCACTCACCTCCTCCCACAGGGTTTGGTAGTGTCTAGAGGCATTGTGGTTGTACCAGCAAGGGGTGCTACTAGTATCTAGTGGGGTAAAGGACAGGGTAACTGCTAAATATTTAACAATGCACAGGACAACCCCCCTCCTCCAACGACAAAGAACTAACTGGCTCAAGATTTCAGTAGAGCCAAGATTGAGAAACCCTAAATGAAGGACATTTAAAAGGCACAGAGATGATAGAAGTTAAGTAAGCAGAATTGGTCAGTTTTTTTATATGATTAGATATAGAGGTTAGAAAGAAGTAAAGAATTATTTCAGGTTTCTAGTTTGGATAACTGAGAGGTCAAAGGGAGGAATGGGTTGGGAAAATAGAGATAAGAATTTAAATGCTGAATATGCTAAGTTTTCTCAAACTTATCAAGTGTACCTCCAAGTGAAGATATACAGCTGGCAGTTGGAAGAAGAGGGCAGGATATGAGAGAGATCTCAGCTGAAGATAAGAGATTTGGGAGATGTTGGTCTGTGAGTGGTAGTTCTATCTTTGGAGGTGGATGGGATAGGGAAGATGATACCTATGGATTGAATAGGGTAAAATGAGAAAGAATAGGGCTAAGGATTAATCTAAATTTCTGAGCTCTCCTTCTATTTTACTGAATCAGAATCTCGGTCCTCCAAGCCAGTCTACCAGATCAGATAAGATCCAAGATTCTGCATTTTTGGCAAGCAACCCAGGTGATTTTGCAGCACACTACCATTTTAGAACAACAGATTTAGGTCTCAGAAGAGAAGTCTCAAAAGGAGCAGAGAGCGAGGTAGCAAGAAAACTAGGGAAGAACAGAGACCCACAAGCCAAGAAAGGAAAGTTTAAAGCAGGGCTCTGTCGGTGCAAGAGGTTGTTGTAGAGCCGTACTGGCCATTAGAAATATAATGTGAGTCACATAAGCTATTGTAAGTTTTCTGGTAGTGATACAAAAAGCTAAACAGAAGCAGATGAAATTGATTTTAGAGATATAGCTTGTTTAACCCAGTAATTAAGAATTATTATAACATGTAATTAACATAAAAACTAATGAGGTATGTCACATTCTTTTATTCGTATTATGTCTTGGAAACCTGGTGTGTGTTTTACACCTCCAGCGCCTCCCAATTTGGTCTAGCTACACTTCAGATTTTCGGTAGCCACATGTGCCTAGTGGCTACCAGAGTGGATAGCACAGGTGTAGAAAGTCAAGTAAGGAAAACACTCTTATCTTCCAGCTCAGACTAAAATGAACTAGAAGGAAAATAAAAAACTAAATATGTTCCATAGCTGTACTAATAAAATAGTTATAGATGGTGTGATAAGACCTGTTTCAGTGATGTGGGTGATGGTAGAAACCAGAATATACCCAGTTAAAGAGTGGGAAGTTAGAGATGCTGACAGCTACTTGAGAGAACATCTTCAACAAGCTTTGCTATTAAGTATAAAGAGGCCCCCCTTTTTTTGTGTCTTTGAATATGAATTTTAAGATTAAAGAACACAATTCAGTTTTTAATTTAGGTTTTAACAATTACATTTGGATTTCTGCTTCTGCAAAATTATGGTATCACTAGAAACACCTGGAAAATTGAGCATAATATGTGAAATGAATTGGGCATGGTAACTCACAAATGTAGTCCTAGCTAACTGGAGAAGCTGAGATGGGAGTATCACTTGAGGAAAGATATATATATTTTATATATTTTATATATACATGTATTTATGTATATATAAAATATAAAATATGTATGTAAATATTATTTAATATATAATGAATATATTTATATAATATATAAAAACATAATATGTATAAAATGTATAATATATACTATAAAATATTTATATTTAATATGAATATATAATATTCATATTTAATATAAAATATTTATATTTATATAGAATATATAATATTTACATTTAATATAACACATTTATATTTATATAAATATATAATATATTAAATATAAAATATTCATATTTATATAAAATATATAATATATAATATTTTATATAAATATATAAAATATACATTATAAATATATAATATTTATAAGATATAATATATACACACATATATACAGTCATATAAATCATAAGTAGGTATACTTATACATACTTAGGGAAGGGTTGTATATATACATGTACACATATATGTATGTATATATGAAATAATTGTTTTCAGACATTAGCCCAACAGGCAGTGCAGGATTGTGATCCCTGAGAGAACAGAAACAATGAATTAAGTTCCATAATGACCCCAGCTTACTATCTGGAGGCAGTGTCCAGAGCCTAGAACAGGGAGGGGAACCTGAACAAAAACCCGTAGTTTCACTAAATGGAGGCGACAGACATGGGAATTTGGAGAGGCTGATGGGCAGAGTATCTGAGAGGAGGACATGGCACACAAGAGAGTCTTGGACATCTATAAGAGTGTTCCTTTGTATTGAGGACTTCCCTTTGGGGCTGAGTACTTATCTGTGCAATGGAAGGGTGAAACTCCACGAGGCTGGGGAAAAGCAGTGGGCCAAACAATTTCTAGTACTTACACAGGGCTGGGAATAGTTTGTCTTCCCATAAGCCAGAGCAGATTGACAGACCTTGTAAGAAGCTCTTATTTGTTTCTACCAATGAAAGTAACAGTAGGAGCTGGGCCAGGTCGGTCTTTCTCTCTGTCTTCCTGTCTCCACATGGGCTTTTTGCTTAGGCTAGTTTGGTCTTCTTCACAGCATGGCAGCCAGAGGGTAGTTGGATTTATCACGTGGTGTCTCAGAGCTCCCTGGGTTTGTGCTCCAGGAAGCAAGTTGAAAGCCTCTTTGCCTTTTATGACTTAGCCCCTGGAAACATGTAGCGTCACTTCCACTGAATTCTCTTGGTTATGTGGGAGTCATTAAGTTGCCCCAGATTCACAGGAAAGGAACATAATCTCTACCTCTTGATGGGAGGAGTGTCAAAAAACATATTTTTAAAAAATTCTACAGTACTTATGCTACTGCATACAATAGCATGGCCTGGTGTCAAATCTAATAACTACCATAATTGCAAAGTAGTAATGAATATGAATATATCCTGAGATATCTGTAACAACTATAATATGATACAAAAAAGTTATGTGATTTCTATTGGTGACAAAGTTATAGATACTGTAAACAAAGTTATTAGTACTGCAGCAGTGCTAATAGGCACTGCTAATACTATAAATGAAACGCTAAATTTCAATTAGAGGTTAGGAGAAATAAAGAGAAATCTCACTAGGGACATAGAACAGCATTTAGGACCCAGATGAAGTTACAAACCATGAATACACAGAGACGTAAAATAATGATGTGAAAATTTCAATTTTTCTTCTAGTGTATAGGTGTCCTTGTGTAGGACCAGTGAAGGCAGACAACAGAATTAAGGGAGAGCGATTGATGGTTAGATGTGTAAGAAGGACAAGAGAGTTTAGGGTTTTGTCATGGAAGTCATTAGATGGTGAGAATCATGAGATAAGACATAATGTCAGTTTAATTTACTATAGTATTCCAAGAGCCTACCACTATTAGTTGAGTAAGTGGAATGGTTGAAGTGACAAATCTCTTCAAATAAACAAATGAACGAAAGAGGGAAAGCTGGTTGAGAATGAAGAGAAATGGAGCTTTCAAAATCAAAGTTGAAGGCAAGGAGGTGAAATCTGTGATCAAATTGAAACAATGAACAGTTGGAACAGTTGTGGTCAGGGAGTGGAACTAGAGTTTAGGATATCAGCTAGTGAGGTAGTTTCCTGTGAGAAATACACAGCTTCTCAGTAAAGGTACTTGGGAATGTGCAAAGGAACCAAGAATTAGGCAAAAAGGAAACATTTGTGTGCAAGAATCCCACGTTTGGGATGAGATGGCATGTACTCTGAAAGGGAATGAAGGGGAATGAATTCTTAGCAATAGTTTCATTTCCTTTGTGTAAGCTTTTTATTGAATTTTGACATACCACAAGGAAGTACACAAGTTCTAAGTCTACAGCTTGATACATTTTTATATCTGTGTAACCACTACCCAGGTCAAGAAATTATGAGCTCCCAGAAGTCTCTCATACGCTGTCTCCCAGTTGTGAGCACCTTTTACCAAAGGTAACCACCATTCTAACTTCTTTGACCATAGATTGGTTTTGGTTGTTTCTGGACTTTGAGCTTTGGAATTATACCACATATATTCTTTTGTGTCTGGCCTCTTGTGGTCAATATTATGTCTGTGAAATTCATCGATGTTGTATGTAGCAATTAATTATTTGCCGTTGTTGAGTGGTGTTTCTATTACATGAAACTGACATTTTCTTTTATCTGTTTCACTGTTGATGGACATTGGGTTCATTCAGTTTGGGGCTTCTACAAATAATGCTGCAAGAAACATTAGAACATTCTGTCTTTTGGTTCACATACATTTACACTTTCATTTGGATATGTAGTAGGGAGTGGAATTGTTGGATTATAGGCAATGTGTGTGTTCAGTTTGAGTAGATACTGCTGAAGAGGTTTTCAAAGTGGTTGCATCTATTTACATTCCTTCCAGCACCAATTTACACTCGTAAACCACTTGGAGTTCTCAGTTGTTATTGTTGGCTTTCATTTTAGTTATTCTGGAGCATGCATAACTAATTACTTTCTAAAGCTTCAATATCCTCCTTGGGGCATGAAACAAAACTCTAAGTGGGCTCTGGAATCAGACTGCCTGGTTCAAATCCCGGCTCAGCCACTAGTAGGATAACGTGTGTGGAATTTACATTAATTCTCTAAGCTTCAAATTCTTATCTGTAAAATAGAGAAAGTAGCATCTGCCTTATAGGGTTTCTGTGGGGAATAAATGAATATGTGTTTGTGTACGTGTGTGTGTTTGTGTATAACTTTTTAAATATATAGTTTAGTATAGTGCCTGGCACATAGTTCTCAATAACTGGTGGCTATAATTATTCTTGCTACTATTTATGGACCTCCAATTATATCTGAAAACACTGGAATGATAAGCTCACATATCTCATTTATGACATGGTGTATTTCAATCTTGAAAAATGGATATTAAACTTCAAAGAAGTGGAGTCATCATTTGAATTAGTATCCTCTAACCTCACACCTACCTTGTCCTTTCCTTCCTTATAACAATATTTAAGAGTCAGTCGATTTAAAGAAATGTGATATAGGGGATTTAACTAATGACTGGACAGAAGGACAGATTGAAACTGCATTTTTCAGCGGTTCTTCTGATTTGTCTCATTTGAAGTAAAGATTTCAGACTGTTGTGGGGTGGCATAGGGGAAGGAAATACAGATTTCTTCACAGCTGCTACTCAAAATACTAGCCATGTAACTAGGAAAGAATTTGGCTCAAATAAAAATCCCAGGGCTCTTTATTGCCATCATGATCATTATTTTATCAATTAGGATTTATCTGGGTGTCCACAGTGTGTTTGGCACAACATCAAGGAAGGAAGCTGATGATTACAGGAACCATTTTGGTTACATCTTCGAATTACCCAAATGGTGTGAATTAAATGCAGAAATTAATTATTAAAAATTAGTAATTCAACAGCACTGGGAGTAAAAAAAAAAAGAGAACTAGAAAAGGAATTAAGAGGTTGATGAAATTTAGTTCCATAAATGGTAATGTTATACAACTAACATATAAATGACAATTTTTAAAGGTTACATAACCAGTACATAATAGGGACAGTCAAAACTCACACCCAGGTTGTCTGTCTAAAAATACAGTGTTTTTCCTACCCAATCAGACTGCATCTCAATCTGCAAGAATCATATTCTTAGAAAACTAGAAAATATTATATATTTATAATATTAATATCAATTACTTCTTTTGAATTGCTCCTTTGGAAAATTGGTCAAGCCATTAGATTCTACTTGTTCTATCTTTTCTGTATTAGTCATTATCTGTGATAAGAAGAGAAGGTAATGATAGCTTTGGTCAGGATGCCCTAGCTTTGGTGGAGCTTATTTAGATGAACATTATAAGTATTCTAAATATTTTTGGAAAAAATTACTAAAACATTATAGATATTTTTGAGATTCCTTGAAAAAATTTCGTTTGGGCCTTTGGACAAATCTTTGCAGAGCAATACTGCCTAAAAGCCAGCAGAGGGAGAACAGAGCATTGTTTTGCTAATTTTCACCAAGTTTCCCCTCATTCTCTTTTACGTTTTATTTTTCCACATATTTAATACATTTCTTGACCATGAGATACTATTATCCTGTCCTGCACTTTTGGAAAGGGCAGAGGATGCTGCTATCATTGAATTAGAGTTTTGTTTAACTCACTGATCAATAGGCTATCAAATGAGCTGGGTTAGACAGTTCTTTTTCTTTTTCTTTTTTCTTACACTTTATGTTCTAGGGTACATGTGCACAAAGTGCAGGTTTGTTACATATGTATACATGTGCCATGTTGGTGTGCTGCAACCATTAACTCATCATTTGCATTAGGTTTATCTCCTAATACTATCCCTCCTTGTTCCCCGCACCCCACAACAGGCCCAAGTGTGTGATGTTCCCCTTCCTGTGTCCAAGTGATCTCATTGTTCAGTTCCCACCTATGAGTGAGAATATGCGGTGTTTGGTTTTCTGTTCTTGCGATATTTTGCTAAGAATGATGGTTTCCAGCTGCTTCCATGTCCCTACAAAGGACACGAACTCATCCTTTTTTAAGGCTGCATGGTATTCCATGGTGTATATGTGCCACATTTTCTTAATCCAGTCTGTCATTGATGGACATTTGGGATGGTTCCAAGTCTTTGCTATTGTGAATAGTGCTGCAATAAACATACGTGTGCATGTGTCTTTATAGCAGCATGATTTATAATCCTTTGGGTATATACCCAGTAAGGGGATGGCTGGGTCAAATGGTATTTCTAGTTCTATATCCCTGAGGAATCGCCACACTGTCTTCCACAATGGTTGAACTAGTTTACAGTCCCACCAACAGTGTAAAAGTGCTCCTATTTCTCCACATCCTCTCCAGCACCTGTTGTTTCCTGGCTTTTTAATGATCACCATTCTAACTGGTATGACATGGTATTTCATTATGGTTTTGATTTGCATTTCTCTGATGGCTAGTGATGATGAGCATTTTTTCATGTGTCTGTTGGCTGTATGCATATCTTCTTTTGAGAAGTGTCTGTTCATTTTCTTTGCCCACTTTTTAATAGTTGTTTGTTTATTTCTTGTAAATTTGTTTGAGTTCTTTGTAGGTTCTGGATATTAGCCCTTTGTCAGATAAGTAGATTGCAAAAATTTTCTACCAATCTGTAGGTTGCCTGTTCACTCTGATGGTAGTTCTTTTGCCGTGCAGAAGCTTTTTAGTTTAGTTAGATCCCATTTGTCAATGTTGGCTTTTGTTGCCGTTGCTTTTGGTGTTTTAGACATGAAGTCCTTGCCCATGCCTATGTCCTGAATGGTATTTACCTAGGTTTTCTTCTAGGGTTTTTATGGTTTTAGGTCTCACATTTAAGTCTCTAATCCATCTTGAATTAATTTTTGTATAAGGTGTAAGGAAGGGATCCAGTTTCAGCTTTCTACTTATGGCTAGCCAGTTTTCCCAGCACCATTTATTAAACAGAGAATCCTTTCCCCATTTCTTGTTTTTGTCAAGTTTGCCAAAGATCAGATGGTTGTAGGTGTGTTGTATTATTTCTGAGGGCTCTGTTCTGTTCCATTGGTCTGCATCTCTGTTTTGGTACAAGTACTATGCTGTTTTGGTTACTGTAGCCTTGCAGTATAGTTTGACATCAGGTAGTGTGATGCCTTCGGCTTTGCTCTTTTGACTTAGGATTGTCTTGCCAATGTGGGCTCTTTTTTGGTTCCATATGAACTTTAAAGTAGTTTTTTCTAATTATGTGAGGAAAGTCATTGGTAGCTTGATGGGGATGGCATCGAATCTATAAATCACCTTGGGCAGTATGACCATTTTCACGATACTGATTCTTCCTATCCATGAGCATGGAATGTTCTTCCATTTGTTTGTGTCCTCTTTAATTTCCTTGAGTAGTGGTTTGTAGTTCTCCTTGAAGAGGTCCTTCACATCCCTTGTAAGTTGGATTCCTAGATATTTTATTCTCTTTGAATCAATTGTGAATGGGAGTTCATTCATGATATGGCTCTCTGCTTGTTTGTTATTGGTGTATAAGAATGTTTGTGATTTTTGCACATTGATTTTGTATCCTGAGACTTTGCTGAAGTTGCTTATCAGCTTAAGGAGATTTTGGGCTGAGACAATGGGGTTTTCTGAATATACAATCATGTCATCTGCAAACAGGGACAATTTGACTTCTTCTTTTCCTAATTGAATACCCTTTATTTCTTTCTCTTGCCTGATTGCCCTGGCCAGAACTTCCAACACTATGTTGAATAGGGGTGGTGAGAGAGGGCATCCCTGTCTTGTGCCAGTTTTTAAGGGGAATGCTTCCAGTTTTTGCCCATTCAGTATGATGTTGGCTGTGGGTTTGTCATAAATAGCTCTTATTATTTTGAGATGCATTCCATCATTAACAAATGTATTGAGAGTTTCTAGCATGAAGGACTGTTGAATTTTGTCAAAGGCCTTTTCTGCATCTATTAAGATAATCATGTGGTTTTTGTCTTTGGTTCTGTTTATATGCTGGATTACATTTATTGATTTTCATATATTGAACCAGTCTTTCATCCCAGGGATGAAGCCCACTTGATCATGGTGGATAAGCTTTTTGATGTGCTGGTGGATTCGGTTTGCCAGTATTTTACTGAGGATTTGTGCATCAATGTTCATCAGGGATATAGGTCTAAAATTCTCTTTTTTTGTTGTGTCTCTGCGAGGCTTTGGTATCAGGATGATGTTGGCTACATAAAATGAGTCAGAGAGGATTCCCTCTTTTTCTATTGATTGGAATAGTTTCAGAAGGAACGGTACCAGCTGCACCTTAGTTATTTCTTGCCTTCTGCTAGATTTTGAATGTGTTTGCTCTTGCTTCTCTAGTTCTTTTAATTGTGATGTTAGGGTATTGATTTTAGATCTTTCCTGCTTTCTCTTATGGACATTTAGTGCTATAAATTTCCCTCTACACACTGCTTTAAATGTGTCCCAGAGATTCTGGTATGTTGTGTCTTTTTTCTCTTTGGTTTCAAAGAACATCTTTATTTTTGCCTTCATTCCATTATTTACTCAGTAGTCATTCAGGAGCAAGTTGTTTAGTTTCCATGTAGTTGTGCAGTTTTGAGTGAGTTTCTTAATCCTGAGTTCTAATTTGATTGCACTGTGGGGTCTGAGAGACAGTTTGTTGTGATTTCTGTTCTTTTACATTTGCTGAGGAGTGCTTTACTTCCGATTATGTGGTCAATTTTAGAATAAGTGTGATGTGGTGCTGAGAAGAATGTATATTCTGTTGATTTGGGGTGGAGAGTTCTGTAGATGTCTATTAGGTCTGTTTGTTGCAGAGCTGAGTTCAGGTTGTGGATATCCTTGTTAACCTTCTGTCTCATTGATCTGTCTGATTTTGACAGTGGAGTGTTAAAGTCTCCCATTATTATTGTGTGGGAGTGTAAATCTCTTTGTAAGACTCTAAGGTCTTGGTTTATGAATCTGGGTGCTCCTGTATTAGGTGCATATGTATTTAGGATAGTTAGCTCTTCTTGTTGAATTGATCCCTTTACCATTATGTAATGGCCTTCTTTGTCTCTTTTGATGTTTGTTTGTTTAGAGTCTGTTTTATCAGAGACTATAATTACAACCCCTGCCTTTTTTTGTTTTCCATTTTCTTGTTAGATGTTCCTCCATCCCTTTATTTTGAGCCTATGTGTGTCTCTGCATGTGAGATGGGTCTCCTGAATACAGCAAACTGATGGGTCTTGACTCTTTATCCAATTTGCCAGTCTGTTTCTTTTAATTGGACCATTTAGTCCATTTACATTTAAGGTTAATATTGTTATGTGTGAACTTGATCCTGTCATTGTGATATTAGCTAATCATTTTACTCGTTAGTTGATGTAGTTTTTTTCCTAGCATCGATGGTCTTTACATTTTGGCATATTTTTGCAGTGGCTGGTACTGGTTGTTGCTTTCCATGTTTAGTGCTTCCTTCGGGAGCTCTTGTAGGGCAGGCCTGGTGGTGACAAAATCTCTCAGTATTTGCTTGTCTGTAAAGGATTTTATTTCTCCTTCACTTATGAAACTTACTTTGGCTGGATATGAAATTCTGGGTTTAAAATTCTTTTCTTTAAGAATGTTGAATATTGGCCCGCACTCTCTTCTGGCTTGTAGAGTTTCTGCCGAGAGTTCTACTGTTAGTCTGATGGGCTTCCCTTTGTGGGTAACCTGACCTTTCTCTCTGGCTGTCCTTAACAATTTTTTCTTCATTTCAACTTTGGTGACTCTGACAATTATGTGTCTTAGATTTGCTCTTCTCGAGGAGTATCCTTGTGGCGTTCTCTGTATTTCCTGAATTTGAATGTTGGCCTGCCTTGCTAGGTTGGGGAAGTTCTCCTGGATAATATCCTGCAGAGTGTTTTCCAGCTTGGTTCCATTCTCCCTGTCACTTTCAGGTACACCAATCAGATGTAGATTTGGTCTTTTCACATACTCGCATATTTCTTGGAAACTTTGTTCATTTCTTTTTATTCTTTTTTCTCTAAACTTCTCTTCTTGCTTCATTTCATTCATTTGATCTTCAATCATTGATACCCTTTCTTGTAGTTGATCAAGTCGGTTACTGAAGCTTGTGCATTTCTCACATAGTTCTCTTGTCATGGTTTTCATCTCTATCAGGTCGTTTATGCTTTCTCTGCATTGGTTATTCTAGTTATCCATTCGTCAAATCTTTTTTCAAGGTTTTTAGTTTCTTTGCACTGGGTTTGTAGTTAGCTCCTCCTTTAGCTCAGAGAAGTTTGATTATTTGAAGCCTTCTTCTCTCAACTCGTCAAAGTCATTCTCCGTCCAGGTTTGTTCTGTTGCTGGCGAGGAACTGCATTCCTTTGGATGGGGAGAGGTGCTCTGATTTTTAGAATTTTCAGCTTTTCTGCACTGCTTTTTCCCCATCTTTGTGGTTTTATCTACCTTTGGTCTTTGATGATGGTGACGTACAGATGGGATTTTGGTGTGGATGTCCTTTCTGTTTGTTAGTTTTCCTTCTAACAGTCAGGACCCTCAGCTGCAGGGGTTAGACAATTCTTAAGCATAGTCAGAGTTTATTTACGTGGCTTTCACATGTTCTTCTCTCTAATATTGTGTCAATTAGGTGATTTTAAATATTATATATAATCAAGTCAATTAATATAGGTTCTCTCACCTCCAATAATTACTACTTAAAGAAAGTTACGATGTAATACCAAGGTTTGGAATTATCTCATTAGTGACTTGATGTTGGTATGTAAGAGGACAAATGTATATTGACTCAAAACAAAGTTGAAAATGATGACTTTTTATAATGAGAGTTTTAGAAATAAAATTCAAGTGCCAGTTAGTTGAAGTAATCACCTACTCATTTTTCCAAAAATCTTCAATATGTTTCCACATTTACTATTTCTTTATTTTCTGTATCTTCAAAGTTTGAGGTAGAAAACTGAATACATTACATACTTGTCCTCAAAGAATTCATAAGAGGCAGATACAGAAACAGATGATCAAAAATGTTAACAGTAGTGTTAGACATGTTCATGAGGCAGTAAGTGTGCATAGAACACAGGCACCCAAACCAATAAAGGGTATCTGGATTGCTTCCTGGAGGAGCTTCATCTGAACTGAGATTCCTTATTTATGCTTCATTTACGCTTTTGTGGGTGATTCCCTCCCCTATCCACATGGTTATGGTGAGAGCAGCTATTCTGTACATCATCACGCTGCATCCCTGGGCCACAAATGTTTGGGCCATGAGTGGGCACATGGAACATGCTGAGCCAATCAATGTCCCTCCCTAGGATTTTTCCACATGGGACTCACTGAAGCTTGAGAACTGTCAATTGCTATGTTTTCTGCCATTTGATAGAGGAAAACCAATAATAACAACAATGTGAGTTACCTTGACATGCACAGGGAGAAGCAGAGACAAACTGTGAAGAGAACGCATCTCTCAGAGAATGCATTCTATTGTTACCTACAATAGATAATGCAATCACTTCCTTGCTCTCTGTTTCAGGAAACTTCCCAGTATCCTTACAGTAAATTTCTCTTTTTTTTCTCAAGTTAATTTGAACTGGCTTCCTTTCTTCTGCAGCCATGAGAATCCCAGCTGGTATGAAGAGTTACCAAGGCAGAGGAAGGGTGAAGGACACTTCATGGACTGCATGTTCAAAGCCACAGAGACGTAAAAAAGCATGGCATGTATAGAGTAATATAAATAGTTCAGTTTTGTTGAAACAAAATGAGAGAGAAAGAGTGCTAAGAGATTTGGTGAGAGATATATCATTTTAAAGAGTTTAACTCTACCCTAAAGGCAGTTAAGAGCCTTACACTGGTTTAGACAGTGAGTGACATAGTCAGATATGTGGTTTAGAGAGATCACTGTGGCAGGAGTTTCTTCAATAGTTGTCTTATCTCTGGGCTTATCCTATGTTCCCTCACCCAGGAACCTGTGGGAAGAAGATGGGGCATAGAAAATGTTTTCTTTCACTAGCCAGAGCAAAGCCCAGAGTCATGATTTTTTTTTTTTTTTGAGACGGAGTCTTGCTCTGTCTCCCAGGCTGGAGCGCAGTGGCCGGATCTCAGCTCACTGCAAGCTCCGCCTCCCAGGTTTACATCATTCTCCTGCCTCAGCCTCCCGAGTAGCTGGGACTACAGGTGCCCACCACCTTGCCCGGCTAGTTTTTTGTATTTTTTTTTTTTTTTTTAGTAGAGACAGGGTTTCACCGGGTTAGCCAGGATGTTCTCGATCTCCTGACCTTGTGATCCGCCCGTCTCGGCCTCCCAAAGTGCTGAGATTACAGGCTTGAGCCACTGTGCCCGGCTTGATTTTTTATTATTTGCATTTTAATTGCTATTTAACAGTCTGTCTTCTCTTGCATTCTGAAAGTCCCACTGGGGCACAGGCCATGTCTAGTTTGTTTATCATTGAATTCCCAATGCCTATCTTAGTACCTGGAACACATGGTGATTCAATAAAAAGTTGTTAAGTGAATAAATGATTGAATGAGTAAATAAATAGTGATAAAGTGGGGGAGATAAATTCAAGATAAATTTTGCAATAGTCAGGACTTGATGAGTTTTATAAAATATCCTCCTTTACTGAGCACTTATGTGCTCTGCAGGGGACGGAGTACTTTGCATGCATTATCTTATTTAAATTTCACAACAATCACCTGCGTAACATGTACCACAGCTCTTCCTGTTTTTCATATGGGGGAAAAAGAAGATTAAAGAGACTAAATGCTAGTTTGAACCATATGAAATTGCCACCTAATAATGTGCCCAATATAGTTAATGAGTCAGTAAATACTCTACAAACTGAATGTGTGTTTTCTCACCAAATTTACATGTTGAAACCTAATCCCCAATGTGATAGTATTAGGAAATGGGGCCTTTGGGAGGTAATTAGGTCACAGATATGGAGCCCTGATGAATGGAACTAATGCGCTTATAAGGGACTGAAGAGGTCAGAGTTCTTCCTTCCACCATGTGAGAATACACACCAAATCTGCCAGCTCCTTGATCTTAAACTTTCTAGTCTCAAGAACTGTGAGATATAAATATCTTTTGTTTATAAGCCACCAGTTTATGGTGCTTTATTATAGCAGTCTAAATGGACCAAGACAAAGTGGTACTGAAACAGTTGAATATCCAGATGCAAAAAAGTAAACAGTGATTTTTATGTCATACCATATATAAAAATTAATGCAAAATAGATCACATGTTCAAATATATCTACACTATAAAAAAAGGTCTAGAAGCAAGTATATGAGATATTCTTTGTATTTTGGTTTAGACAAATTTTTTTTTTTAGATACAACCTAAACAACAGGAACCATAAAATAAAAAAATGATAATTGGATTTCATGAAAATGAAAAACTCTCAATCTTCAAAAGACACCGATGGAAACAAAAAGAAAAGCAACACACTCTGATAAAACACTTGTAGACATATATCTGATTAAGGACCTTTTTCTAGAATATATCAAGAACTCTTTTTTTTTTCTTTTATTTATTTTTTATTATAATTATACTTTAAGTTCTAGGGTACATGTGCATAACGTGCAGGTTTGTTACATATATATACTTGTGCCATGTTGGTGTGCTGCACCCATCAACTCGTCAGCACCCATCAACTCGTCATTTACATCAGGTATAACTCCCAATGCAATCCCTCCCCCCTCCCCCCTCCCCATGATAGGCCCTGGTGTGTGATGTCCCCCTTCCCGAGTCCAAGTGATCTCATTGTTCAGTTCCCACCTATGAGCTTATAATTCAATAATGGTAAGACAAATGACACAATTTAAAACAAAATTGGTTGAAGATGTGAAGACAAACTTTGTCGAAAATATATCAGTGGCAATGATATGTGAAAAGATGTTCAATATCATTAATCATTTATAAAATGCAAATTAAAGCCACAATGAGATAGCACTACACATCTACTATATGGCTAAAATTTTTTTAAAAAATTGATAAAATCAAGTGCTTGAGAGGAGGTATGGAGCAAATGACATTCTCATACATTTCAGGTGGAAATGCAAAAGAGTACAGCCACTTTGGAAATGCCGTTTGACAATCCTTACAAGTTAAACAGATCACTTAGAAATCCCACTCTCAGGCATTTATCAGGGACAATTTTAAGCACCTACCTAATCAATAATATGGATCTGAATGCTCATAGCAGCTTTATTCATAATAGTTGAAAACAAGAAAGAACCAAAGTGTCCATTGAATGATGAATGGACAAATAAATAATGGTATACCCATACAATGGAATAACACTCAGCAATGAAAAAAAGCTAATCTACTGATAAGCATAACATGTATGAATATCAGAAGCATTATGCTATAAAAAGAAGCCAGATACAGTATGTAGTCTTTTGCATGATTCCATTTATAAGAAATTTTAGAAAAGAGGCACAAGTATAGAGATAGAAAGGAGATCAGTCGTTGCCAGAAGCCAAAGAGGATTGACAGCAATGGTAAATGAGGAAACTTTTGAGATGATACAAATGTTCTGTATTATCATTGTAGTGATATTCAAATAACTGAATTTATTTGTCAAAACTCATCAATTGTATACTTACAAATTGGTGAATATTACTGTCTATAGGTTGCACTTAAATCCCAATGGCTAATGAGAGAGAGAGAAAAGGAGAAGTGAGAAAGAGAGTAGAAGCTGATCTAACCCATTCCACAAGTGCAAGTGGCCTGCCTACTCACCTGCCTTAAGCAGAGGAAGGGAGAGGAAACTACTTTTGCATGAAAGCTGAAGAGATGTTTCATATTGTGGACTTGGCAGTTCCACTTTCTGAACTGAGACAATGGTTTGTAACTTGAGTTACCATAGAGCCATCGGTTACCTAAACTGAGAAAGTTATAAGGCCCGTGAAGTCTCCTTTTCAGTCACAGAGAAAGATTCTCCTCTGAATAACTTTAAAGGGCCATTAAGAGGCAAAAAACAAAGTTGGATCCCCTAAATCATGCTTGTCCAATGTGCTAAGTACATTGACAAGAGAGGATTTCAGAAAGGTAGCTGTGAGCGTCAGGATAGGCAGGCAAGGAAACAAAGCCAGGGGAGGAGAAAATGACTGGGAGAAAGTGAAGGAAACTAATGAGCAGAGGTTATTAGGATCTTGCTAATAGGAAAAGTTGCCGACATGAGTGAACTAAAAGGATAGAGCTTAGTGTCTTTTTAAATATATATCTGCAGGTTTAAGGAACAATTTAATATCATTTTCCCTTTAGGTTTTCATCTTTGCAGCAAAACTCATTGATGTATTAATATAATCAGTCATTTATTTATTCAACAGATATTGTTAAGTGCCAACACACTGCTAAGCACTTGGATCTTGAGGTAAATAAGTAAAACACAGCCCTGCCCTCCTAGAATTTACAGTTTAGCAGGAAAGGGAAGCAATTAAATACAGTCATGTGCTGTGTAACAATGTTTTGGTCAATGACACAGTATATATACAGCAGTGGTCCAAAAAGATTATTCCTGTATTTTTGCTCTACCTTTTCTATGTTTAGATATGTTTAGATGCACAAATAGTTACCATTGTGTTATAATTGCCTATAGTGCTCAGTACAGTAACATGCTGTACAGGTTTATAGCTTATAGGCTACAGCATATAGCTTAGGTGTGTAGTAGGCTATACCATTTAGGTTTGTATAAGTACACTCTGTGATGTTCACACTGATAAAATTACCTAACAATGCATTTCTCAGAATGTATCCCCATCATTAAGTGATGGATGACTGTAGTTTTGTTTTTAATTATATCCATGAAACCTAGCACATTGCTTATTATGTGCTTAATCAATATTTGTTGAATTAGTAGACATTTTATAATGTGTGTATGTATGTGAATATCAAAACAATCCTTAAAGCTGCTGAAACTTATTTTCTCTGTTGTGTATAGATTAACTTGCAGTTTTCTCGATTAAGGAAGTCTCTAGCAATGTTTGGTCTTGTCTCTGTTCTCTGCATGACCTTTGTGAGTCTAAAGGTATAAAGAAAATCCTATTCACCAAAATGTTCATGGCATTGGAGAACACAGATACGCTTTTGTGAAGTGAGGTCTACTTTTCATTAGGAGAATTAAGCTTCCTATGCATGATAAGGAAGAAGACATGTAGGAGCATGAGCTTTTGGAAAAGTCAGAGCCTATGGAGTCTGGCTGAGAAGAAGAAAGAAGGAAGGTTGAAGCAACAAGACGGCAGATGGCAATGCACACCACAATGAGATTCTCTTACCTCTACAACTCCACAGAACCTTAGAAAATCTATAAAGAATATAAATGTGATTGGAAATTTTGTGTAAGATAGTGAAGCTTCTAGATATGAGGGGCCATAGGAGCAGGGTAACCGAATACATTCAGAAGTGGAGGCAGAAAAAGGAGAAATCATGGTCTAAAAATCATGGGGTAATTTTGGGAGCTTGATGGGCTAAGTCTAAGCAGAGCTACTCATCGCCTTTAACCACATAAAAGTTATCAATTAAAAAAATAACAAAAGACTGACTTGTCATAAGATAGATGTCAGTGGGTGCAAGAAAAGGAAAATTAAAGCCAGAGTCATAAACTTACCAGCTGATGCTGTGGAGGCTGGGAGAACTGGTGACCGCATCTAGCCACTAGGGACTAGGGGCTGTAGCTTTGAAGGTCTCCTGGAGACAGGAGATAAGGCTTTGACTTGTGTGAGGCAGAAAGTTGGAACTGAGACCCCAGCAGAAAGGCAGAATCGTAGAATTCCTGTCTCTCAGTGAAAGAGGAATTAGAAAAACTAAACGCTAAAACTAGAAAAAAAATTCCCTGAGAAATCAAAGCTCCAAAGTTTTTCCATATTCAAACATGAAGTCTCAATTGACATTCTTCCTAGGGTTTTATAATAAACAATAATCCTTCACACCAATAAAGTTCTGGGGTGTCCAGCAGAAGCAAAACTCTGTATAGCTGCACTTCCAACAGTCCAGGGCGATAAAGAACTACCAACAAGAGCTTGGGATTAAAATTTATAAATCATAGAAGAAAATAATTCACCATGACAGAGAGTAATTAGACATAGTGAAGAGGAGTCTTAGAACTTCAAGGACTTGAGAAACTAGAACAATATGAAATATAGAATAACTATGCTTAACATAATTAAAGTGATAAAAGGAGTAAAAACCACAAGGAGAGAGGAAGATATTATTATATAAGAATAAGTGAACTTGAAAACTGGGAAAGAACTCCAAAAAATTATTTTTTTAATTTTTGAAATAAAAAATTCAATGAAAGAGTTAAACAATAGGTATGTCATAACTAAAATGAGAATCACTGAACTAGAAGACAGAGATGGGAAAGCTAACCAAAATCCAGCAAAGATAAAGAAATGGAAAATAGGGGGAAAAAGGTTGAGACACAGTGGCAGACTGAATGGGTTGAACATGCATCCAATAAGAGTTGTAGAGGATGAGAAATGAGATTGGAGAAGAGGCAGTATCTTAATAAATTCCCAAAATCAAATGTGTCATGGTTATAAGCAGCATATAGTTAAGCTTTGTTTATTTTTTTCAGTCTGACAATCTTTGTTTTTCTATTGGAGTATATATTCTTTTCTTGTGATTAACATAATTACTGATATATTTGGGTAGATGCTGACCATAATACTGCAATATCTGTTTTTTTTTTTTTTTTGGTCTCATTTGCTGTATGTTGCCTTTTTCTTCCTTTGATGAATTAATCAAATCTTTCTATTAATTATCTTTTACCTTTATCATCGTGAGAATCATGCATTCCATTAGTGGCTACTGCTGTGCTGTCCCATACAGTGGCCATGAGGTACATGTGACTCTTTAAATGTAAATCAATTAAAATAGAATAGAAAATTCAGTTCCTCGTGTCAAGTACTCAGTAGCCACATGTGTGTGCAGTCACTCATGTATTGGATTGCACATACATAGAACATTTCTATCATTGCAGAAAGTTTTGATAAATAACATTGATTTTGATAATCTGTGGGTCTATTTATATCATCTGGGCTTTATTTTTGTCTTGTTTCTTGGTTTGCCTTTGTAGGGAATAAAAGATTTCTCATCCATCACAAATTTCACGGCTGAGGCACTTATATAATAAAAGACAGGTTAACATGAGAAAAGCCTACAAATTTATTTAATGTAGGTTTTCTATGACACAGGAGCCCTCAGAAATGATGACCCAAAGAAATAGGGAGAGCTGTATTTTTATGCTTGGGTTTGCTGAAGAATGAACAGTCACACAGAAGTGTGGACAAAGGGGGTGTGATCTAACGCTTACAAGCTGGGGCGGAGGGCAGACTTAGGAAGTGTTGTTCAGATTCTTCTTGGCATCTCTGTGTCTTTGAGGATAAGAGCATTTTTTTCTTCCAGGTGTAGGGAGGGGGTCTATGGAATTAAGGTCTTATGATCTGCTTCAGGGGAAGATCAGCTAGGTTTTTATGGCCTGCTTCAGGGGAGAAGGGGCAAGGGGAGGGTGAGAGTGACCTTATTGCTTTTGTCATTTTCTCAATTCCAAGGTGCCATATTTTGGTGTCCTGTGTCCTGAACCCCATCTCCTTGGCATCTTTTTATTAAATGATGAATATTTTATATGAAAAAATTGCATGTGTTCAGATGATTTTGTCCGTCCCCAGAAAGAGTTCACCTTGTTCTCTGTCAGGAAACTACAGGGAGGAAACTACACTTTAATTTAATCAACAACTGAATTAACCTAAGTTGTCTGCATTACAATTGTTATGAACTCAGATATACATCTTATTTCACCTCATTCTTGGGAGCATAGCCTCAGACAGTCTTAACTGAGAGGCTGGGCTATTTATCTTTTTTTTTAGGGCCCCTTCTTTTTACCTCGTTCATAGGCTCTAAATTGTCTCTTTGTCCCTGTCAGACTGTTCAAAATGACTTTTCCTTTAAGTGGCATTTTGCTTAGATTCTTAGCTGGTTGCTTTGTGTACCTTAAAAATGTAACCATGGGCCAGGCGTGGTGGCTCACGCCTGTAATCCCAGCACTTTGGGAGGCCGAGAGGGGCGGATCACGAGGTCAGGAGATCGAGACCATCCTGGCTAACACGGTGAAACCCCGTCTCTACTAAAAATACCAAAAAAAAAAAAAAAAAAAAAAAAATTAGCCGGGTGTGGTGGCGGGCGCCTGTAGTCCCAGCTTCTAGGGAGGCTGAGGCAGGAGAAGGGCGTGAACCAGGGGGGCGGAGCTTGCAGTGAGCAGAGATCGCACCACTGCACTCCAGCCTGGGCGACAGGGTGAGACTCCGTCTCAGAAAAAAAAAAAAAAATGTAACTGTGTGTCAGTCTTGTTTCTCCCTCTATCTTTGCTGCCTTGGCAGCTCTGGAGTCCACTTTTTGTCTTTTCTGCCCTGCAAAATTACCAGAAACTCTTTCAGCTACTCTGCTTCTCAGCAACTATGCTCTTCCTTAGATACATAGCCTTTCACACAGCACCAAAAATTAGGAAATTCTCCAAGGGGACACTTACTGGCTCACATCTTTCTGCTTCACTTCTCTTTAGGCTGCTGGGCCTTTAAGTCCTAACTGCCTAATTAGCTCTCAATGCTTTTAGATAGAGATTTTTTAAAATCTCTCTCTTTTTTTTTTTAATTTGTGGGAGCTGCTATTGTTTGAATATATGTGTCCCTCCAAAATTCACATGTTGGAACTTAACCCACAAGGTGATGTTCTTAAGAGGTGGGGTGCTTGACAAGTGATTATATCATGAGGACTCCAGCCTGGTGAATGGGATTAATGTCCTTATAAAACTGCTGGAGGGAAGTAGCCAGGCTCTTTTTTGCCCAATGCCTTTCACCATGTGAGGATGAAGCAACAAGTTGCCATCTTGAATGTGGAGAGCAAGCCTTCACCAGACATGGAATCTGTCTGCACCTTGATTTTGAACTTTCCAGCCTCTAAAACATGAGAAATAAAATTCTGTTATTTATACATTTCCCATTCTGTGGTATTTTGTTATAGTAGCACAAATGAACTAAGACAGAAGCATCATTGGTTTGCTCCAAGTTATGCTGTTATATAATAGCTGGGAATAGAAGCCCTTCTACTTCATTTCCAGTCATGGTTAATTCTGGTTCAAGCTACCAATATTGACAGGAGAGTCATTTTATTATTACCAATGTTTCTGTGTAGTGATATCTTATTTCTGTGGCATCAATGTGACTACTATGCTTGTATCTGTAAATCCTCAATGAAATATTGGGAATGTGTTGGATGAATTCATATGATTTAATGAACCTTATTTTGGGCAAACTTCTGAGAGCTGTAAATACAGGTAACGTTTATCAACCACCTATTATATGCCTTGTGTGTTGGATATAAGTCGCTTCTAATTATTAACAGTAATTCTGCACCATATATATTATTGCCCTAACTTTACTGATAAGACAGCCAAGGCTAAGAATGGTTAGATAACTTCCCTTTGGAGAGGATCCAGAGTTGACTAACTTTAAAGTATTCATAACCATTTTCCACCTATTCTTGAGAAGGTAGCAAAACCTTAGGAATACTCTGTTCTTCACATCCCCTCAAGCTTAGCTGCAGACTCATTTGCTGTAATTCAATTCAGCCTTTCTAGGTGATATCCCAAAGGAATAAAAATAGAAATAGTGACAACAGGCCCTGCTTATTGCACTGAGAGGCTCTAAAATCATTTTAATGAGCTAAACCTACTAGTATTAGTAATAGTCTAGTGACCACCAGCATGTTGTCTGCTTCAGGCGAAGTTTAGTTGGCTGGGCAAAAATAGGAAAATCACAGATGAGGACTTTTTCATTTAAATAAATTAGCAGTGCCATAGCATTCATTATCTAGAGTAGCTATTTTTAGCTCAGAGTACCCTGCAGAGAAGATGCCAGACGGAATCTTCTGTCTTACTTGCTGGTTTGGAAAAAAGTTCTGTGACCCCCAACAATGAAAGGAAGACAGGACCTGAAAACCACTCATCTCCCTCCCTAGCTTCTTGCTGGAATGCAGATTCTGAACTACCCATCACTGCTTGTGACTTCGTACTCCCTAGTCTCCTTCTACAGCACCCTACATATTTATCCCATTCTTTGTGATGTTTTATTCTAATCTGAAATAGAGTGGTGAGAACCTGAATTATGATGGTGGATACCCTGCAGTGCCTAAGTCAGATCTTAGCAAAATGATTGTTGAGTAATAATTCTAATTCAATGAGAACCACAAGGTTTGTTTGAGACTGTAACTTTATCTAGAAACATCTAGAAAGTGAGAGTCCAGATATTACAAGAAAGAAATAAATTGAATCATACAAGTGGCTTGTTTCAATATATTCACAGTTCAGAGAATGATGCAAAAAATTTTTTTCCTGTTGCCATGGGGTCATCTTTCACTCCAAAATGAGTAATCATCAGATAGGCACCAATAAATACTTTCTTTCTTTTTAGTCTGTTACTGTGTGTTCTTTTATTGCCTCTGTTTTATTGCCTCTGTTTCCTCACAATTCTATCCTCCGTTAGGTTCTGGTACATTTTGCTACCCCAGGAAACCTATTTCAGATTTCATCTTTGGATGGTAATGGTGAATTCCTATTTTCTTAAATGGACCATCTATAAAGCAAACAAATTTTCCTTTTGCATCATAAGGCAGTCTTAGAGCATTAATATAGTTGCATTTTTATGAGAGAAGGACTCTGCATCAGAGATGAGAATGGAAAGTGACAGAGTAAAGGAGACAGAGACCCCTATGTTCCAGAATTATTAATGAAGAGAGCAAGATGGCATGACTAATGGGAGGAGATTTTAAGAAGTGTTTTCTTTTTATGTTACAAATGTGAATTGCTCTACAACTCTAGGACTTTAACTCATTTATTCATTCATTCATTCCAAAATGTTTATTAATTATATACTCTGTATTAGGAACTACATCAGATACAAGTAGGTAAATATTTGGTAAATAAACAAGATGGGACTCCTGCATTGGCTAATATACAACCTAATTGGGAAGGCAGACAGCCAACATGTTAAAAACAAACAGTGACAAGTACAAAGAAGAGAAGGTTAGGGATATGGTCATAGGGATAATGTGCAGTGTGGTGTGTGCCTGAATTAATTATATATAAAAATAAAAGTCATAAGCATATAGATAGCATTTAAAGTTGTAGAAATTTATGAGCTCAACAAGGGAAATAAGATACAGAGATAAAAAGAGATTCCTAAACTAAGCCCTGAAGAAGCAAACTTTTTATTTTGTCTAAATAAGGCTAAATCTGGTTTTATCCACTAAGATTGCTTGAAAGTTTGTTATCAGGCATTTTACTTCACAGCCTCCTTCCCCTTGCTTGGGTTTTACAAGGACTCTGGGGATTAGAAGGTCCTTAAAGGCAGACCCTACAGTTCGTTTGAGGTTAATCATTCCAGTGTGTGATTTGTTTCCACTGTACCAAATTTAACCAGATGGACCCTCACTTAGACTTCAAGGAGTGTAGTGCTTCTTCCCTAATTATAGCCTTCTACAGTTCTTTCACTACACAGGCAGTTTAGGTGGGATCAGTCCTCACACCCATGGCAAGCAGGTTGATTAAAGAATCAACAACCATCAACCTGTCAGATAATACTATAAAGCCTCCAATTCTCTTCTTGCCAAATCTTTGGTTCTCGAAATGGACCTAGGCCTTTGAAGCACAAAGACCTATTCAGGGCTGTCTTCAACAGTAGTGGTTCTCTGCCTAGCAACTCCTCCTTCTGGCTCCAAAACACGATATCATTGTTTATTTTTTCTAAACTTAAAAACAGCCCATGCCTTAGAAATCAAGACCAAACTACCTCCCTGGGTGGTGGAATTAATGATGTCTTTTCTTTCTTTCTTATGATTATAGGGTAGCCAGAAACAAGCCAAAATTATTATTTCTTCCTTATTGATGTGCGGTAGCCAGAAACAAAATGAAATCTATTATCTTGTAATCTGCCACTTTACATGACAGAATATATTTTAAATGAGCTTAACTTTAAAATACACAATGCATTACTGGTGGGAATAGAAACTAGTACAATATTTCTGGAAATTAAGCTAATAGTATAAATGTGACTGTACCTTGTGTACCAGCAATACCATTTCTGAGTGTGTATTACATGGGGAACTTCCCACATGTGGATCTATAAGGATATTCATCACTGTTATTATTCAAAGGTAACCTAGGTGGTCATCACTAGGGAAATTTATATGTAAAATATGAGGGATACATACTGTAGAAATAGATGCTGTAGAGAATGTAGCATTAGAAGCAACTGAGTAGATCTATATATAGCCACATGGATAGATCTGAAAATATAGTGATAAATGGGAAAAATACATAAATTAAAAATACAAACACAAAACATTTTATAGACTGTATAATTATAATCAGTAACTCAATTAAAATGCTAAACTGGCTATCTAGTAGGTTGGGTAGTGGGAAATGTGTTCATCTAGGATGAAGGGAGAAAATAAGTAAAATAAAAGAAGGAACGTGCAAAGACAGAACATGATAATCTTCCATGAGTTAAGTAGTATATAATACTTATTTTCTTTGTGCCTGAGGGAATAAACCAACTTGAAATATCAAAAATGATAACCAAAATTCTTAGAAGAAAAGAAGTTCCATTTTCTTTCATTTTTAAAACTTTTAGGTTCAGGGGAACATGTGCAGGTTTGTTATATAGGAAAATTGTATGCCACAGGGGCTTGGTGCACAGATTATTTCATCACCCAGGTAATAAGCACAGTACTTGGTAGGTGGTTTTTCAATCTTCACCCTCCTCCCACTCTCCACCCTTAAGTAGGCCTGGATTATCTGTTGTTCTCTTCTTTGTGTCCCTATGTACTCAATGATTAGCTCTGACTTGTAAGTGAGAACATGTATATGGTTTTCTGTTCCTGTGTTTGCTTGGGACAATGTTCTCCAGCACCATCTGTATTGCTGCAAAGGATATAATCTCATTAATTTTTAAGGCTGCATAGTATTCCATGGTGTATATGTATCACATTTTCTTTATCTAGTCCATCATTGATGGGCATTTAGGTTGATTCCATGTCTTTGCTATTGAGAATAGTGCTGTGATGAACATACATGTATGTGTGTCTTTATGGTAGAGTGATTTATATTCCTTTGGGTATAGACCCAGTAACGGGATTCCTGGATCAAATGGAAATTTTGTCTTAAGTTATTTGAGAAATTGCCAAACTGCTTTCCACAATGGGTAAACTAACTTACATTCCCATCAACAGTGTTTAAGTGTTCCCTTTTCTCTATAACATCACCAGCATCTGTTAGTTTTTAACTTTTTAATAATAGATATTCTGACTGATGTTAGATGGTATCATTGTGGTTTTGATTTGCACTTCTCTAATGATTAGTGATGTTGAGCATTTTTTCATATGCTTCTTGGCTGCCTGTATGTCTTCTTTTGAAAAATGTTTGCTCATGTCCTTTGCTCACTTTTTAATGGGGTTATGTTTGTTTTTTCCTTGTTAATTTGTTGAAGTTTATTATATAGATTCTGGATATTAGTTCTTTGTTGGATGCATAGATTGCAAATATTTTCTCCCATTCTGTAGGCTATCTGTTTAGCTTGTTGATAGTTTCTTTTGCTGTACAGAGCTCTTCAGTTTAGGTCCCACTTGTAAACTTTTGCTTTTGTCACAATTGCTTTTGGCATCTTCATCATGAAACCTTTGCCAGGTCCTATGTTCAGAATGATAATTCTTAAGTTATCTCCCATGGTTTTAATACTTTTAGGTTTTACATTTAAGTCTTTAATGCACTTTGAGTTGATTTTTTATATGGTTCAAAGAAGGGGTCCAATTTAAATCTTCTGCATATGGCCAGCAAGTAATCTCAGCACCATTTATTGAATAGGCAGTCCTTTCCCTATTGCCATTGCTTGTTTTGGTTGACTTTGTCAATGATCAGATGGTTGTAGATATGTGGCATTATTTTTAGGCTCTCTATTCTGTTCCATTGGTCTGTGTGTCTATTTTGTACCAGTTCCATGCTTTTTTGGTTACCGTAGCCTTATACTATAGTTTGAAGACAAGTATTGTGATAACTCCAGCTTTGTTCTTTTTGCTTAGATTTGCCGTAGCTATTTGGGCTCTTTTTTGATTTTATATGAATTTTAAAATAGTTTAAAATTCTGAGAAGAATTCCGTTGGTAGTTTGATAGGAATAGCATTGAATCTGTAAATTGCTCTGGGCAGTCTGACCATTTTACCAATATTAATTCTTCCTATCCATGAGTATGAAATGTTTTTCATTTGTTTGTGTAATCTCTAATTTCTTTCACTAGTGTTTTGTAATTCTCCTTGTAGTGATCTTTCACCTCTCTGATTAGCTGTATTCCTAGGTATTCTTTTTTCTTTTTATGGATATTGTGAACAGGATTAAGTTTCTGATTTGGCTCATAGCTTGGATGTTGTTGGTGTATAGGAATGCTACTAATTTTTTTACATTGATTTTGTGTCCTGAAACTTTGCTGAAGTTGTATATCTGCTTAAGGAACTTTTGGACAAAGACTGGGTTTTTTTTTTTTTTTTTTTTTTTTAGGTATAAAATTTTATCTGCAAGCAGAAATAGTTTGCCATCCTTTCTTACTGTTTGGGTGCCTTTTATTTCTTTCTCTTGCCTAATTGCTCTGGCTAGGACTTCCAGTACTATGTTGAACAGGAGTGGTAATAGAGGGTACCCTTGTCTTGTTTCAGTTTTCAAGGGGAATGCTTCCAGCTTTTGCCCATTCAGTATGATGTTGGCTGTGGGCTTGGCATAGATGGCTCTTATTATTTTGAAGTATGCTCCTTCCTTCAATGCCTAGTTTGTTGAGGGCTTTTTTCTTTTTTAACATGAAGGGATGTTGAATTTTATTAAAAGCCTTTTCTGCATCATTGAGATGATCATGTGTTTTTTGTTTTTAGCTCAGTTTAGGTGATGAACCACATGTATTGATTTGTACATATTGAATCAACCTTACATCCCAGATATAAAGCCTACCTGATTGTGGTGGATTAGCTTTTTGATATGCTGTTGAATTCAGTTTGCTAGTATTTTGTTGAGTATTTTTATATCTAAATGTGGTCAAGAATCCAGGTCAAGAATAATGGCCTGGAGTTTTCCATTTTGGCCATATTTCTGCCAGGTTTTGGTATCAGGATGATGCTGGCCTCATAGAATGAGTTAGGAGTCCCTTCTTCTCAATTTTTTGAAATAGCTTCAGTAGAAATGGTACCAGCTCTTCTTTATACATCTGGTAGAATTCAACTGTGAATTTTTCTGGTCCTGGGCCTTTTCTGGTTGATAGGATTTTTATTACTGATTCAATTTTGAAACTTGTTATTGATCTGTTCAGGGATTCAGTTTCTTCCTGGTTCAGTCTTGGGAGATTATATGTTTCCAGGAATTTATTCATTTCATGTAGATTTTCTAGCTTGTTTGCATAATGATGTTCGTAGTAGTCTCTGAGGGGTTTTTTTTTTTTTTTTTTTTTTTTTTGTATTTCTGTGGGTTTGGTGGTCACAACCCCTTTGTCATTTCTGATTGTGTTTATTTGGATCTTTTCTTTTTTATTAGCCTAGCTAGTGATCTATGTATCTTATTTATTCTTTCAAAAAATTAACTTAAGGATTCATTGATTTTTTTGTATTTTTGGGGAGAGGGTCTCAATTTTCTTCAGTTTTACTCTAATTTTGGTGTCTTTTTTGTCTTCTGCTAGCTTTGTGGTTGGTTTGCTCTTGTTTCTCTAGTTCCTCTAGGTGTGACAGTAGATTGTTAATTTGAGATTTTTCTAACTTTTTGATGTGGACATTTAGTGCTATAAAGTTTCCTCTTAACATTGGTTTAGCTGTGTCCCAGAGAATCTTTGTTCTCATTAATCTCAAAGAATTTCTTGATTTCTACCTTAATTTCATTGTTTAACCAAAGTCATTCAGGAGTAGGTTGTTAAATTTTTATGTAATTGAGTTTGAGTGATCTTCTTAGCATTTATTTCTATTTTAATTGCTCTGTGGTCCCAGAGTGTGGTTGGCATAATTTCCTTTTTTTTAGATTTGCTGAGGATTGTTTAATGGCCAACTGAGTGGTTGATTTTAGAGTATTGCCATGTGCAGATGAGAAGAATGTATATTCTGTTGTTTTAGGGTAGAGAGTTCTGTAGATGTGTATTAGGTCTATTTAATCAAGTGTCAAGTTCAGGTCTTGAATATCCTAGTTACTTTTCTGCCTTGATGATCTGTCTAATACTGTCAGAAATCTTCCACTATTATTGTGTGGTTATCTAAGTCTCTCTGTAGGTCTCTAATAACTTGTTTTTTTTTTTTTATCTGGGTGCTCCTGTGTTGGGTGTATATATATATTTAGAATAGGTAAGTCTTCTTGTTAAATTGAACTCTTTACCATTATGTAACGCTCTCCTGTGTCATTTTTGATCTTTGTTGGTTTGCAGTCTGTTTTGTCTGAAATTAGAATAATAACTCCTGCTCTTTTTTGTTTTCTATTTGCTTGGTAGATTTTACCCCATCCCTTTACTTTGAGCTTATGGTTGTCGTTGCATGTGAGATGGGCCTCTTGAAGGCAGCATGCCATTGGACCTTGCTTCTTTATCCAACTTGCCACTCTGTGCCTTTCAATTGGGACATTTAGCCCATTTATATTCAAGGTCAATATTGATATGTGCAGATTTGATCCTGTTATGTTGTTAGCTGGTTATTATGCAGACTTGTTTGAGTGGTTACTTTATAGTATCAAAGGTCTATGTACTTTAGCGAGTTTCTGTAGTCTTTCCTTTTCATATTTAGTGCTTCCTTCAGGACCTCTTGTAAGACAGGTGTGGTGATAACAATTCCCTTAACATTTGCTCTTCTGAAGAGAATGTTATTTCTCTGCTTATGAAGCTTAGTTTCGCTGGGTATGAAATTCTTCTTTGGGTTTTTTGTTTGTTTGTTTTGTTTTTTTTGAGATGGAGTTCCACTCTTTGTTGTCCAGGCTGGAGTACAGTGACACAATCTTGGCTCACTTCAACCTCCACTTCCCAGGTTCAAGCAATTCTCCTATCTCAGCCTCCTGAATAACTGGAATTACAGGCACCTGCCACCACGCCTGGCTAATTTTTGTATTTTGGTAGAGATAGGGTTTTACCATGTTGGCCAGGCTGATCTCAAACTCCTGACCTCAGGTAATCTGCCCACCTCGGCTTCCCAAAGTGCTGGAATTTACAGGTGTGAGCCACCACACCTGGCCTGGAATTTTTTTTTTTTTTTTCAAGGATGCTGAAGGCCAGGTGGGGTGGTTCATACCTGTAATCCCAGCACTTTGGGAGGCTGAGACAGGCAGATCATCTGAGGTCAGGAGTTCAAAACCAGTCTGTCCAACATAGTGAAACCTTGATTCTAATGAAAATAGAAAAATTAGCTGAGTGTAATGGCTTGTGCCTGTAATCCCACCTACTTGGGAGGCTGAGGCAGGAGAATTGCTTGAACCCAGGAGGCAGAGGTTGCAGTGAGCTGAGATCATGCTGCTGCACTCCAACCTGGGTGATAGAGCAAGACTCCATCTCAAAAAAGAAGAATGCTGAATATAGGCTCCCATTCTCTTCTGGCTTGTAGAGTTTCTGCTGAAATATCCACTCTTAGCCTGACGGGGTTGCCTTTGTAGGTGACCTGCCCCTTCTCTCTAGCTGCCTTTAATATTTTCTCTTTCATTTTGGCCTTGGAGAAACTGATGACTCTGTGTCCTGAGGATAGTCATCTGTGTACTATCTCATAAGGGTTTTCTGCATTTCTTGAGTTTGAATGTTAGCCTCTCTAGCAAGGTTGGGGAAATTTTCATGGATGAAATCCTGAAATACATTTTCCAAGACAGTTGCTTTCTCTCTCTGTCTTTCAGGGATGCTAATGAATAGTAGATTTGGTCTCTTTACATAATCTCATATTTCTTGGGTATTTTGTTCATTCTTCTTTGTCTTTATTTTTGTCCTACTGAATTATCTCAGATAACTGGTCTTTGAGTTCTGAGATTGCTTCCTCAGCTTGGTCAATTCTGCTGTTAATACTTGAGAATTTATTCCGAAATTCTTGGAATTTTTCAGCACTGTCAGATCAATTTGGTTCTTTCTTAAAATGGCCATTTTGTCTTTCATCTCCTGTATTGTTTTATTGTATTCCTTAGAATCCTTGGATTAGGTTTCGACTTCTTCCTGAATCTCTTGATGATCTTCATTTCTAACTATATTCTGAATTATATTTTGGTCGTTTCTTCCATTTCAGACTGGTTAAGAACCATTACTGGAGAACTAGTGTAGTTGTTTGGTGGTAAGAAGAAACTCTGGCTTTTGGAATGGCCAAAGTTCTTGTTCTCATTCTTTCTCATCTGTGTGGACTGATGTTCCTTTAATGTTTGAAGTTGCTGTTCTGTGGATTTTTTTTTTTCCTGCTATCTCCTTTGATGCCCTTAGGGTTTTCATTGTGATATAAGGTTTGTACAGTATCCTGGCTTCATTTCTAAAAGATTTTAGGGGGTCAAGGCTCAGCTTAGCGCTCCTGGGCTACATGTTCTAATTCTGTGTAGCTGGTATAGGGCCCCTAGCTTTGTTCTCTGGTCCCCTGGGGTTAGGAACTTGCTGTGCTGAAGGAACTGAGGTATTCCTGGACCACTGACACAAAACTCTGATGGATGATACCAGCCAAAGTGCTTTGTCAGGGCAGTTACAGCAGGATCTGTGCTGTGCCAGCAGTGGCAGTGCAGTGGGGTGAATGCTTATCAGCTGTGATAGGGTGCTGGTGGGCACCTGGCTGCTTGTCCCCAGGTGTGCATTCACAGTGCAACAGTGGCAACCTGGAGCAGGGGAGCAAGACCACTGGCATCAGTGTGGATGTTTGCACTGGTGGTGGTTGGTGTGGGGGTGGGGTGCTGGTGGATGCAGAACTGCTGGCCTCCGTGCAGGGCAATTTTGCCAGTGGTGGTGGTGATGCAGTTCAGGGGAGGGGGTGGGGTGTGGGACCACTGGCCATTGTTTGCAAGTTGGTGCTGGCAATGGTGATGTGGGGGTGGGGTATTATGCCAGCAGCAGTGGTGCGGTGGGGTGCACTGCATGCCAGCTGGGAAAGGGAGGCAAGGTCTACCCACATGTAAACAAAGAAGGGGGATGTGGCTGTGGGTAAGTGTGTATTGGCAAAGCAGCTCAGGAGAGACTGTGGTGGTAGGAAAGTGAGGGTGGGCTGGTACATGTCTATCTGCAGGGGCCACTCTTCTGGAGCTCTCCCCGCTGGTCAGTTGCAGTCAGCCATTGATGGACCTAGGAGGCAGGACCCTAGGAGGCACCATGGTTGGGCATCTGAGGCTGCAAATGGGTGTGGTCAGGCCGGGGCCCAGGAAGAGGCCAGCAGACAGGCCCATGCTTAGATCTGACTGGCCCCATCTCATGGGCAAGACCACTCTGCTCTGTTTGGATTGGACAACTCCTGTAACCTAAAATCTCCTAGAGGAGCATGGCAAGCACTGGGAGATGGGCATCCCTCACCATGCTCCACTGCAGATGGTCTTGCCCCAAACCCTCTAGGCTCTACACATACAGGAACTGTGTCCCTACCACCTCTCTAAGCAGCTCTTTCTGCCAGCTCAGGTGTCTATAGGTATCGTGGGGCTTCCTGCTGCCAGGATTCCAGAGGTCCATGGCAAGTATGAGTTGTTCCTCACCTTTTTAACTTACTCCTTCCCCAGTAGTCATTGGGGGCCAGGAATGAATCCTGGTGCATGGTAGCCCATGCTATGTCCAATTTAATTCCCTTCTGTAGAAGTTATATTTTCTAATCTTAATACACAGAAGAAATTCTGTGGCCATGTTCCTTAGATGAGAGCTATATTACTTATTTGGGTTTAATTATGTTTACATTTATTGGCAAGCCTTGAATTCTGAGAAAGTATACTAGAATGGTTTGTTCAGAGATATGCATTAGCAGGTATTTTATAAAAATCAACTTTGTTGATATATAATTTACATGCAATAAATTTTATCTACTTTTAAGTTCAATGGATGTCGACAAATGTATTAATCTTTGTAATAGCCTCCCCTACTGGGACGTAGAACATCTCTATTATCCCCAGACAATTTCCTTAGGGATTTTGCCAGGCAGTCTCCCATTCCAATTTGCAGCCCAGACAACAATCACTGTACATCAGTTTTACCTATCTTCGAATTTTATATACATTGAAATATGCAGTATGATTTTTGTTTGCCTTCCTTGGCTTAGTATAATGTTTTTGAAGAGTCACAGATGTTGACTCTCGAATTATATGTATCAGTAGTTTATAGCTTTTTACTGTTTACTAGTATGTCATTTTATGGAAATGCTATAATTTGTTAATCCTGATGTAACATGTTGATTTATATTTAAGTTGTTTGTAGCTTTTGGCTACTATAAATAAATCTTTAAAAATATTTTTATGCGATCCAGGAGCAAGATGGCCCAATAGGAGCAGCTCCAGCCTCCAGCTCCCAGCGCAAGTGACACAGAGGATGGGTGATTTCTGCATTTTCAACTGAGGTACCGGGTTCATCTAACTGGGGAGTGCCGGACAATCGGTGCTGGTCAGCTGGTGCAGCCCGACCAGCAAGAGCTGAAGCAGGGTGAGCCATCGCCTCACCTGGGAAGCGCAAGGGGAAAGGGAATCCCTTTTCCTAGCCAAGCCAAGGGAAACTGAGACACACAACACTTGGAAAATCAGGTAACTCCCACCCCAATACTGCACTTTACCAAGGTTCTTAGCAAATGGCACACCAGGAGATTATATCCCACACCAGGAGATTATATCCCACACCTGGATGGGAGGGTCCCACATCCATGGAGCCTCCCTCGTTGCTAGCACAGCAGTCTGAGATCTAACTGCAAGGCAGCAGCGAGGCTGGAGGAGGGGCGCCCACCATTGCTGAGGCTTAAGTAGGTAAACAAAGCCACCTGGAAGCTGGAACTGGGTGGAGCCCACCGCAGCTCAAGGGGGCCTGCCTGTCTCTGTAGACTCCATCTCTGGGGACAGGGCATGGCTAAACAAAAAGCAGTGGAAACCTCAGCAGAGGCAAATGACCCTGTCTGACAGCTTTGAAGACAGCAGTGGATCTCCCAGCATGGAGGTTGAGATCTGAGAAGGGACAGACTGCCTGCTCAAGTGGGTCCCTGACCCCTGAGTAACCTAACTAGGAGACATCCCTCACTAGGTACAGACCAACAACTCACACCTCACACAGCAGGGTACACCCCTGAGACGAAGCTTCCAGAGCAAGAATCAGACAGCAACACTCGCTCTTCAGCAATATTCTATCTTCTGCAGCCTCCGCTGCTGATACCCAGGCAAACAGGGTCTGGAGTGGACCTCAAGCAATCTCCAACAGACCTACAGCTGAGGGTCCTGACTGTTAGAAGGAAAACTAACAAACAGAAAGGACACCCACACCAAAACCGCATCAGTTCGTGACCGTTATCAAAGACCAAAGACAGATAAAACCACAAAGATGGGAAAAAAGCAGTGAAGAAAAGCTGGAAAGTCAAAAAATCAGAGCACATCTTCCCCTCCAAAGGAACGCAGCTCATCGCCAGCAACGGATCAAAGCTGGACAGAGAATGACTTTGACGAGTTGAGAGAAGAAGGCTTCAGTCGATCAACCTTCTCAGAGCTAAAGGAGGAACTACGTAACCAGCACAAAGAAACTAAAAACCTTGAAAAAAAAATTTGATTAATGGATAACTAGAATAACCAAAGCAGAGAAGTCCATAAACGACCTGATAGAGATGAAAACCATGACATGAGAACTACATGACAAATGCACAGGCTTCAGTAATCATCTCGATCAACTGGGAGAAAGAGTATCAGTGACTGAAGATCAAATGAATGAAATGAAACAAAAGAGAAGTCTAGAGAAAAAAGAGGAAAAAGAAATGAACAAAGCCTCCAAGAAATATGGGATTATGTGAAAAGACCAAATCTACATCTGATTGGTGTGCCTGAAAGTGAGGGGGAAAATGGAACCAAGTTGGAAAACACTCTGCATGATATCATCCAGGAGAACTTCCCCAAACTAGTAAGGCAGGCCAACATTCAAATTCAGGAAATACAGATAACACCACAAAGATACTCCTCGAGAAGAGGAACTCCAAGACACATAATTGTCAGAGTCACCAAAGTTGAAATGAAGGAAAAAAAGTTAAGGGCAGCCAGAGAGAAAGGTCAGGTTACCCACAAAGGGAAGCCCATCAGACTAACAGCAGAACTCTCGGCAGAAACTCTACAAGCCAGAAGACAGTGGGGGCCAATATTCAACATTCTTAAAGAGAAGAATTTTCAACCTAGAATTTCATATCCAGCCAAACTAAGTTTCATAAGTGAAGGAGAAATAAAATCCTTTACAGACAAGCAAATGCTTAGAGATTTTGTCACCACCAGGCCTGCCAACAAGAGACCCTGAAGGAAGCACTAAACATAGAAAGGAACAACCAGTACCAGCCATTGCAAAAACATGCCAAAATGTAAAGACCATCGATGCTAGGAAAAAACTGCATCAACTAATGAGTAAAATAATTAGCTAACATCACAATGACACAATGAAGTTCACACATAACAATATTAACCTTAAATATAAATGGACTAAATGGTCCAATTCAAAGAAACAGACTGGTAAATTGAATAAAGAGTCAAGAACCATCAGTGTGCTGTATTCAGGAGACCCTTCTTACATGCAAGACACACATAGGCTCAAAATAAAGGGATGGAGGAAGATCTACCAAGCAAATGGAGAACAAAAAAAAGCAGGGGTTGCAATCCTAGTCTCTGATAAAACAGATTTTAAACCATCAAAGATCAAAAGAGACAAAGAAGGCCATTACATAATGGCAAAGGGGTCAATTCAACAAGAAGAGCTAACTATCCTAAATATATATGCACCCAATACAGGAACACCCAGATTCATAAAGCAAGTCCTTAGAGACTTAAAAAGAGACTTAGACTCCCACACAATAATAATGGGGAAAAGAGGGAATCCTCCCTAACTCATTTTATGAAGCCAACATCATCCTGATACCAAAACCTGGCAGAGACACAACAAAAAAAGAGAATTTTAGACCAATATCCCTGATGAACATTGATGCACAAATCCTCAATAAAATACTGGCAAACCGAATCCAGTAGCACATCAAAAAGCTTATCCACCATGATCAAGTGGGCTTCATCCCTGGGATGAAAGGCTGGTTCAACATATGCAAATCAATAAATGTAATCCAGCATATAAACAGAACCAAAGACTAAAACCACATGATTATCTCAATAGATGCAGAAAAGGCCTTTGACAAAATTCAACAATCCTTCATGCTAGAAACTCTCAATAAATTCGGTATTGATGGAACGTATCTCAAAATAATAACAGCTATTTATGACAAACTCACAGCCAATATCATACTGAATGGGCAAAAACTGGAAGCATTCCCCTTAAAAACTGGCACAAGACAGGGATGCCCTTTCTCACCACTCCTATTCAACATAGTGTTGGAAGTTCTGGCTAGGGTAATCAGGCAAGAGAAAGAAATCAAGCGTATTCAGTTAGGAAAAGAAGAAGTCAAATTGTCCCTGTTTGCAGATGACATGATTGTATATTTAGAAAACCCCATCATCTCAGCCCCAAATCTCCTTAAGCTGATAAGCAACTTCAGCAAAGTCTCAGGATACAAAATCAATGTGCAAAAATCACAAGCATTCTTATACACCAATAACAGACAGAGAGCCAAATCATGAATGAACTTCCATTCACAATTGCTTCAAAGAGAATAAAATACCTAGGAATCCAACTTACGAGGGATGTAATGGACCTCTTCAAGGAGAACTACAAAGCACTGCTCAGTGAAATAAAAGAGGACACAAACAAATGGAAGAACATACCATGCTCATGGATAGGAAGAATCAGTATCGTGAAAATGGCCATACTGCCCAAGGTAATTTATAGATTCAATGCCATCCCCATCAAGCTACCAATGACTTTCTTCACATAATTGGAAAAAACTACTTTAAAGTTCATATGGAACCAGAAAAGAGCCCGCATTGCCAAGACAATCCTAAGTCAAAAGAACAAAGCTGGAGGCATCAGGCTACCTGACTTCAAACTATGCTACAAGGCTACAGTAACCAAAACAGCATGGTACTGGTACCAAAACAGAGATATAGACCAATGGAACAGAACAGAGCCCTCAGAAATAATACCACACATCTACAGCCATCTGATCTTTGACAAACCTGAGAAAAACAAGAAATGGGGAAAGGATTCCCTATTTAATAAATGGTGCTGGGAAAATTGGCTAGCCACAAGTAGAAAGCTGAAACTGTATCCTTTCCTTACTCTTTATACAAAAATTAATTCAAGATGGATTAGAGACTTAAATGTGAGATCTAAAACCATAAAAACCCTAGAAGAAAACCTAGGTAATACCATTCAGGACATAGGCATGGGTAAGGACTTCACGTCTAAAACACCAAAAGCAATGGCAACAAAAGCCAAAATTGGCAAATGGGATCTAGTTAAACTGAAGAGCTTCTGCCCAGCAAAAGAAACTACCATCAGAGTGAACAGGCAACCTACAGAATGGGAGAATATTTTTGCAATCTACTCACCTGACAAAGGGTTAATATCCAGAACTTACATGAACTCAAACAAATTTACAAGAAGAAAACAAACAACCCCATCAAAAAGTGGGCAAAGTATATGAACAGATATTTCTCCAAAGAAGACATTCATACAGCCAACAGACACATGAAAAAATGCTCATTATCACTGGCCATCAGAGAAATGCAAATCAAAACCACAATGAGATACCATCTCACACCAGTTAGAATGGCAATCATTAAAATGTCTGGAAACAACAGGTGCTGGAGAGGATGTGGAGAAATAGGAACACATTTACACTGTTGGTGGGACTGTAAACTTGTTCAACCATTATGGAAAACAGTATGGCGATTCCTTAAGGATCTAGAACTAGAAATACCATATGACCCAGCCACCGCATTACTGGGTATATACTCAAAGGATTATAAATCATGCTGCTATAAAGACACATGGACACGTATGTTTATTGTGGCACTATTCACAATAGCAAAGACTTGGAATCAACCCAAGTGTCCATTAGTGACAGACTGGATTAAGAAAACGTGGCAAATATACACCATGGAATACTATGCAGCCATAAAAAAGGATGAGTTTGTGTCCTTTGTAGGGACATGGATGCAGCTGGAAATCATCATTCTCAGCAAACTTTCGCAAGAACAGAAAACCAAACACCGCATGTTCTCACTCATAGGTGGGAATTGAACAGTGAGATCACTTGGACATGGGAAGGGGAACATCACACACTGGGGCCTATTATGGGGAGGGGGGAGGGGGAAGGGATGGCATTGGGAGTTATAACTGATATAAATGATGAGTTGATGCGTGCTGACGAGTTGATGGGTGCAGCACACCAACATGGCACATGTATACATATGTAACAAACCTGCACGTTGTGCACATGTACCCTAGAACTTAAAGTATAAGAAAAAAAAACTTTTTTATAAAAATTAAAAAAATATTTTTATGCAAGCCTTTATGCTGACATGTTTATAAATTTATTTTTGTATTTGATGTTAGATAGCAGAGATTATTATTATTTTGATTATTATGATTATGATTATTTTGCATCTGGATATTCAAATTTTCCAACATCATTTGTTGAAAAGACTATTTTTTCCCCTTTGCATTACCTTGAGATATTTGTTTAAAACAGTTGTGTTTTAAGAATATACCTATTTTTGTTCCACTGATCTGTAAGTAGCATACTGTCCTTATTAATGCAGGTTTGGAATAAGTCTTCATATTAACTATGCAAGCCTTCCAACGTTGTTTCTTATTTTTAAAATTGTTTTTGCTACTCTGGCTCTTTTGTGTTTCTGTATCAATTTTAGGATTCTCTTGTCAATTTCTCCAAAAATCTTCCTGGAACTTTGGTATTGTTTTGAATCTATGTGTCTATAAAGAATTGATATCTTAAAAATATTAAATCCCCTAACCACAAACATGGTATATTTTTCTATATACATTTTCTTTAATTTATCTCAACATTATTTTACAGTTTCAGTGCCCAGATTTTGCTTATATTTCTTTTCTTTTCTTTTTTTTTTTTTTTTTTTTTGAGATGAAGTTTTGCTCTTTCACCCAGGCTGGAGTGAAGTGGCATGATCTTGGCTCACTGCAACCTCCACGCCCCACATTCAAGCAATTCTCCTGCCTCAGCCTCCTGAGTAGCTGGGATTATAGGTATCTGCCACCATGCCTGGCTAGTTTTTGTATTTTTAGTAGAGATAGGATTTTGCCACATTGGCCCATATTTCTATTACCTAAGTAATTTGTATTTTCTTGATATTTTCATAAGGTATATATTTTATTAAATTTCTTTTTAAAGTTATTTTGTTTTTAGCATATAGAACTGTATTTGTATGTTGGCTTTGCATCCTGCACTCTTGCTAAATTCACTCATTAGTTCTAGTAGTTTTCTGTGCATTCTGTAGAATTTTCTTTTTATGTAGTAATATCTATAAGGACAGTTTACTTGTTTGCAATTGTTTTCTTGCCAATTGTACTAGCTAGGACACTTATTAATTATGATGTTACATAGAAGGTGACTTAGTTTCTTCCTGATCTTATAGGCAGTATGCTTATTTATTCTGCATTAAGAATCATGTAGCATGATTTATAATCCTTTGGGTATATACCCAGTAATGGGATGGCTGGGTCATATGGTACATCTAGTTCTAGATCTTTGAGGAATCCCCATACTGTTTTCCATAATGGTTGAACTAGTTTACAATCCCATCAACAGTGTAAAAGTGTTCCTATTTCTTCACAGCCTCTCCAGCACCTGTTGTTTCCTGACTTTTTAATGATCGCCATTCTAACTGGTGTGAGATGGTATCTCATTGTGGTTTTGATTTGCATTTCTCTGATGGCCAGTGATGATGAGCATTTTTTCATGTGTCTGTTGGCTGTATGAATGTCTTCTTTTGAGAAATGTTTGTTCATATGCTTTGCCCACTTTTTGATGGGGTTGTTGTTTTTTTCTTGTAAATTATAAATCATGCTGCTATAAAGACACATCACACGTATGTTTATTGCGGCACTATTCACAATAGCAAAGACTTGGAATCAACCCAAATGTCCATCAGTGACAGACTGGATTAAGAAAATGTGGCACATATACACCATGGAATACTATGCAGCCATAAAAAAGGATGAGTTTGTGTCCTTTGTAGGGACATGGATGCAGCTGGAAACCATCATTCTTAGCAAACTATCACAAGAACAGAAAACCAAA